>NC_087477.1:42840757-43182007 GCF_036417665.1 Passer domesticus
GACCATGGAAACCACTATCCTAGTCCATCATTATAAACACCACAGTTATCAAATATAGCCAGCACTGAAGTTCACAACAAACCACAAAATGATAGTTCCTACAAAAGTCATAGCGGCCCTCCAGTTCCACTTGCACCTGGTTTTGATCAAAATATTTGCAAGCATTTTTGGCTACTTGAAGCCATGTACTGGAGATGATACTATACACAGCTCCCAGTCCTGGAACAGGGGACCACAGAAACAGCAGCCCTGCCAGCACTGCACTCCCCAGCTACTTTCCCACACTCCTAGCTTTGTTCTGATATACAGGATTTTTTCCTCCCCTCATTCACATAGGTAAAGACAAGGAATTCTGCATTTGAAAGTCCAAGGAATACTTGGTCATGGTAACAAGTCAGCTATCAAGGACAGTATCATGCAGGTTGCTATTAAAAATCAAGCATCTGATTAACAAGGGCAAAGAAAGAAATACTGAACAATAAGAAGGTGAAATAAGCTGGGCTCAAATAAGTCAACTCACTAAAATCTAGACATGTTTGCTACAAATATATTTTAATATAACTTTATAACTTTAGTTCTTTTATATTTTTCGCTGTGCACAGACAGATCCTTCACGGGGATTCATTCAAAAAAGGTGCATCACAGTTCCTACAAAATGTGGTTGGAACACAAATGGCACCAGGGGTGGCATTAGAAAAAGAGGAGAAGGAGAAAGGAAGGAGGCAAAACTCTGAACTATTACTGAAGTCAGGAGAAGTCTCTTCTGCCAGCATAACTTGGGCCAAACAGCAAAGGGTTCTTCTGTTGCTGACACAGGCGAAGCCTGAGGCCAAGGTGACAGAAATGTCAAGATTATCTCAGGCCTGTAAGCCCTTTTTCATGGCTATTTACTAATCTCAGGATCTTGGCAACCTCTGTCCTGCCAAGACATTGGTTCTTTTCTCACCTAATGACCTGGTTGGAGCTTCATGGGTGACCATAGGTCTTGTTATGGCTTAGTAGCGCAGGAAAAAAACCTACATTTTTATCTATGTCCATCCACTGTTTGTGTGTTGAGTGGGCAGTGCCAAATGCTTACATTCAGGAGAGGACAGCATTAGACACTTTAGCTGACCTCAACACTATTTTCAAAGTTAGAAGCTTCGTAGTGTTTTCTCTCATATGCATTTTGACTCTTCCTAATTAAAGGAAGGTAAAAATAAGTAAAAAGAAATTGAAATTACCTCTGGTGGTTTTCAAACTGTGTGCTGTTTTACTGCTGCAAATCTTTTGAAGTTTGATTGCCAATGACATACATCACTGACTCCTGCAAGACTTTGTAAAACAAGACAATAAATTTCTCTTTTGCAAGACTAATAAAAATTGTAACAGTTCACATAGGATTGCAGATGACTTTTCATACAAATTATTGGAAAGCTGATTTTGGTTCCATAGAATATATAGCCATATCATTATAATTTACTAGACCATGGAGGTGGAGGGCAAGTCATATCCCACTTCATTGCTCTGCTGTTTCAAGGGGTTAAACATTTTTTTTTTCAGCCTCTTAGGTAGGAAAAGCAATAGAAGGCAAATATAAAAGCACCTCTAGCAAGAGGGGAGATGCTTGCTTAGGAAGCTGATTGAACAAGCATAGTTCTTATATTCTTCCCAGTAAAATACCCATATATGTACCTACGCTGCAGCTGGTATTAAAAACAGAAAAAAGAAATAAAATCTGTAGTTCTGAACCTAATTGAACCATGTTAAAAGGGAATAGCAATCCAGGCAATTACAATGTTGCTAATACATAGGTTGGTTGAAGCGATAAGTACTAACTCAGCAAAATTCAATGCTCTCTCCATTTACTTAAAAATAGGTATTATCTTTATTGCCCACTATTAAAAAATCCCCCCAAATGCCTTATGAATTGACTCTTTGTAATTTGATTAAGTTTGAAGAGTTTTCTTTAAATATTTAAAATAAAATACTCCTCCTAATTTTGATATTAAATATTCAAAATATTTTCTTCAATTAAAAATATTTTCACCAATTTTTCTCATTTAAATGGTATTGAAGTAATGCTTGTAAATAGTTTTTCTTGGCATCCTTGTCATATGGCTATAGTGTTCAAAATGCAATGAACTTTAAAAGAGAGGAATTTATTTTGCCTAATATGTGAGTCAATAGATAAATCTGAAGACAATGACTGAAATGACTGAACTTGAACAAGAAACTATTTGCAGTTTCAACTGTGATTTATTGCTTACTTCTGAAATAATGTCAGACAAATCATTTCAAGTACCCAGTGCTGTACATAAGATGGCACATCAAATCTGTGGAGGTAGAAATCCTTTCTTTGTAGAACAGGAGTAGCTTAGAAATATTCATGCATTTAACAGGCTCCAAACCATTATGCTTGTTCATATAACCAGTAACTCACACAAAAAATCCCTATTGAGCAGTAAAAGGCTCCTGGCAATAGTAAAGGAGAGGCAGGAGGTTTGCAGAAACACTGTTTTACACACCCACTTATTTGCATCTACCTTATTTTAGAAAGCCACAGTTCGTGGTACCAGTTTAGAAGTAGCATAAAGCTATTCAGGCAACTTGACCACACCAGTCTGAAAGTTTCATACTCAGAGATCTCATTTGGCTCCTACCTTCCTCTGTGATACCTATATTTCTTGAAGGAGTTAAAGAGATGGCTGAAATTCTTTCTGCACAAAGGGAAAGATCTTCTGGGCTTGCCCATAACTGCCCAAACCTTGGCAAAGCTAAACAAAGAGCACAGACCCAAGTCCTGCCAAGAAATCTGAAGGTGATCCCCTTCCTTGCCAGGTTTTCTCAGCCTACGATTTTCTTTTTTTCCCCCCTTATCATTCTTATTTACATTCTTCAAAAAAAAACCCCAAAAAATACAAAAAAACCCCATCAATTCTTTACCTAAATTACACATATTCTCTACACCAGAAACACCTTCACTGGAACACCTGGCCAAGGAACAGAACATGGCTTTAAAGGCGACAGAACAGGAAAAGTAAATTCTGTGGGTTTACAGGGGTCTCTGGCATCTTTCTCCACAGAAGTAGCTCTTGTGTGGAAAAAGTACATCATTGAAAGTGGAAAAGAAAGACATTGTAAGTCATTTTATACTCAATGACTCAATGTCAGAAAATTGGGTCCACAGAGAACAAATGTACTGGCACAACCTAAGAATTAGAACATTTATTCAGGATAGGGATAGCTGGCCAGCCACACTTTGTATTTTATATTACATATGCCATTATTTAAATGGCTAATTGAACAATTCCACAAGCAAAACTGAGAGTGCTTTATCACAGAATACTTTTCCACTCCATGGCTTAAAGCATTCCCACTGGAGACAGTTAAGTAGGGGTCAAACCTTGCCATTAAAGAAGGAATTTCAGCCTTAGCTTTCCAGAACCTGATAAAATATTTTAGCTTCTTCCTAGATTTTTAGTTTCTTTTTAAAGGGGTATTGTTCCAACAATGTTTTCTTTCTGAGAAGGTTATTAAAGGTACAAGCTGCTGATGGGGTGGATATATTGAAGTCACATTTTGTGGGAACAATTAGCTCGTTCTTTTAAAACACCCATCTGTGGTTTTTGTCTTGGGAACAAAACTGCATTTAAAGACAGCTTAGTATCCCACTAAGTATCTGATTGGCTGTACTTGCCAGATTATCACATTCACTGACATTGGATTTATTAAGTTTGATGAAATGAAGTAAAGGAGATTGGAAAAGGAGTGCCAGAAAACAGTACCTATCTGTGTCTTACAGTGCTTCTTCCTTAAGGGCAACCGGAGGTTGCTGCAGTTTCAAAATTGCCATTTCAAAACCCTCTGGATCTTGGCCACAGAACATTCTTTTCAAAATTGCCACAGACACAGATCACTCAGATATGGGACACACAGAGACAAAGCAAAAAGCCAGAGAGATACAGAGCCACACACAAGCAGCTGCTGATTCTTGATGCAGGGCATACGTGGATTTGCCCATAGGCTTAACAAAAATATTCTTTGCCCCTCATCCCCCCTGAGACATAAAAAACCCATAAAATCCTCTCTTAATTTTCTCAAAGGCTACTTTTAAATACTTTGAAACCTCTGCATTCTACTGGTATTTCTTTCCTAGCCTTCTCAAGCTGCAGATTTTCTTAACTTAAAATGTACTCTTACCCTTTGTGATGATAAAGGTCCCAGGTCAACAACTTGTTTCTTCAAAACAAGAATCCCTCACAGCCACAGGAATACAAAAGAGAAGAGGAATGCAAACTTCTCAGTGCTGGATCTGCTGAAGATCTTTGTGCTGGTGCAAGTACAGGAAAAGGCAATGCCAAGGGCTTTGCAGGAGCAGGAAGCACAACAGGTGTTTGAAATTTCTATCAGCTGAAGAGCAGCAGCAAAATGTAATTGCACCCAATAGCTAAAGAACAGCAAAAATTTTGTTTAAAAACCACCACCAACAAAAAAGGCATGTGTGTCCTCCTAAGCTGAGATTTTGTCAGTACTTGCAGGTACTGCCTGTGTGCATGTGCAACAGTACAGTAGGATTGCTGGGAGCTGTGGCCAATGCCCAGTTTTTGGAGAAGGTGAAGATGCTTTGCTAGAATCCCCCAGACAAGGTCAGCCCTGCCCAGCATAGTAATGAACTTCAGGGCCCTAAGAAACACCTGGGGGGAGTTCACAGGTGTTGCAAATTCCAGTTTAGGTGACAAAAAAGAGGATTTTTAAACATTTTGATAAATACTTTTAACATCTTAAATCCGTCTAAGGTCTATGGAGTGGACCACAATTAGAAAACTTGATATGTCACTTTATTTGCTTTCCAATTGATAGAGGTAAGGGGAAATGTGAACTACAGAAAATAAATATGCAAGCATCCTTACCTGTTACAGGTATGACAGGAAATACTCATGATGCCTGTTTTGTACATAGAAAACTAAATTATTTATGCAATACTTACAATTTTTTTATCTTGAAAATCCTGATAATGTAACAAGCAATTCTTAAATTTAGATTTGTGAAAGAGGGAATTCTGTATCACAAGCGCATTACTGACAGAAATAGAAATGTTTCATATAATGCCATTACATTCCATTTTGTAAACTTTTAGCAAACAGTATTACTATATCTCTCCTCCAATTTCAGATCATTTACATGATCTTTATCTCTTTGTGTAGTCACTAGATATGCCTGTTTTAAGAGTCTAATGAAATCTTGAGCCTTTCACATATTAGAAAATGCCAGACAGCCAACTTTTAGGAAATTAATGTATCTATGGCTTAGTACTACAGCACTTTAAATAGTGATGAGTTTCAGATCTATCAAGTCTTATATCACATATTAACTAGAAATTGTAAAGCAAATAGGTGAGTTTTCAGCTTAGAAGTGGTGGAATTCATAACTATTACCTTTGAAATTGCTTAGAAATGCAGAAGGTGCATATTTTTGTTACAAATTTTTGACAATGATTGATGGCTCAATTTTCCATTTGAAAAATATAGTTGCTGAAATATAGTAAAAGCTATACTATTCTGCATCTTCAAACTTTTGTAAATTAACCTTGTTACTCTTATAAAAACTGTAAGCTTACACAATTTTACAAACTTAAACATTTGATACATGAATAATTCTACTTCATCACGATGAAAGTGTATAACAAAACAATAAAGGTGATTTTAAATAATAATTTAAAAAATAATTAGTTTGTATAAACAGTAGTTGTTCTAACTTTTTAAAGTGTTGATGAAAGAAGCAAAATCAAAAATCAGGATTTTATTGTATAGTGTAAGTGTATTTCATATTTTTACCGTATGTTGACAAAAAGAACAAGAGATTAACTTGGTTGATTTTTTCTTCTTACATTAATTTCTGTGATTTTAAGAACATGAGAAGTTTTTAACTTTTACTTTAGATTTTCAATAATTTTTTTATTTTTATTTTTTTTAAATTTACTTGTGCAATGAATTTCAGTTTAGCACAAATAAGCAGCAGATTTAGTTTTGTTCACAGGATCTTGACCTTTTCTCACCTCTTATTCAATAAGCCAATGGGGACACATAGTAAACCATGTACTGAACAGAATTATGCATTTCTGAAATCCTTTTCCTATAAACAAATGGAGTAAACCCAGCCAGTAGCAATTATTTTCAAAGATGATAGGAAAAAAATCTGGGGTCATTGGATCAGTGGATATTCCTTTGCCTTTTTAATAGGCCAGTAACCAAATTCAAAAAGACAATGCAGAAACTTGCAGAACCAAACAGAAGATCTGAGTAGCCTGGCAGCAGAGCATGGCAATGGCAGTGTCAAGATTTATCAAGCAAAAAACCTGAGATCAACACCTGATCCACAGCTCAGGGAGTGCTATTTTTGAGGAAAAAAATATTTTAAAAAAATCTCTCTTGCTTTCATACTCTCTGTGAGCCACTGAATTAGAAATTGGTCTTACCAGTTGCAATGTGTCCCTGTCTGCATAGGAAGTGGGTCAACACAAATAGGAGGCTTTTGCATTCTCTGCTGCAAGAATGAGGTATAAGTATTATTTTGAGACTGTATATCTTGCTGTTCAGTAAAAATGGAAGCAAATTTATTTTTAAAGCAATCTTAAACTCGCACCAGTACTTCTTAGAGGAATAAACACAGTTTGCTGAAAAATCAACACAAACATGCAAGTCTATTTTTAGCTTTGTAATTTTTAATTTTTAAATTTTAATGATGCTCTATTTCAATTGTCAGAGCATTAGGAAGTCAGGTAGAAAGTTTATTTTCAGTTGTCCTTGCTGATGAAACATTTGTCTGGGTTTTTTTTGAATGGCATGCTGAGAGAGAAAACTTGTACTTCCGAAACACACAGAGGAAAATATGGACCATCCTTGCCTCTGAAAATGCTTAACTGTTTCTGATGAATCAAAAATTCTATTCATTAAAATAGCTCACCAGTTATCCTGTAGTTGCCAGAAAAAAAAGCATGAAGCAGCAGAAAAATATAAACCACAGTTTATGTGTTGATTCAAGGAAAAAAATGGAGAAGGTTAAAAATGAAATGCCCATTTACATGTAAAAGAGAGGGAGTATCTTACTCCAGAGACAGTGTCTGGCAGTGGATGGAACCATTCCAGAGAGCACAATTTCTGGTGAAGTAATTTTGGACTATTCTGAGTGACATACAAACAAATCCTGCAGGTTAGGGTAGCATAGGTGGAAAAGTGGCCTGACAAGATGTTGAGGGATGCAGTGTGACACGTGGACTCTTGCACACTCACTGTTGTCTATCCTACAGCTGTCTGCTGTGGTCAGTGGGGTGTGGTACTCACATGCCCTCTGAACAGAGAGAAGCTGTGAGACAAGCAGAGAAGAAGGAAAAACATAATTCTTATCTTGCTTCTGTGCCAAAGTAGAATGCAATATGAAGATTGTTTACCCAAAGTCAAGATGTTTTTTTGCCTTGGCCTATCAGGGCCAAGAAGGTGTATGTGTAGGACTGTCATGGGACAGTCACAAGAGATTCAGAGATGAGTGCAGTTGTGTGCAGTTGTGAGAAAGGGTGAGTACAAGGCAGATTCAGTTTAGATGCAATGTATATAGTATAGAATAATAAAGTAATTATTTAGCCTTCTGATAATGGAGTCAGATGCATCATTTTCTCTCCCTCACCCACGTCAGGTCTCCTTTGGTTTGTAATAGTGGGGGACATGGAAAGGACCACAAGGACCACTCCTGCTGGCTCTTGTCTCAGCACACACAGAACACGGTTTGGGCAAAGTGATTTATTCTGTCAGCGTGCGAGTAGAGACCTCTGCCTGAGATCATGTTACAGCCTGAAGCACCACCTTCAGTTCCCCTAACCCAGACACACATTTTCTTTGCAAGACACTTTGTATGAATGAATACAAAGGAGTAAACAGTGAAATACCCCCTCTGTGCTACCAAGAAGAATTTGAATGAGTTCTCATTACAGGAAATCTGTTACCTGACATGTCTTGCACAGCACTTGATTAAACTCAGCCATCTTGGGTACAGCTTCTTAGTTGCGATGTGGCTGGATTTTGCCACCCTGCACTGCTGCACTTCTCGCCAACGAGTACAATCAAGGAGAATTTTAAACAAGCCTAAATCAGGGCAGTCCCAGGTTGTTTTATGGCTTGTGGAAGGCAGCCCAGTCTGTAGGGGACCACACAGCTGGAGAAATACAGGAAGTGAAAAAATAGGCCAGTGTTAAAACAAATTGGCGATTGTGAGCATGTACGAGAGTGACTGCAAACCACCTTAACTTGGAACCATCTATCTTCACTTATCCATTTGAAAAAATAAGGAATTTAAGGCATCTTTCAAAGTAAGGAAGAACTCGACTCTTTTCTCCCTGGGCCTTCATAGTGAGTAGCTCTGGTGATGGGAGTTCCATTCCTTCACACTTATGGTGGTACAAGTAAGGACGCAATGGAGGCTGGCTTCCTGCCCCTTTTTATTTGTATTCCAGAAACCAAGTTTTGCACCATCTGTGATCCTGTTGCAATACCTACCTGAGAATATAGGTTACCTTCAGACTTCATTGTAGATAAGACCACACATGGCAGAAGGCATGATGAGCAAACTCCCTGGGGCATTATCCACAGATGTGGCTGTCTCCTCCTCTTACAGGTAACTAGCTGATCAGCTGCTGTAAGGGCAGCACCTCCAATTCCTGCTCCCTACGTAACTGGGGACCACAGGGATGTGCTTATTTTCCCTACTGAGAAAGGAGCTTTTTATGGTCACCCTCTGTAATACATGAATAGCTTTCCACACTCTCAGAAGAGAGATAAATTGGCTATACAGCCATTTTGCTCCGGACCAGAACAACAGAATAAATCACAAAGCTTTGTCAGGTATGGGGATGTGAACTCTGGTGCCTGGTTCAGGTGTTTCTCAGCAGCTTTCAACATAATCTACAGAGATAATGCCTGCCTGGAGTTGCCTCTGCAAAGCCATTCAGTGCATTGCCCATGGGAAGCACGTACTTCTCACATCACCCTTCTTCCCCTCACAGTGCTTTGATTTTAGTAGTATGGCAAAACACCAGACCTATCTATATTCAGGCACAGCTTTTGCATGGAAATCTCTGTATAGCAGGCAGCTTTCTGGCTTTTTTTCCATCACAAATCTTACAGGAGAAGAGCAGCAGTTTCAAAGACTTTTACAAGGAAGCCTCAGGGCTTCTTTGCCAGACTTCAATGGATATGTTTAGAGCATGGTATATGGAGGTTGAACTGCCTGACTCTCATTAACATTAATAGAGTCAGAAGGCTAAATGCCTGCGCACCATTCTGGTGACGTACCCACAGCATCTGGCAAGGAGCCTGCTGCCATTTCTAAGTCCTTTTTGGATATGAAGTTTCCTTCTTCGGCATCAGGGAGACAAAGTAAAACAGAGAGGAACAGTCTGCTTTGCTTCAGCTAAGACATTCTGAAAAGTAAAATAATTGTGAAGGTTCTGCCTGAATTTTTACACAGGAACTTCCACTTGCACATGAACTTACATGAAGTAGAAGCCTTACAAAAACTAAATTCAAAACCGCATATCAAACAGACAACAAACTGCTGTCAAATTATTTGTTTAATATGGAAGAGGAGGCTCGCAGTTACACAGGACTCATGGTCTCACAAAAATTCTAGGATATTTGGACTATATGTGCTCTGAAAATTATAGATAAAGGAGGTACTTTTCAAACAATAGGCTGTTGCACAGCTGAAGCAAGTAGCTAATTTAAAATTTTACCTGTATTAATATAAAAGTCTTCATTCCCTGTTTATGAACACCTGCAGTTTTTATCGTACACATTTTCACTGGAAACAATCCGTTAAAACTGTAAAATTATTATAGTGTAGTCCCACAGTATGTCACATTGGCAGTACCTTTGATGTCAGCCCCTGGGAAACATTTTTTTCATGTGGGCAGCAGCAGCAGCTGTAAATACAATGTTAATACTGTTGAAGTATTAAATTTCTCTTTTATTTTGATGGCTGAAGTCTGAGTGCTTATGCAGTACTAAACTTCCCATATAACATGCTTTCAAGTTTCTGAAGTTTCAAGATAATCTAGTGTCTGAGATAATGGACTGTCTTAGATACTTTTATAATGGTGTTAAAAGTGAAAAAAAGAGGACCTCTCAGTTTCTTTAAAATCTGGGAAAATACACTTTGGTGATAAATCTTAATCTCTCAACATCTTGAGCCCCTCTTTAGCTGCTGGCCGATGCCCAGCTTTTCTGCTTTAACCTGATTAGAAACAACCTGTTGGCTAAATTACTTTGTTATAACCTACAAATAACTGCATGGTTTTTCTCACAGGTTTAGTCCTACTTTAACAAAAAAATGTCTCTTTTTAGAATGCTCTCTGCATCTCTGGTGATTGTCTTATCACAACACTAGAATTCTAGGTTGTGTACTGACTTTGGCATACACAAAGAGCACAAGCATCTGCCCTTAGCCTGCCATCGTGCTGCGCAGCCTGTCAGCCACCACACACCCAACCCAACCACTCCTGATGCCAGCAGTATAAAGAGTGGATAATTCCCTGAACAGTGTCAAAATACTTTGAGCTAGCTGCATGATTCTCTAACCCCTACAGTTTTATCCTGATGGAGTTGCTTTGCAATAATATCTTACTCATTCAAGTTTTATATGGGGAAAATAATAAAGGTTGGGCACTTCTATTGTTCATGCACTGAGTGCACATCTTCAGTAAGAATATTTCTTAAACAACATTTTAACAAAACAAACAGCACACATATTCTTTTAAGTGAAAATTTATACACATATCAGTATTTTAAGTGCTTTATGCCTTTCAAGGGCACTTGCATTAAAATGTCTTAGGAAAAGCAATTCTACCAAATAACATGCAAACAACCTTAAGTGTCAAAATTATCTTGATTTAGCCTCTTATATTCACTGCTTTTGATTCTGAATGAACACACAAGTCACAAGGCCTTTTCTACTTTGTATGCTCTGTACACACTGCCATCAAATGTGCATAATAATATGCATTTTTGTTCATTTTCAAATACCACTGTAATAGTCAGTTGTGTGCACACAAAGCTTTTTAAATGCATACACTGTGGTTTTGTGCCTTAAGGCAAATCTCATTTCATGCTCCTTGGTATCAATATAGCTTGGGAATGCAAGGACTGAAGCCTATATTCAGGGTCTAAATCCAGAAAATATATAAGAGACCTGTTAGAAGGAGGTGGGGATGGAGGGAGGGTTGGAGAAAGAGAGGCAAACAGGAGAGTACACTTCCTACCATGGCAGGTACCTCTCTTTTCTCTTCAACCTCTGAGTACAATTAGGCATCCATTTGAGACTTATAATAGCCAGGAGGGTAATGTTCATGGGTATTTTGTTAATCAGACATCAGGTAAAGCTTTTAAATAACCACTTGCAAGGACTGGAAGTCAGCCTTCCCCTTTTCCCAAGCAAGAGCTCCAACTGCCCCAGGACACCTAAATAACACGACTATTTTGGCACAAACTCTGTGCACTCTCCCCCACCTCCTCCCACTAATGAAAATAAGTATTTATTTTATTCCTGCATATTCCTTTTAAGCGCAGAATTTTTCACAGAGGAAAGCCCTATTAGAATAGCTTTTACATGGAAGATTGGGGTGAAAGAGGGACGTAAACCCCTTCTGCCAGGCAAAGATTGAACCCACATTGCATACTCATACTCCTGGATGAATGGAGACTCCCATCACCTGCTGCTGTGCTTCATGCACAGCCTGCAGCATTAGTCATGCTTGGAGGATGCCAGCTGGATAGAGCCCCTCAGGTGAAACAGACTGAGGAATGCCTTGCTTATGAATTCAAATTAGGTTAAATGTAAATTACGGCTGGGTCACTCCACACTAAGCTGGTTTGGGGATGTCCAGGAAAAAAGAATTTAAAGCCTTCAGGAAATACAGGGATTTTGACATGAACGGGTGGCTAAAGACAGGCTCAATCTGCACTCCCTCCAACCCAGCTCTGGCTAAGCCTGCTCCATTTGAGAAGCTGGGCAGCCATGTCAGTGTGAAAACTCAGAAAAATGTATGGCAACTAAAGAATTCAGGTGGCCCCAAATTTATGTGACCCTTTTATGACTTCAAGGAGTCATAAAGGTTGCAGTTTGGAACACGGAGCCTTAAAGAAAGTCTTACGCAGCTTTGTTCCTTCATATTCATACTGTCTTGATTTTCTTCATATTATTTATATGGTGGAAAATCCTAGTAAAAGAAATTCAAAATTTTAGGGAGGAAAATTTCGCATTACTTTAAACGGCTTGGCAGAAAGGTTTACACAACCATGCTACAAAAGACGGTGGTGTGTAAAAGAACAACCTGTCAGATGTGAGCCAAGAGTAGAAAAGAAGGACAAGCTACTTGACTTAGATCTGCAGGTACCAGCCCTTGTTTAAGGGAGAGGGTTCCAATCACCTGTTCTATAAAAAGCACATCACATAAGGGGCTCAGTAGGACTGTATCACAGCCTCCAGTGGCCCAAATCTCTTTGTCTGCCCTGACAAAGCTGCTTCTTGGGCCACTCTTTACAGCCTTGTTCTGGGTCACAGCTGCAAGTGCCTTTAGCTGTGGTGGCAAAGAAAATTGTGCAAGGATGGACATGCTTCCTGAAATGTGACAGGAGCACACATCTGTGCATCCTTGACACCAAATCAGTCAGGGATGGCACCCATCAAGAAGTGAGAGAGGAGAGATATGTCTTTATAGCTTGGAAAACCCATCTTGCCTCATATCAAATACTCTGTCTCCCACCTCAAAAACTGCTAAGGTATCTGCAAGAAAAAACTCCCATTCTCTGACCACTTTTGTTTTATAAACACCTGTACAGTTTCATAGACTACTAGAGGAATGAAATAAATATATTTTAATAGAATTCTCAAAAAAGCTGTGAACAGTGTCAGGATCTACTATTTAATCTCCCATTTGTTGTGGTAGATTTAAACTATGATAAGAACCTGTTCTTTGAGTAGTTCTGACATTTATCATTCCTGTTGATATACTAGATAGAGAAGAAACTATTCTATTTACTGTATAGAAATCAGCACACTGTATTGTGTACAAATTGCAATAACATAAAACTGCTTTTGTCAGAGTAATTTTTTTTTAAATGTGACTAAAATATTTTAGGTTTTTTTTTTTTTTTTTAGTAAAGAACTTTTCCTGCAGTTTAGAAATATGAATTCTATTAAAAAAATATCAGGAGGTAATTTTTCCTTTCCCACAGCATCCAGATATCTGAACTGGAACATTATGGGTGGTGGATCTGGATGGGTGGCCTACTAGATGGGTGAAAACCTGCCTGGGCCCTGGGGCCAAAAGAGTGGGTAGTTAATGGCACACGTTCTACCTGGAGGCCAGTTGTGATTTTTTCAAGATCTTTCTTGTCTAGCACGTTTCACAGTGATCTGGAGGAGAGGTCAGAGTTCATTTTCATCGAACTTTCAGGGGACACCTAGCTGGTGCATGCAGCCAATGTGCTCAAAGCCATGGGCATTTCCAGGGGCACCAGGCAGGCTGGAGGCATGGGCTGGCAGCAGCCCAAAGTAACAAAACAAGGGGAATTGCAAAGTTGTACCCCTTGAATGCATGAAACCAGTGCAGTGGTACAAGCTTGTGGAGCTGCTCTGGAGAGAAGACAGTAGTGGATCTAAAGATGAACATGCTCTGGAGGTAGGGTAGGGTAGCAGTGTTTGGGGCTGTAGACTCAGGAACATACACAGCGGCTAAGGATAAGTCTGTGCCCTTTAATTTCACATGTTGACCCTATCTAGGAGACTGTGTTTGGTTTGAGGTCTCTTGAGCAGTAAAGGAAGACATTGTTAATGCAGCAGGTTCTGTGGAGGACTGCCAAGATGGCTGGGACTGCAGCAGGAGTGCAGGCATCCTGTAAGGAGAGGCTGAGGCTTGTTCATCTGGGAGGAAAAATGGTGATTCAGGGGACCTAATGGAGCCCCCAGTGCTTATGGTAAATTTAGCATGAAGACAGGGTCACAAGAGTCCCTGTCAGGAGGGTGAGAGACAGCAGACATAAACTGGAATGGGGGAGGTCCCACTGAAAACAGGAGAATGCTCTTTTACTCTGATGGCAGTCCTGCAGTAGAACAGGCTGCCCAAAGAGGCTGTGCAGCCTTCAGCCTTGGAGGCTTTCAAGACCTAACTGGATCAAACCCTGAGCAGCCTGAGCTGACCTCAGGATTGATTCTGCTTTGAGTGGCAAGTTGGACTAGAGATCTTCTGGGGCTTTTTCCAACCTGGATTAATCTATGATTCATTGCATGTTTTAAGACCTTTCCTGGAGCTTTCAAATCACTACCTTCTTTAACTTCCTTTTGCTTTGGCATGAAAATCCTCTGAACTATTTCTAAAAGTACATCTAAAAGAACATCCCTCAAAATAACTGTTCTATTTTAGGTAAGTACTGTCATTATATATATATATGTGTGTATATATATATATTTAAGTTCTGAATAGTGCAGCTTATTTTGAAGGGCTCTTCATGAAATAATGAAAGCAAGGACAAGCTTTTAAAAATTAATCTAGATGAGCTATGTAGGAATGAATTATGCCTAAGGATATGCTGTCATATTTAAATGTAGAAAAGTATAATTACAAGTGTTACAAGTACAAAACAGAGATTCTTAGAGAAATTAGGACTTCTTTAAGAAAAATAAAAGGAATTGAAAATGTCTGTGTGGCTTAAGTCTTCTTCTTTTGTTACTATGGCTACAATAAAGAATTACCAAAGGAGAGAATTGGATTGCTACAGTATTAAGGATTTGGAGTGCTAATTAGTATTCTCCTTCTATTACTCTGATAGCTGCATAATCCAGAGCCATTTATTCTAAATCACTTAACTTTGAATGCTTTTTAGCATTGTTTTGAAAGTAAATGCCAACTTTATTTATTACACATTTGTCTGTTTTTTAAAAAAATGACTCAGCTCAATTAACACATTTTTGGAGTCTAGACTTCTTCATTTTTTAAATACTCCAGACAGCCATTTATTTTCAACTTTTTAGGGGTATTATTTTCTTTTGTGCAACTGCATTACACAGATACGTAATAATTTATGTAGTGCCTCCAAAATTTTGGCCACACATAACTGTACATGTATTTGAACATAAGATTTCTCAATTCCAAAAATAGACATTTTAAACTGAAACACTTTTATATTTTATAAAATGTGCAATTAAAATGGTACATTTTTCTAACATTATAGAGATATCTTTAAAGTCAAGCTGACTATTGTGTACTTAAAAAACTTCCACACTGCTCTTTTAATCTGAGTACTTACATTTCTGTCTCATTTTGTAATCTAAGTTTGCATGATGTACATGCACAAATTAACCCAAAGAATATAAAACTGTTTGCAAATAAAAACAAAGGAGAGAAAGAAGAAGGTATTTTATGTGGGCACAGTTCAAATGTTAAACCAGTTAGTGAAAAATACCTCTAAATGCGAAAATCAGGAGAAGAGTTTTTTCTGTGTGTTAGGCAGGCACTGATTTTGATTCAGATTTTGATTCATTCTTGGCTCTGTCTCACACTTGATAAGGGACAAGCTATCTAATCTTCCTGCCTGAGGTGGTGGAGTTAATCTGGAGTTAATCTGACTGCTGGCTGCCGCAGCCCTGCCATCCTCCCTGTCTCAGCTCCAACCCTGGCTAAGGCATTGCAGTTTGAAAAGCTGTATGAAAGGGTTTTGTTCTCCCCTCCCTGCTTTTTATAGCTTTGAGGCACAGAAACAGCCAAAATCAAGGCTGGACAAACATTAGAGTTAGTGTGAAGAGAGGATTGCTAGTCTGCCAGAAAAGACAAACTGCTCTAAGTGAGACTTAGTTATACTGCCTGGGATGCCAGCTTCAGTTTCTCTGCCTCTAACACTGGTTTAGTGTTGATTCCCTCTTTCTTTTCTCCTTTTTTATCCTAATTTGCTACCTGTAACCTGTCTTATTTTAGCAGTGAGACATATTTGGGAACAATTACTAGCTATACATAAAGAACATATACATAAAAGTTCTAAAGGAATGATGTTGAAAGCAGTGAAAGGAAGCAACGAATGGATTTCTGCCAATAATGTAATTAAAGGCTTCTCAGAAGGTGTTTCAGCAGATGTGTAAGAGTATGACAAATATTTGAAAGCACTGGAGGACAGTTATACTCTTGTTCTTCATCATTACCAATAATAGGTATTTTAATAGATGCATTAATAGCCCAATCTGCAATAATAATATCAAACAAACCACAGTGCCTTCCTTGAAAACTTTACTGACCCAAAGACAGAACTAGGGGTCACAAATTTTTAACTGCATTTTCATCACAAAGTAATTTTTCACTATTATGTCTGGTCTGGAAAAAATATTCTGCTTCAGGAATGGTAAATTTGACAAGATTACCACTTTCTATTTGAGCAGACAATTATTTTGTCTGTTTAGGCATTTTGGCAGTAATTATTTTTTTTTCAAGGCAAAAGGAACAATTGAAGACTTGACTAGAAGTAGGACAAGACTGTCTTAGAACAACGGTTAGAAAACTTATGGAGGGGAAAGAATTGGAAATCATTTACATTTGAACAAAATCTCACTGGTTCCCAAGAAATAATGGGACAGAAGATACTCTTACTTTTCCTTTTTTCAAATAGTCTGGGAATACCAGGTGTGAGGGAGGACAGTGCTAACAATCACATGTGTTAGCACAATGTTAGCTTTTCAATACAGGGTGGATAGGTGCAATTGCCTAAAAATCCCAAACCTATGGATATGGAAGTCCATAGTATGTGTGACCTGAGCATAGGTCCTAACAAAGTCCACGAACTTGCAGAGCTTATTAAGATATCTCAACAGCAAGGAGATATCACCTCATTTATCTGAACAAGTGGAAAAAGCAGAGTGAGAAAGAGCACACATATAACACAATGCTCTGTGTACCTTCCAGGAAACAACATG
Source organism: Passer domesticus (assembly GCF_036417665.1). NCBI lineage: Eukaryota > Metazoa > Chordata > Aves > Passeriformes > Passeridae > Passer > Passer domesticus. The sequence goes on from NC_087477.1 coordinate 42,857,741, forward strand.
ATCCAGATAATCTCCCCCACAGCAGAAGTCTTTGGAAAGTTGAATGTTGTGTATAAGAACATGTATATTTAAAGAATTTTTAAGTAACCTTCTTCAAAAGCTCATAGAGGCGCTTCATGCACATTAAAGAGGTCTCATTGACTGTAGTAGGACTACTCATGTGTGTTTGAATTCTAAGCCTTTGTAGAAGAAAGCCCTTGGAAAGTACATGACATGCATCAGTGATAATGAGCTGCTGACAGTGAAGTTCTCTAAGGAACTTGTATCAAAACTGAGCTTTAGTAGACATTCACTGGGGAAAGGACTGGATCAAATGCCACACCACCCAGCTGCTATCAGCAGATGAGTAGCAGTCCTGGCACACTGAGGAGCTCTCACAATGGTATAGTGAGAACTGGGCAGGAAAGAGGGTACAGGAAGAAAAAACATGGAAGCAGAGTGGCTGGGGAGGTTGCTAGGATCTTTTGCATAAACAGAAATGACCTCATATCAGAGAGGTTTTTTCATTCCTTCACAATTTGCTAGGAACTAGCAGACACAGAAAAAAATCAACACTTGGTACAAAAGACAGGTCTTTGACAGCTACTTCTGTAGGGTCAATTGCCCGGCGTGCAAATTGAAGTACCAAAACAGAATGGCACAGAGTAGGCAACCCTATAAATATATTCTTCCATAAATAAAGCCTTTGTACTGTTAACATAGCTGCAAGAAGTCTGCAATATAAAAAGGTTAACCAGACCCAATACATAGTCCTTACAAGGAACTCAAAACGGACCTGGGAAGTTTGATCTACAGCAATTTTGAATCTCCCTCACCTTGGGATAAGCAGATACAGACTCTTTGAAGAAAACCAGTAATACATTAGTAAAGCACTAGAACTGAGATCCTTAGGGAGACTGTACAACAAAGCAAGGTGGATTCATTATTGATACTCTTGGGTGCAAGGATGAAGCACAGCCTCTGTTAGAAGACGGCAGGCAGATCTAGACTCATCTCTTTTGAAAACATTTCACAGCCTTCTTTGAACAAGCCTTGCCAATATCAGTGATGCACACAATTACAGTATTGCATTTAATACCACCATGTGACAACCCTGTCTCTCTGCCCTATGAAAACAAAGAAAATGTAAAAAGTAGCATTCTGGAACTGTCAAACTATTTTAATTATTTTAAAGTCCACGTTAGACTTTCCTATTAATTTTGTGTGCAGGATACTCAGGTGTTAGAGTGATTATCTACAATGAAAAATGCAACTGTCACATATAAACCTAATTTCATTGGTTTACAAAAAAAAACAATACCATCACCACCCCAACAAAAATAATACTAATAAATTTCAATGTATAAAATAGATGTAAAAACACAAGGATGTTATGACTCACCCAGTGACACATCACATCATAAAGGGGTATGAATAATCATTATTTCAACAATCAAGCATTCAATCTTAATTTAATGCTATTGTTAGGAATGAAATAACACGCAAGAAGAAGCATAGTAATTGTTATGTGGCATTAATTATTTATACCACATATTGATGTTCCCTGCAACAGAATTATAAGAAACTGCAGTGCAGGTCCTGGGCTTTCTATCCAGTTTCCTCAAACCCCTGTAAATCTGCAAATTCTTCACTGCAGGCGAAATATTCACATCGAAAATGTGCTGTTCATGGTTATCAATGACTCAGGAATTCTCCTAAGTCTTTGCTGTAGGTGGCATTATCAGTGCCTGGGTTGCACATTGAAGCACTGCAGTGGGAAGCAATCTGTTGTCTCTGGTATAATCACTTTGATAGGAAAAAAGGCATTGGCATGGCATGATGTATCGTGTAGGTGCAGCAGAATCTAATTATAACTCAGAATGATTAAAGCATTTTTTCATTCCTGAAGCTAGATTTTATAATTAGGATTTTCTGTTCTCTAAATGTGTTTTCTTCTAAGAAGTGACAAAAACAAGTGTGAGAAGAAAAGAAAAAGATCCATCATAGATTCTTATCAAATTCATGTTTGCAAATAGAATTTTCTTAATTCCAATATCGTCACAACATAATTGAATGAATATTGACTCATAAAAAAAATAAAAAACACAATTTCCTCCATTTCCCTTAAGGTTTATTTCTGAGTAACTTTTCCATTTGAAATAGAGAAAAATGTACTACATAAAATAAATAAAAGTTAAATGTAAATAAATAAAATATAAATACTAAAATCTTTATTTCACGATCACAGTTACTACATAAATAATGTGCACGATTTTCAGGACTGATCTCTTCTGATATCTTACCATAGGAATTTCACTTTTTTTTTCACTATAATTTTATGAGTTATAGAAACTTATACAGACCACATTCACATGCATTTTCACCTAAATAATCCATTCAACTATTAACTTATTGAATAGCTTTTAAAAATTCCTCTGTGTTTACTGATTATACAAGTTATTAGTATATAATATACATGCATAAAACTTATCCTATATATTTTACTGTCACTCAACATTTCTCTCTATTTCCCTGAGGTATCAATCTCCCCTGTCCCCTCAACTCATTATTTTCTATTCCAAATAAGGCAAACAAAAATAGAAAGAGAATCTGACATATGCATTATTCAGTCAGCTTCCTGTGTTATTTTTCCCTTGAAGTGGTTCACTGAAATATGCTCCACAGGGCATATGAAGGTTATAGCACCTAGTCAAAGGAAATGCTAATAACTATTATTTCTTTCCTGAACTTCCCACTGAGACCTTTCTTCACCTGAAATAGTTTGCATGTCTAGATACTATCTTTTTAGTCCAACTGCCTCTAAATTTCCTGAAATACAGACAGATGAACAATCAGTCTTAAGAAATCTGACAGTATAGCACTTGAACAGAACACAGACACAAGACATCAGTGACAGTCTCTGAAGAGGTTGGTCATCAGTAGATTGAAGGGCACCATTATAATATCCCTGTATTTATTAACAAACTGAATACATAATTGGAAACATTGCGTGACCTTCAAGCTTTAGCACACGTTAAACCAAGACTACATGTTTTACTACTGCTCCCTGGAATTTCAGGAGTACAATATTAGCAGTTGAAATAGAGAATGTGCACAAATGCCCATGGAAATATAGTTACTGGATATTCTGATGGTTATTATTTCTTCACAGTGCAATCCCATCATTCATGTTACTTAGGGTGTACTTTCATTGTTCAGTATCTGTGCCTGTGCACATAAATGGGAAAGGGATGTGTGTTATGGGATGGTAAAAGGAATACTGTACTTGCCAATTTGAACAAATACAAGAGCTACTCAGTGAGCTAAAGATGGCCTGCATGTACCACTCATAAATTGTCAGCTGTCTGTTCCTAATTAAATACAGCCAGTTTTCACAGCTTGGCTTGACCTTCTTCAGTATCAGACCACTCATTTAAACATCTACACCTTCTTCCCTCTTCCTCTATGCTAAGTGGAAAAGAATGTTATTTATAGCTCAGTACTTCCCAAGTAATTTCCTAGAATAACTGCTAAAAAGGAGATGCTGGGAAGTAAATGCAGCAAGCAGACTTCTCATTGGAGAAACTCATTATGGTCTTACTCAGGATAGTAAATTGTTCCACTGTCACCCAGTGCTGCATTTAGCATCACACCTCCCCTTGTCTTCTGATTGGGTTGTCACCACAGCCATAACATACTTTTAGATCCATTAAAGAACATCCAAACAGGTTCTCAGACTTAATATCTTGTCTTATCCACCTGATATATCTGATTCTATGTAGACGTTTGAATAACTTCAAGGACACCCAATACTTCCAGAAGAAGAGTTGGAGTTTTTGTGATCTTAAATTCAGTTTCTTAACAGAAATTTCATACATAACTAAATATCCACATGAGGACATTAAAACCTGTCTGCCTGGATCTTTCTGCTGCTATTTGTGAGATGTCTGAGGATTTATTAACTTTTTTTTGGGGGGGGGAAGATTCAGGTCATTTTATAGAAATATGTGTATATACAATAAAATACAACGTCCTCTCTAGCCTGTTCTAGTCTGACAACCAAAATATACCTAGAGAAAAACATGGAGGAATCAAAATATTCTGTTCAGTCTCTTTCCTGTAATGCAAAGTATAGCATATCTTTTATATGTTAATTAATATCTCCTATGATTTTCTGCAACTGCAGACAAGATTAGAATAAGAAATAGTTACTTCTAACAGTGGCTGATACAAAACACAAGGAATTAAAGCTGTAAATGGGGATAATGTGTGGGAGTTGCTTTTACACACAGTGAAATTCTTTGGGGGTGAAAATGCATATGAACCCCTCAACAATGTGGTGGGTGCATCATGATTTATATAAGAAAGACAGCTCATACATCTCACCTACTGGACTCAAAACATAATAAAATATTAGAAACATCATATTTGTGAGATGGATCAAAAGGTGCTATTCAGAGAAGGCTGTTCTATCTCTTTCCTCCAGAAAACTAACAATAAGATTATATCAAGTTGATTTTCTTTTTCAAACAAAGACAACTTCAAACAAATTGAGTTATACTGAAGTCCCACTGTCTGGAGAAAAGGAAAATATTCCTGGAAAAAAAAAAAAGTAACACTTCAAATCATATGCAACTTTTAAGTAATAACTCTGAGGAATCTTCTGTGATAGTCTAGTAATTCTTGACTTCATTTGCTTTCCAGAGACTCCATAGTCTATAAAAGGACTGGAAATTTTTATAATGAACATTATAATAGAATTTATTATGCCAGCAGAACGAAGCCTGTGTCAACACTTCCATTATAAAATCTTGTTTTTAAGAGTTTGTAACGTATCTCTATAAATACCACATGTCCCACTGTATAAGTAAATCCAACTATTATTTTCCCACAGCATAAAATTATTGCCATGATATCACTGATTTTAATGGAACTAAGATCTCAATTAACAGAGACTAAAAAGAGAAAATAACCTTATTGTTTTATCAATAAAGTGTTTATTTTTTAAACAGTGCGTCTGAATTTCAAAACATTCAACACTGGTTCATAATTGGGGTAATTGGACTGGGGACAGGAAGCAGATTTCCTGTTGTCACGGAGTGTAAGTGTAAATATGAAGCACTGAATACTTTCTTTTCCCTGTAATTTTCACTCTTTACCACTCATTCTTTTGTCAATATGATGGTTTTTTTTTTTGCATGAAACTGCCAACATGACAGGAATGACAACATAGCAAATTAATCAAAAATATAAAACAATAATGCATTGTAAGTAGACAAAGCTAATTTCATATTAAAGGTAAGAGCTGAAACAGACACAGAGGCAACCAGGGATGTTTTCACTCTAAATGCAAAGTCTAGCCTATGAATGCACAAATAAGGAAATACATTTATATATATAGAAAGAAATAGCACTTTTAATTTTGAAACATTAATACTATACCACAGAGATTTTCAACAATCCAGTGCCTATCTGGAACAACATGTTATATTTAAGCTGCAGAGTTTTGGGCCTTTTTTTAAAGTACAATAATTTAGATACTCAGCCTCAAGTTTTATATTCTTGCTGATAAGTTTTTACATTTGTATCTGTCAAAAGAAGTATAAATTTGGATTTCTTTCAATCTCAAAGGAGTGAGAAAGAAGAAAAAGTCCTTCAGCAAATCATATGACTACTGTAAGATGTTTTAGGTTAGAGAGAAGCATTTTCCATGTCCATCATGAAGACTAAGAAGAGTAAAATTCTCCCAGTTACATCAAAAATGGTTCCCAAAAACAAGAATAAATACTATTAACAAGTCCATCCAGAAATTAAAATGATTGTTAGTGACATATTGAACATACGGATTTCTGCTCTATCACATACATGGTAAAGGAAAGACATCTGACCTGATGAAAATCAATTTCAACTCCATTTATGCTCACATGTCCAAATAATCCATAGAAAGTAAAATGATTTCCATATTATCCTTCAAGCTATAGGTGGTAAGAAAAAACTGCAAGGAGGACAAACCACTGAAAAAACAACTATTCCTGAATTCCTGGCTTTTAAGGCAATTCACACTTTAATTAAATTTAATTTGCCAGGCTAGAGTGTATCTGAAGCAGGGCAGACACACACCAACCCACAAACTGTGGAATCCATTGTACGTTTAAAAGGGTGCAAGTCTAGTTCTGCTGATATGGGAACAAAGTTGCACTAATGAAGATGTGCTAAAAAAATCCAATCAAAACAAAAAGGTACCACACTTCTATTTTAATACGTCTGGGTTACTGTGAGAAAGCAGAAGTTTCCGAATTATGAATGCTGCATGCAGCATCTCAGCATCTCATGAAATAATTGCCTTGGGAAATCACTGTCCTCCCCGTACGCGGCAATTCAATTACAAGACAAAAACTTCTGCAGCTCCATTTCTCTTTCATTCTGTCTTCCCCTGGGTTCATCCACATGGTGTTATTCCAAACCAGCTTATAACAAATGAAGTTACATTTAGCATTGCAATTCCATATTCAGAATTAAAAGTGCCTTGTAAAAAGAAGGTACTGCTACCTACATTCAACAGGGTAAATTAAGGAAGGGACAGAGAGTTGCTCAGCCATTCACCAGGCAACAGTGGCAGCACCAAGAGCACAATGCTGATTTCCAGTCTGAAAGGTTACTAGCTTGAAAGCAGAGAAAAAGGAGATGATGTTATTACACTAAACCTAGAAATACAATTTTTACTTATAAAAGCACAGAATCTGTTCAGAATTACAGTCTCAATTTCTCTGTTTTCTTGTAATACAAGAAGTGTTCTGGTCTTGTTGGAACCCTGGATATGGAGAATTTTAGACTTTCTGTGTTGACAGGCACTGACCCCCAGGAGAGCACTGCATTTGACCTGAGGCTGTGGAACCTGCTTCCAAAATTGATCGATAGCACTGGGATTACGGGTCTGTTTCTCTTATAGGAGGTTCAACACACATCTATATCTCATACTTAACATACAGAGAGAAGGCACCAAAAGTCACAAGACACACAGATTCAAGGTTTTTTAGATCTATTTTGTCTAATTATCTCTTAGAATATACTTTATTTCTACCTTTCTACCAATAACTAATTATTTATCTGTTCACACAACATCTGCATTGCAGTTCTTTCTGACCAATCACTCCTTGCCACCAACACTGCAGAAGATGGAGTAGATGGAGAAAAAGGAGATCAGACAATGCCCAAAATCCTCCATCTTGTCTTCTATCCGCCTCCAGACTAAAACCCCAAAACTCCAAGTTTCTCACCCTGTGATATTACACACTTCTAACCATCAAGGACCCTCATCCAGAAGGCAGAAGAAGACCCCCTGGCAACAAAGCGGACATGCGCAGAGAGAGACACCGGAAGGAGGAAGGATGGGGGCATAAAAGGGGAACGGAACAACCCTCAGCGCGGCAGTTGGTGGAGCGGGGACTCCCCTGTCGCCCAGCGCTGCAGTTTGCTTTTTCTTTTCTGTAATAATAAATTGGCTTTGAATTGGCTCAGATAGCCTGTTGTGCTCATTTATAACAGCTTCTCCTATAAGAGAAAGATAAACAGCAGAAGCAGAAGACCAAAAAACCAAAAGTCCCGTCTGTCTCTCAATACTGGCACAGAACTTTTTAGGGGTCTCCCCATCAGGGGGATCCTCAGGGAGGGTTTCCACATGGTCTGCAAAAAAGAGAAAATTTCCCATGCCAACTGAATGGGCAATTCATTACTCTGAAATCTGCCAGTTCATTAAGCGTGTTTATGGAATATCGCAAAAGAGATAATAGGCACACAGTTTAGAATGTGTCTCTGTCATCAAAGAAAATTTGATTTTAAAATCACTTGGAGCTCATAACAATCTAACTCCAACCATGGCAGAGAGTACATTAAGCAAAAAACAGCATTCATTTGGACAATTTTTCCTTTTTCATGCTAGTAAAAAAAAAAAGATTACCATTAAGAGGATCTCTCTGTGACAAATATTCAAACTCATAGCCTTCCAAAGTTTGTGCACATTCATTCATTTGTGAAGGAGCTACACAGGTGTACGGTGTGATCTGCTGTACACAACCTGTGTGTTTAGGTATTTACATGCACTCGTGCTTCAAAAAGGCCCTCCTGCTCCATGCACTGTGCAGACAGAAGACCATACAGAAAACAGAGCAGACTGTTTGATGGGCCCCTGTCCACTTCTTAAAATGAAGAAAATATGATGGTTTCAATATCTGCACATTAGGGAAAATGTCAGTATAAAGAGACCACAAAGGCATTTTAAAAAACGGAGAAGGGAGGTCTCCAGCCCAGCTTTCCCCAGCTGAAGGAGTGCAGGGTAATAGGACTAAAATTTCACTTTGTTTCAGAGGTGTCATGCACCAGAGGTGAGGAGGCACCTTTGTCAGGCAGCTCTGTAAAACACACAGCCCTTCCATCAGATACTCCCCAAAGTGCATTTGTGCCTGCCCAGAAGGAAAGAGGATCTGTTTGTGTTTGCTATTGGGCAAATGAATCCATAGTCAGATGTCTGATACAACTGACTTGACAGTCACTAAATTGACAAATAACATATTTGAAAATAGTTTTAAGCTCTCAGTTGCTTCTGAAAGGACCAAATGTGTTAGGGGGAAAAAAAAAGTATACATCAAAAAGTTTTCTAATTTTAGGTAGAAGGCTGAACATCCCACTGCAAATCAAAAAATATTTTTAAAGATCTCTTGTAGAGTGAAGGCATCATGTTATTTTCTCATGCTTCCCACATGAACCAATTTATTTCACCCATGGGAAACAAAGGAAAATATATTTCACAGTATGTACCTCTGGTAAACAATTTTGCTGGAGCATCTTGTGAAAAGAAAAGTTTTAAACAGCAGAAAATTAAACATAATAACTCCAATTACTGAAAACACTGCACCTACAGTAAAAAAGAAATCCAGCACAATAGGCTGAGAGAACACCAAGGAAGTTCATACAGCAAACAGAAGACTTAGCTTTCAAAGTAAAGATATTCTTGATTGCACAGTGGGAGGAAATTTCTAAGAGATGTATCCAAGCTAGTTTTTGTAAATTAATTTTCTATTTTCTAGACTTGAGTCTCAAAGTACTCATGTCACTTAAATAGAAATTGCAGCAGCTCATTCCAGCTCTAAAGGTTTAGGATCTGCTAAATTAAATGATAATAGACTGAAGCCAAAGATTACATGCCCCAATAATTAGGAGATAGCCAATATATTTAAACATTTTTTTTTTCTGCTTAGAGCTAAATATTAGCCAGTTGCTCAGTCACAGTAAATCTAATCATAGGCCTGATCCTAAGTTTTTATGCATATTGAATGTTTTAATCAAATTCTCTGCCTCTTGAAATCTTCCTCAGCCATGTGCAGCCACAACTCAGGTCTTGCCATTACAGTGTTCAATGGCTTTTCAGCAAACAGCAGAAAATCTCTCCAAATCCCTGCTCCTCCTTGCACTATTTCCCTCTATGCTTTGCAGAAAATAGGCAAAGCACAACATGAATTAGGAACAGCTGAGCATTTGTCTCACAGCTGGGAACTGCAGCTCAAACCAATGACATACTCTTATGGCAGAATGGCAAAGAGAGCAAAGCATCCAAAGAGAAGAAGAAAAGGACAGGAAAACATTCTGACAAAAGCTTTGTCTCTTACGACTTGACAAATTAATGACAACCAGACAGAACCTTGGGAGATGAGTTTCCTTCTTCAGCCTGGGAGAAGCCACACCTCACAACACATCCAAAGAAACATCACCCAGGGCAGCACATTTGGTACCCAGGTGGGAAGGCATGGCAGATCTCTCCCAGTACAGCATACCCTCTGTCTAGATGCTTTTTGCTCCTGATGGCACACCCTTGCAAAGCCAGTCAGGAGTGCTCCTGCCTTTGTAGCCTTGGAGAAGACTTTTACATGGGCACCAGTGACATCCCTTCGACCTAATGGAATCAAGGTGCCCATTAAGATGCCCATCCCTTCTGCCCACCTACTGGAATCAAGGTGTTCTGTCATGCTTGCTTTTGGTATCCTACACTTCCAGGCAGACTCAGAGCAGTGTAAAACACAACTTACCTTTCTGCAATGGAGATACACACCCTATCCCTTCAGAGCTCCTCAAACAATGAACACCACCAGCTCCCAAACACAACCAGCTTCCTTTGTAAACACCATCCCTTGCCTTGTGCTTAGTTTTTTCAATCCTCCTACACCCCAGTCTCTTTTCAAAGATTAGTTTCTGATGCCATTTTTCTTTGCTCAAAATGGAGATTTTCAAATGCAGTAATAAAGTAAAACCCTACAGCCCACTGGCTTTCAAGAGGTGCTTACCTTATATCTGTGTCTGTAAAGGGTTCCTCTGACTCTTCCATTTTTCATTCGTAGAGATACTGAGCTTTATTTTTTTAAATTTATTTTTTGGCATGGACTTGCTGCTCTTCTCCACTTACTAATTCTATTGCTTAACTGCACTGATGATCTCAAACATCCAAAAAGGACTGTTTCTACTTTCTGAGACCCATTAGCACAGCTTGTAGGCAGGAAGAATATGCACAGGCTCAGGCAGTCTTGATGCACTGCTTGAAATGCAGAAGGATGTGCACAAAAAGAATATATGAAAGCAAATAAAATAAAATATTAGATTACAAGATTTCTATTTTAATCTTGTTACATTTTCCTGTGAGAAGGAAGAAAATGTCAGTTTTAAGAGACAAACCAGTCCTACCTCAGGAATCAGAGTCCCCTTTCTGCCAACAGGGAATGGTGTCTCAAGCCATCTTCCTGCAACTTAAAAACAAATCTGTACCTGACCTCTTCTCTTACATTTAAATAAGATTGCTGTCATGACCTCACTGTTTCAAACTGTTCTAAATGTCACAAAGAAGTTTTTCACTGCAGTCATCACTCGGAGTGACCTCCAAGGATTCTGCAAGGGCAGCCAAATTCTAAAATCCATTAAGGTTACTTTAAAAATTTGTGAACTGTGCTACCACATCTAAGGCAACAATTTTAACCCACCTCACAAAGTGCTTTTACATGGTTGGTTGTGGTTACTATAGCAGTGATATATTAATTTAGGTACTTTTATAGAATAAATTATTTATATAGAGAACTTTGTTCACTGCTTTCACACTGGAAAGAATGCTGTCTTTACTGATCTAAATGCCACCTTGAGCATGGGCAAGGGGAACTGCACGTTGCTTAAAAAGCTCTATTGTTTTTTCACATTCCATCTGGCAAAACCAATTTTTAAGTATTAGGATAGTTTAACTAGCTCTTCATTTTTTCCCCCCCTTCCAGGAAGGCTAGGATGATGTCATTTGCCTTCACATATTTTCTCAAAGTAAATCAAGGACAATTCAACTTTGAAGAAGTGCATCCTTTCTACTGTTGACTCCCAGGGGTCCTGGTCCCCAGCCCTTCATCCTGTGGGTATTTACACAGTGGCCTATCTGTGAGTTGATGGTTATCATCATCCTGTGTGGCACCATTCCTGGCATTGCTTCCCCTGGACAACATGCCATAAAATTGCTCTGATGTAATTTCCCAAATGACTGGAAACTCACATTCTCTATTTGCTCCTGTGAGGTACCTTTTGTCAGGGCAAAGTACTGCTAGCAAGTATGAGGGGAAAATGTCTATGTTCTTATGGGCTACATAAAGCAAAACCAAAACACAGAGAAACTGTTAAGTAAGAAATTTGGTAAGAGTTCAAAGGCTATTGCTTATACAAGAAACTTGATCTTACTTGAAAAATAAAGGTGTGATTTCATACAGGATATTGGCCTAGATATAGGCCATTTCCTATCACATAATGTGCTATTATTTCACATCCTTATCTCCAGTTTTTATCTTGAAAGCAATGATTAACAAAGCAGATATAAACCCTTAGAAGATTTTTCTGGGAGAAACTGAAGAATTTATCAGATCATAAACATTACAAGGCAATTTGATGCCTAGGTATATCCTTTACAGCATAAGAAAAGTACTTGACTCTCTGTTTATTAATTCTTTGTTCTATGATGAGCTGAATATCTCAGTGTTAACACAAAGTTTAAATGTTTGTGGAAATTATATGTGTGCTACTCACAGAAAAGCTGATGTTGGAAGGGACCCCTGGAAATCATGTGGTTCCAGTCCTTTGCTCAAACTGGGCCACCTACAGCCAGCTGGCCACATACATGTCCAGGTCGCATTTGAATATCTACAAGCAGGGAGACTCCAAAATCCCTTTGTGAAAACTCTACCAGTGCTGTGTGACTCTCGCAGTGAGAAGGCCTTTCCTGATGTTCAGAGGGAACTCCTACTTTTCAGTTTGTATCCGTTAGTCACAGCTAAACAGACTTATTTTTGAGGCTTTTCATGGGGAGCATATCCTTTCTGGAGAGCAGTGGAGGAATTTTGTTAATTTGAATTACATACACCTTTTAGCTAGTCTGCTGTGACTTTTCAATTATGTCAAGGCACCAAAAAAAAGCCAGTTTCTGCCTGACACCTCCTGTCTGCAAGTATACCAAAAGTCTGCTTTGCCTTCAAGCATAAAGATGCTACATGGTACCCAGGTCACTGATTTCTCCTCACTGAAAATATTTTAGTCACAATAAAAGAGATGTCACCCTGAAGGCTAAAACAACCAGGGGGTCCAGCCTTTTAAAACCTGAAGAAATACAGACTTATGTGTTTACTGGTTTTGAGGGTAATCACTCAATTTATGACCAAAAAAAAACAGAATTAAAAAACTATTAATGAGGGTGAAAAACAGCCTCTCTTCCAAAATTGTGGAAAACCTCTAAAAGACTGAAATCTTTCAGTTCAAAACATTTTCTTCCTCTCAGTCTCTAAATGAAGCCTTTTCAAAAAGGTAGTGAAGTTCATTTTACTACCTTTTGAGCCTCAAAGCTGCTAATTGTTCTGATCACTGTGTGATGCTGTTTTTGAAATAATCCTAAACATTATGGCCTTCACTCTCAAATAAGTTTCAGTCTCATGTCTGAGACAAGACCCATCCCACAGATGTGTGAAGCAGGACAAAGACAGATAAACAAGCTTTCTTCCCAACCTTGCTAATTTACTGGGATTCTGCACAGTGAGAGGAAAGCAAGTCTGCTGAGATGTGGTTTATCACTCACCCTAAACAGGAGAGACACCAGACCCAAGCTGGCTTGCATCTGTCTTTATTGAAGCAGAATCTGAAGAAAGCAATGAGGGCATGAGTCAAACTGGCACTTCTGTCTTTACTTCATTAGGCAAAAAAGCTGGCCAGATCAGCTTTATGGAAAGCCATTCCAGACTCAGAACTCCTTAACACTCTTTGAGAAAGCAATGTTTTGTTCAGAAAACAGGCCTGTGTATGAAGTATTCCCATGGATGAACCTTATGCACCTAACAGAGCTGCTTCAGCTGGGAGAGCCAGGCTTTGCCTCTATACTTGATGAAGACAGACCAGCTCAATGAAGGCTGACACAGAGCAAGATTCAGAGCAGGAATACAGCTCATGTACTATCACAATTGCGAAAAAGCTGTCATCTTTCTCCCATGACTGAGCTGTAAACTTATCTTTCTTACAACAGTCTGGAAAAATTCCAGTGAGGCAACAGGCAAACTGTCTTCTCTGAAAAGTTTGTCCAATTTATGCTGAATTAAGCAGCCATTTTTTTACAATATGATTTTGGCAGATAAACAAAACCACTGTTCTTTGGTTTAAAAGGTGCATGAAAGGACTTTCAAAGGCAAATTGATAAAGCATTGCATGGAAAAAGTGATAAAAAGAGCAATCTTGATGAAAGAAATTTAAATATCATATCACAAACAGAGTCAGAAAAGTTAGTCTACTTAGCTTCAGCATCTGGTTTGAATAAGAATCTTGCAACCATGTTTCTTTAGCACTTCTGCATGAGGTTTGGTGAGAAAGCCTTGAACAGTAGCACTGTTATTGTATCTTCAGAAGTCAAATAGCAACATTTACAATGTAAATGGAAATGTTAATAATTTTATTTTCAGAATTTGAGTAATCAAAATGACACTATTTAAGCAGCTAGCATCTGAATTGCAAATTTTTAAGAGTTTCAACACAGTTCTTTGTTAGAAAGGAAATCAGGTGACAGCTTGCATTAGCTGATGCACTAGCTAATAAATAAAAAAATTGTGTTTCTGTCTTTTTTTCTCCACACACTCTATTCTACCATCCACATTTTTTTCCTCCTCTTCTGCTGAAAAGGAGCTGTAAGCCTGTTCAACCAGGCAGACACAGAGCAAAAACACTTAAAGTCTTTTAAGAGCCAAGAGATCTGCCGTTAACGCCCTTGGTGAGTACAGACTTGGTGCTTCTCCACGACTCCCATGCTGGCCACAGCTGACAGGAGGGTTCCAGGAATGTGAGTATCTACAGAATCCATAAAAACAGGGCTCAACATCAGTCATCAGCTCCCCCACCTATTCCTCTGGAGGGAACAATTACTTCTGACTGAAGACATTTATTGGGCATAGGATAAAACCTACAAAATCCATTTGGATTTTGTCTGTTTACAGGAGCTACTTTATCCCACTTGGTTGTTTCCACTGTTTAGACTCATTAGAAACAGTCATTACTGTCAAACACCGATGCTTACATTAATGCAATTCAGGTATTCATGGCTTAAAATACATAGCAACATTTAAAAAAAATCTCCACCAAGATGTAACATCAAAACTTGTAACTTCTATACCACATTAGAAAAGGTTTACTAACCACTTATGTCAATCTATTTCTACATATCCTTGGCATTCAGCTGCCATTACCTGTAGCTATGAAAGGCACTGTTAGCTGCTTGTTAGTAATTAATTATTAATATCTCCAGTCAGTTTTTACCACACCTTTTACTTAGAAGTCACTCACAGCCAGGAGCAGCTGCTCTGCCTGGCAGGACTAGGGATGCAGCACCAAGCAGGAGAACTGCACCCCTCACTGCTCCCTGCAGCTGGTGCCTTTCCTACATCCTTTCCTGTAGGAGAAATGAGTCTCTCCAGACTCCTTCAGCTAGGGAGCAGGTGAAGTGCCAAATCTCCTGAATGTCTGAGGAGAGGTGGAAAAATGAAGTTCTGGCAGAAGCAGCGAGAAGACAAAGCCTGAGCATGGAGATGAGGGGGAGGCACAGAGCTCAACAAGAGGGTGGCAAATAGAAATGGTGAGAAGGTGATACAAGGAGTAAAGGGGTAAGGAGCTCAAATACAGCCCCACAGCAAGCAACTGGGGAGGAAAGTGGTTCAAGGAACTGGCAAGGAACAAAGTGAGCCAGAGGGGGGCAACAGGAAAAAAACTACTCGTGACATTTGGAAAACATTACTCTCCATATCCCACATGGTTCCAGAAAATCCTCATTACTCTGCTGCCACCAAATACCTACTCCAAAATTCATGATCACTCTTTTTCTCCTAGCAAGTCTACAGAGAGGATGAGAACTCCTGCATTTCCTACAGCAGAATCTTCTGTAATGGAATTACATTTTTTGATTCTTCTGCTGAATTACGATACCAGAGGCTATGATTTCTGTTTTTATCTTGACTTCCTGTTCAAAAAATCTTTAAATAAAAAAAAAAAAACCCCACCAAAAAAGGGATAACATTAATGCAAAACATCCCCAACATCCCTGTAAAACACTTCTGGGTCAAAGACTCAAAACTCAAGTAAACCAGGTTCCTTGTGTGACCATAATTCTGTATTCTGATACAGGGTTAATATTCAGACTGGAAAATTATATGTCACATTTACACCAGGAATTTTGCTTACTGAGTAGGTGTTTGAGGGTGGGGACAAAATTAGAAGCCACCTGAACATTTTCCAAAACTGGTATCAGAAAGTCATACTGATTTACAAAAAACCCAAATTTTCATTAGAATTCACTTTCACTATGGAAACAATAACAGAAGATGTTATTTCAATCTGATGGCTTCACATCCACACAGTTTTGAACATTTTAAATGTTTGTACAAATAGCATCACATTAATTCCTTTCTTTTTTTTTTCATTGTGCATTTACAATAATGCAGAATTAATAAAGCAAGTGGAAGTCTTGGCAACAGAAGACTTTTGTTTTCAGAGCTGACTTTCAAAATGATCAGGAGAAAATCACCATCCTAACTTTTCCCATTAAATTGTATACTGACAGGTTCAAATATGCAACCACACTGAAACATTTATTCTCCCAAAATTAGCATTATTACTTTATTTTGTGATTCATTACAATCTGAAAATCCAATAGTCAAAAAAATAAACTAGGCATAATGTTAAAGCATTTTACAAGCAAAATACTTTACTGTTTCCGTTTCAATTTGCATGGGGTGGGATGAGTGTGTGGGTTAAAGAATAAAACATACAGAAGAACAATACCATAGAGTTCATCAAACTGCACTGCAGAGTGTTACGTTCCTGTGAGTGAACAGCACTTAAGCAGCTGTTTCTGTCAATGGAAAACCATACACTTCACCATTGACAAGGCTGCCTTCCCATGACCATGATGCATCATGATGGCTGCAAGCCACTGGTTTATTTTCTTACACTGTAGGTCATTCTCCTTTAAAGAAATTAAAGAGTTAAACAAGCCAGAATGCATCCATCTATGCTCATTTCTTTCCTACCTGAACAAAGGACAGTATGGAGAGAGGGCATTTTTAAGTCAGCTTTTGAAACTGGTTATAGTAACCTCTGTCTCTCATATTTTTAGTCTCATGGAGCTAGCAAGCTTAGAGCTTCATCCACACATCTGTCTACTATTACTGTGGATCCAGGTAAAAAAACTGTACTTTTCACTTTGTAGAAACAAACTGCAAAGAGATCATGCTTCTTTCCCACTGTAGTCACATCTCTGTTCCTCCAACTGTATAAGTCTGGCTTTAAAGTCTCACAAAACTAAAAAATAGTTGATCTAGGTTGTAATAAAAAAAAAGAATATTAAATACCTTTGGTAAAAATAGATATATTTAACAAGTTTAGAAAAGCAAATAGTTATATCGTCAAAAGGAGAGTATAAAAATGTACACGATAAAAAATAACAAACACACAAAAAAATCATCAGCCATAGTAGTAAGAATAAAGGCACTGATCTTTTCAATGTTTGCTTCCTTAGCTCACATTATTGTCCAGTCTTCCTTCTAAAAGGCAGGAGCTTTACTAGAGCGTATGGAAAAATCCAGTCCTTCCTACCAGCATTAGACAAATTAAATTTAATTCGGAAAAAGACAGTCTGTTTTAACCCAAGTTTATACAACAGAGAACGCTTTGATTTAGAATACGTAGGAGTAGTTGAACACAGAAAGATTTCAGGTGTTTTCAACCAGAGGCCAGATATACTCGAGCTGTAGAAATGAGACAGCCAGCAGGATCAAGTCTCCATGATGTCAGCCTTCTAAATCTATTTTTTACTCCTAAATTATAAATCCATGTATTGCCAAGAAAATTGTGGGGGACAACAACAATACATATATTTTAAATCCCTTGATTGATGCCTTTCTCCCATCCTTTCACTGGGCCTCCAAACAGAGCTGTCACACAACATATAATCCCAGTTTGGCTTCTCCTCTTTTTAGAGCTCACTGTAAATCTTCAAGACGGAAGATCCCCAAAGCAAACAACTGAGATTACAGAACGAGATAATGCACAAGCCCCATAATAGAATCAGCCATTGATTGAATGTGCTTTGAAAGAAAACAGCACAATTATATCATGTTTATCCTTCAGTATTCCTTTTGCACACACAGTCACACTCCTCATGGTGTTCCAAAGGTACGTCTGTCAATGATTTATGCAATCCCCGGACACCAATCCTTGGCTTCAGCTGAAGAACCTGAAGGAGAAAAAGCCAAGCATCAAGAAAACAGCAAGTGCTTCATCACACACCTAGACTGTGAGCTAGATTGCACTGGAAACCTACTGGATGACAGGAAGCATATTAAAACTGAATTTCTTCATTAATTCCACCCACTCATTACTATTTTTGCTTTTACCTCAAGCCATTTACAAAATTGATTAAATCATGTTGAACACGATTGAATCATGTTGCTTTACCAAAGAAGAGTCTTTCAATTTCAGATTTCCACTTAATTTTATTTAAGAGCAAACAGTAGAGTCAATCCAATTAGAAAATTCAATAATAAATAATTTTAACTATAAATTTATAGCAGTGGAAATGAACAAATACTTGTTTACTCATAAAGTCGATATCTACTACTAGAGAAGGAAGAACGAAAGGTATGGTTGTGATGTGTCTGAGCTGCACCAGTAAATACCTTGGAAATTAATTCTTACACAGAAAAGTATATTAATAAGGAAGATTTTACCTTTTTCAATGCAATGCCTAATTAAAATGCTAAAAAAATATTTACTAAAAGTGCAATACATAAAAAATTAAAATATTAATGTCAGTGCATTCATTTTATTAAAAACAAAAACCCTGATTGGCTTTCAGCATTTCCAAACATGCAGACGTAAAAATAGTGCATACCTCGTGGTATTTTTTGGTGACTTTTGTTGGCACGCATTGGCACTCATTGCAGCTCTGCTGACAGCAGGCACAGTTTCCACCACAGCGCTTCACCAGCAGGCACAGCGGCCAGAAGATGGTGTCCGTTCTCTTCAGCTCCTCCCTCAGCGACACCGAGAAGTTGCGAGGGGTGCAGCTGTACAGCCGCGCCTCCTCCTTCAGGAGGTTCAGGTCCACCACTGCAAAGAGACAGAGGAAACCGTGCTTGCCTCATCTGCAATCCAAGCTCCTTTGTGGCTGATCGAATTCAGCAGTGCAGAACCCATGGGGAAGGTTCACTTTTGTGCAGGTTCAGCACAGAAGTGCAGTTCTGCGGGTTCCATGAACACCATGAAACTCAAATGGAATCATCGCTGCACAGTGCTATTCACAAATTATTGTATAACTCTGGCAAAGTTGGTTACACCTAAAGCAAGATCTGGCTGCCATGTTCCAGTACATGTTTTATCAAATCAACCCTAATGGAAGTCACTTTTTTCACACCAATACTCTGACCTCCAGTGTTCCTATCCTACGGTTATTTTGGATTGGAGAAACACACACAGAGCAATTAAGAATCCTACAAAATTTCAAGGATATTTTTAATTCATTTGCAATAAAGCATTCAAACTTCTTGTTACAATTTCAATTATCACTTCTTTGCTAAGGCATTGTAATTATAAGAATGAAACCATTCATATCTAAGCAGAAGTCACTTATATGGACTAAGAACTTCAAGAAGTTTTCATCATCAGGAAATTCTGCATAGAATAAATAACTGCACAATAGTGTATATCTATATAACTATTAGTTATTAGGTTCCATTTTCTCCTCTCTCTCCATAGCAGCATATATATGAATTTCTGTTGTTTCACTAGGTTTCATTTTCTCTTGATGTCTCTTAAATAAAAGCTCCTCCTTGTAAGCAAACTAACTTGAAGTGCAAGTTAAAGATATTAATATTTGGCACCAGTTTCCCTATAAACTGGTTCCACTGTATTATACTAAAGCTTCACTATGCAAATAGTTGAACAGCCAGTTCATGTAAATATCTGAAAGACGACAAGCTCCTTTATGTTCATCGTAGCTGCACAGTCAAGAGCTAACAAGCCTTGAAAGAAGAAGTTAAAATTGGGAAAGAAATGAATAAGACTGGGGGAAAAAAGTGAGAGGCAATGTAAATTGAATTTATTTCAGAAAAGTCAGACTATAATGATCATGATCTAAGATGTTTTGTCTGAATTGTTTTTTCTCCACATCTACCATTAAGGAACAGAAGTGATGTCTAATTCACAGGGATACTACTCTCTCTAGTAAAAAAACAAAAAAGATAAAAAGAAAATGAAAATCCTATGACAACATGGCTATTGAGATGAGTGAAACAGAGGCTGAATAACCAATGCCAATGACCTTTAACCAACTGGTTTCAAGCTAAATCAAGAGAAAAATGCACTGGGGAAAAAGAACCCCAGTGCATTAATATAGCTTAAAAATTACTTTAATGTCATCTATTCATAAATAAAAATAAATACAATAAAGCTAAAACAAGTTTGTGATCTGAATCACCCTCTAGAGAAATATCTTTTTCCCTCTCTACTACGTAAAGAGCCTCAAGAGGTCATCAAGAAGAACTTCAGCCTATCAAGGTAATAATTCCTCCTAATTCTATTTAAACATGTAAGACATAAAAAAAAAATTTGGAAGCTGAATTTCTTTAGCATAAATGCTCACTGGTACTCTCCAAAGAGCAGATCTTTGGGAAGGAATTTCAATCCTTGTTCCTTCAAACATTTCTTTTGCAGGCATATCCATATACTGGCATCCGTAAGTAAGGATTTATTGTTGTGAAAGGTCAGTTAAACACACTGAAGCCTTTTCTTTGCTTGCACTCTCAGTGAATGCCAAGCTGGGGAGCTTCATTCCATCACTATCAGGTTAACATAGGCTCCTAAATAAACAAACTGAATTTTAAGAGGGAGGAGTGTGTAATAATTCCAATAAAGTTACTGATAGGACACGAGCCTGCCTCCCACACTGCAAGAGCATTCCTTGGAGAAAGTTGAGAAGAGAGCACGGGAAAAGAGAAACAAGACTTCCAGGGGAGAGATTCACTGTGAGAAACCAGAAATTATTTAAGCCTTTCTGATCAGCTAATAGCTCTAGGCTGAGTCACTTAAAAGGTGGATGTGTCTACCTCCATTAATCAAGGACTGTGGACAGGAATGGAGTATTTCTTTCTTCTGTAATGTTTTCAAACATATAATAAGCGAGCTGCCTGAATGAGGATAAAATGCCTGAAGCACACTGTGAGAAGTGCTAGTTCTGCTAATACTTTCTCCTAGAAGATTGTTCCTGCAGAGACTGATATGCTTGTTGCAGTGAATTTGAAGGAGCTAATCTCATGTGCTGCTCAGCCCTTCACCATGGGATATTGAAAGTGAAAGTGGGCACTGGCACCTCTTCCAACAGGCCTACGGAGCAGCGGGAGAGAGATTCTTGTGTGGTGATGTCCTTCTCCATTGCCTCCTGCCTTCTGGCAGCAGCAGAAGAATGCATCAATTTCCATACCTACAGCTAGCTTAGTTGTAGAGAAAAGGGCAATGCGCTAAAATAAACAGCATGTTACTCACTTTGTCACAAAAAAGAAATTAATTTGAACTCAACCCCTCAGACCTGCAGACATTAATTTTAAAAGGGTTCTGCTGGAGAACACACAGCCAGCTCTTAGCAGATATCTTTCAGTGTGCTGTACTGTTACAACAGGCTTCAGGAGAGATGAACAAATGTCATGTTTGATTTCCATGCTTTACTAAAATGTACTAAGGTGTACCCTGTACATTTGTATACCTTGTATATTGCTATAATACCTCACAATGAACCCTTTCCCTATCTTATGTAATTCAATTTCATTAAAAGGTCTGTGGCAAATTTATCTAGTGCTTATATAATCGCTTCTTTGAAGTGTGTGAATGAAGCTGTTATTTTTTCAAAGAGTAGCTGTCTGTTCAAAATTTATTTTAACACACTGTGGGCATGAAACTAGATGAGAGAATGTATATATTCCCTTAAAAGTGTTTACTTAACCACAATAAAAGGTTATGTGGATTTCCCAAGTGCACTGAGTTACAGTACCTGTTATAATGTGAACATTTAAACACTCCTTCAACTTGGCTTCCACTCATGTATCATGTTTGACACAACAGTCAAGGTTCTTTTGTCTAGCACTAGCTCAGGAGGAGTGAAAGGCTCTGCAGTAGCACATAAATGGGAGAGACTAAAATAAAAATAAGTGAAGGAGAAAAAAATCTAGATGCAGGTAGGCCTACGGTAAAGTGTATTTCAAGAGTGTGCCGACACTGGCACACACAACTGAACTAATCCATGTTCACAGCAGCCTGAAATTAATTGTGTTATGCAATTGGCAATGCAATTTTCTGGCAGCTTCTGGATGTGTATCGAGTACCACAGGGAAACTTCTTTCCCAAAACATTTTTCCAGCTGGATACTGCTCTCAAAGTCAATGAAACAAATTAAATTCCAGTTGGAGCTCTTGTGTGTGAGCACAGATAGCAGCAGAATGGTTTTCATTCCCAAGCACTTTGGAGATGTTCCTGGGGATGTAAGTTTCTTACTGGCTTCTACAACAGGAGCTGTTACAAAATCTCAAGCAAGAAGTGGGGTATAAATAAAAAAATAAAGTGACATAACTTGTACAAAACCCACAACTGCTAAGGACTACACTTTGACTGGGACTATTTTTTTCCTCATTAAAGAGATTTCAGAATATGATCTAAAGATTATACATAGATTTCAGTGGGAAGTGATGGGATAATTTTTTTTGCACAGCAAAATATATTTATTTTTAAGCACGTTTAATAGTATAAAAAAATTTAGAACTATATTTGACATCAAAGCCTCTGAACTTGGTTTTTCTTTTTTTCTTGACCAGAAGTTTTTGGAAGCATTTTATCCAGAGAAAACATCAGAGACAGAAGTTCTCTGGAATTTAGGTTGTCTAAATATAGTTTTTTCATGCAAATTATTATGTTGGAGTAGAGGATATTTCTCTACATAAGTAAGATACACTTTTAATACCTTCTTTATGAAAACAGGACAGTAATTTAGCTTTTACAAAGAAACACTGTAAAAATGAAACTGATCTAATCATGAATGAAAGAGATTGAATAAAGAAAAAAAATTTAGGATATGCCCTTCCCATAAACATCTCTTATAAGGGTTTTGAAATACAGCTAACATGCTTCTTGAGAGAATATCATGGGAAAAAATTAAAAAGAAGAAAAATGTTTTGCTTTTCCTATCTATTGAATAGTCCTATGCCATTTCAACTGGGCATATTTTCTACCACAGGCTATTATATTACAGACTCAGTAATGCAGTCTGAGGGTGGTCTCTAAGACAAATGTGGCAATACCATGATATGTTTATTCAGTGAAAAAAAATCTATTTCAGCATCTAATTAGAAGCCTTTAAAAGATTTACTCTGATAGTTTCTTTCTAAGATGTGTCTTGCAGGGAGTTTCTTTTGTCAATATAGATGTTATCCAACACCTGCATTTTGTTTTTCTCCCAATTACTGTGTACTTATGGCATGCATTTGGCAAATACTAAATGTCTTTAATTAAGGAAGTGTTAAATGACTATCTGAGAGCTTTAAAAAATGTTTCCTCCTCTTTGGCTCATAATTTAGCTGCTCCATGCACAGCTATAGCAATATGGATAGGGTACAAAAGCTGATTTCTGGGCTCTGATCTAAGAATTAACTGTCAAACCCTTAAATTTGAGCTATGCAAGGTTCTACTTCCTCCCTTTTCTTGCTGATCAGATGATAACCTTCTAGTTTATATCCACCAACAGGGAAGTCTGTTCAGTTATGCTCATATGTTTTCATTTTCATGCTGTATGGTGGACAAGGAAGGTGGTATTGCCTTCATGCTATCCATGTTTATCCATAAATATGAAATAGTGGGTAGCATCTGGATGGGATGTGGCAGGAAATTCAGGAGTGTCAGATGTAGAAGGAAGAAAATGAGTTGCTGATCAATAGATCTAAAAATTTGAAAACACAGTATACTTTACTTCTGATGAAGCTGACAACTGCATGATCAACTGAGACATGGACACATGAACATTTCTTAAGGTGTTATCAAAGATAAACATTTAGGTATTGCTCTCAATTCATTTCATGTAGAGACTGGACAAATTTTAGGGAAATAAAAAAAAAAACCCACAAATTTCAAATATGTTACCCTATCAAGATGCCCTGCTACTTTAGGGAAATAAAGATCTCCCAGGTTCCCTACAGGAAACTGCTGTATTTGCTATTTATTTATTTATTTTTTAAAATTACTAATTGTTGCTCTATCCTGCTAAATTCCTTTGAGTTTAGCTATTGTCTTTTTTCAAATAATACAGTGGTGAGGACAGTGAACAATGGAACCTGCTCTCTTTCTAACGTACTCCTCTCTTTGAACCAAAACTCAAGGTGAAGAACGCTCTTAATTCTTTTTCAAGAAATCATACCCATAGCAAGCTGCAAGGCCAGACAGAAGAGCAAATTACCTCTTGACTTCCTTCCATGGATGTATGCTTTCCCAAGAAGTTGCCACGTTGGCCTGTACAAATCTTCCAAATCCAGCTGCCACCGATCTGGTTCGAGATAGCGGATAAGGTCTTCCACGGTGCTAAACCCAGCGACGGCGTTGTTTAAGACATCCAAGGGCAAGGCTGAGGGGGGTAGCAGTGATGGGCTGGGTGCTTCTGTGTGGTGCTGCAATCAAACCCAAGAGAAGAGCACCAGTCAGAGGGTTAATGGATCTGCTCTGACAAAGCGCAGTACTTTACCGAGTTACATGGCTGGGAAAGTTTATAAGTGGATAGCTTGTTTCCAAAGTACAGTTTATCTAATAAGACAAATGTCAAGAGTCAAAAAGTATATAATTATTCTTTAGCAATAACTGTAAACAAACTTCCACTTCAGAGTTTGCCTACTTCTTATATTTCCAGCCTTGCAGCTAGCATGCCACTACACCTGTCCTTTGAAGATGGTCACTGAGTGATGGATGGGACTTTAGAAACAGAACAAAGGGTGATTTAAAAATATGGCCCCATTTACAGGCATTTCCCAAACCCCTCTAAAAATTGGAAACTTTTCACATTCTGCCTCTCCTCATAAACTTAGCCACAATCTTTGTCTTCTCGTCCTTCAATGCAAAATATTAACATACCCCAGTAAAAAGACAGCAAATATTCTTGCTCTCATCTATTAAAAAAAAAAAGGCACCAGTTGTGTTTCATACAATGCTAAGAATTATGTTTCTGGTTAAATAATAATGACCAGTGTAATAAAAACATCTGGCAAAACTGAAATTATTTCTCCCTTACAAAGCGAAAAAAAATATTCCAAATGAAATCAAAAGTATTTAAACATTGAAATTGAGTTCTGACAAAGTACTTTACCACAGCACAAATCTCACTGACAAGCTCAGTGGATGGGAGTACTTAGTCACAGACAATTGAAGCAAAGTGAGGCATCTGTTTTTGTTCACTCTACAATCTGTTTGAAAATTATGCATTGATTTGTATTTTCAAAAGAGTAAAAAAATGGCAGGAAGGTAAGCCTAAGTAGGAAGCTGCTTTTGAAGCACCTGCAGTTTAGGCTTCAGGCTTTTCTCTATGCAGACATTATTACTACATACATTATGCCCACAGTAATGCACCAGAGCAATTCATCTGGCTCATGTAAGAAGGATGAAGAAAAATTTTGAACACGCTGCCAATTTAGGGGATGGAGAGGACAAGACTATGTGTTTATATAGATATCTATATTTAAAAACCCTCATACCACTTAGTGTCAAAATGGCACTGTCAGTACTGTAATGTGAAGTGTGTATATACTATAGTTTTTTCCATCTATAATGTCAGATCAATGGTATGGTAGTCATTTACCTTTTCAAAATGATCAGGGAAATTGATGAGAAATGTAACAGTTATGCTGGAAAAGAAGATTTAGTGCAACACGCAGCAGAAGTTTTCTAAAATATATACTCCTGTGGTAGCTGCATCCCATACCAATAATAATATTTTATTTTCTGTCCTCTAGATTCTATTAAATATACAGTTTTGGTTTCAGCTAAATGTGTAGTTGAAAGAGCAGCAAATGGGAGTAACCGTGCCCTTCCTATTTTTTGCTTGAAGGCTTTCTCTACAACTTCAAGAAATGCAGCCACTAGAAGGATTTGTGCTGCTTTGTAACTGGAAGTCTTGCAAAAATAATACAAAACATAGATTAAGTATTCTGCTACTGTTAATTTTGCAATATTTTCATCTTGCTAATCGATTCCAATAGAATTGGTGAAACAGTTGTTTCCCATCCTGGATGAATGTGGTTTTCAAAATACTAAAATATTTATTCTTTTTGCTCCATTAAAAATAGTAATATGTTGATCCATCTATTCTGTTATGATAATAAAGCAACAGAATTTGGTGTATAATTTAAATAGTTGCTCTCAGCAAAATATGCTACTTAGCAAGCTTCAGAACAGTGCTGTGACACCATAATTCAGATGGTCAAAAAAGTAAACATTCCAAAATTTTTCTTCCTGTTTTTCTCCACAATGCTGAAACAGCCACATTTCCTGTTTGAAGGTGCAGGGTTTTACTAATGTGAAAAACAAAATAAATGGTAGGACTAATAACTCAAGTAAAAAAAAAAAAAATCTTCTATTTTGTTTTCAGCTGAAGAATTTACTTCAGTGACTTACTTCAGCTAGGACTTCTGTTGCCAGAGAAACAGGGGAATTCTAGAAGAATATGTATTGATCTAGAATCTATTTCCATATTTACAACTTACAACATCCACACTAAATAATACATATGTAGCATGTAATCCATCAGTTTATGGTATTCTGGATCCAATATGCATTTCTCTGAGTTAAAATGTTGAGAGGATATGGTGAATCATTGCACTTAATAACACAATTAAAATTGCCATCACTTTCTCGTCATTCTCACAGCAGCCCAAAACAGAAAGAAAAGGTATTTGAAACAGCAAAATCATACAGCTTTGAATGTCTTAGAATAAAGTCAGTAGGACCTCAGGATTAAGAATTTTTTTTTCCAATATTTTTTAATGTTAGTTAATTTATATGACAGTTAAAATGTAGCAAATATTAAAGATGATTGATATCATAGAGCTATAAATGCTGTATATTGAATTTGTGACATAATAACCTTTATGAAATCTCAATTCAATAAACTGTTCAAGGTAAATGGTACTTCTAATTATACTTTACATTGTTTTTACTTGCTAGAGGATACTAATTATTTCGGAATTTAAATCTTTTGGACAGAACATCCAGGGCAGCCTAAGCAGCAATGCTTCCAGTGAGTAAAACTATATATTGGAATTTTATACAATTTATAATTTCACTTGACTTTCTCAAAGTTTGTCATCTATAGGCAGAGTTTACACATGCAAAAAAGTTTTACTTGCAGAGCAGAAAGCAGAAATGATGATGCAAGAAATTAAAACTCGACTTCGTTGATGGTACATACATTTTAGAGCAAGCAAATGTGGAACTTCAGCATAACTCTGAAAAGTAACATGATAGCTGCAACTCAGAAATGCTGAAATGCTTCCTACCTGAAGCTTTCAGTCACTTTATAGTAAGTCTGTCACTCCTGTTGCAATTTAATCTATATTTCTCTAGGCAGTCCTACCTGGATGCCTCACTCCACCTGCATGGCTGACACTCACTGGTGTTCTCAAGGCTCTGTGCTGTGCCATGACAACAGCAGCCAGTGGGTGTCAGAGAGAGCACTGCCATTTCACAGCAGAATGGGGCTGGGAAAGCCTCCCAGGAGGACCACTGATAATCTCTAGCTGTTTTGCTGCTCAACATTGATGGAGATAATGATCTGATAATGAAGCAGCCATCTGTCAAGTGGACATTTATTCTATAGATGACATCACCTAATTTACTCCACAGAAATTTCTCATGTCTCCCCTAACAGGTCATCTAAAAAACAATCAACCTTTGATTTAACATAAATTTATTTATCTGACAGGGGAGATACAACCCAAGACCACAGACACTTCTGCTGAGCAAATACAGCTGCTATCCAAAATATCTTTCCTGATGGAAACCATTTTCTGAGAAGTGATGATCTCCATACTCTGCTATAATAAATACTAATTGACAGTAAATGCTTATTCTGTCATAGCAACACATTCTAAACTCATGCCAATGTTTTAGGTTTGAGATCACCTTTCTTATTTTTTTCCCTGAGCATGAATAATTTCTGTCAAGATATATTTGACAAATGCATCAAGTTCTCTGTATGATTCCTCTAGTAAAAAACATACTGTGGTTTGTTTCTGTTTTTCTGACCAGGAAATAATTTCAAATTACTTTAATGAGCATAAATATGATTATTAAAGATAGAGGCAAACAGTTGCATATTTACGGTTAGTTAAAATGATTCAGGATGAAAACCAGAGCAGAAAACATTGAACTTCTGCTGGCCTGTACAACAGCCAAGAATGACAATTGGTGTTGGATCAAATAGAATTTTCTTCAGGTTTGTTTATATTGCATTTCTGTACATGCACTTAGCTCTATCAAAACAAATACTACACAGAAATCCCCTAAGATGTTTACAAACAAGACAGGCCAATAGACTCATGTAGGCAACAGTTAAAGATACAGGCTTGGAAAAAAGGATGGAAATATGTCACGAGACCATCCAGCCCAAAACATCAAATGTAACAGTGCCCCAGAAAAAAAAAATTAGGAACTGAAATGCATCTAATGGTGCTTACAATGTTAGATGTGCCCTATTAAAGGAACTAAAATACTCCATCTAACCTCCTTCTCAAAGGGTTAAAGGAGTAGGACACTATTGTAAGTAGAGTAAGAAATCAACCCTCACTGAAGAAGCAGATCTGAACAAAAACTTCAACAAACAAATTTAAAATTATCTGGTTGAAGTTAAAGCCTAAAGTGTTATTTAGTATACAGCCTAACTTGAAGACTTATGGTTAATTTCTTGTTCTGACACATATTTCATGTGTTATCCTGAGCACAGTATTTAGGTCAAACCTTCATAATGTAAAGCATCTGGAGGTAGTATCTCCTTGCTATGCTAGCACGACTGTATGTGTGGCTGAATAACAAATAAGAAGCAAACTTCTGAAAAAGAAGAATAGACCTGCAACAGCAAAGCCATCACAACTGAAAGCACAGCAGCTGCTAACACAAACAGTTTTAGATTCACTCTGGCACCAGGAATTTCACAGCATACAGGTTTGTAACACAGCCCTACCAAATCTGTAAAATGAGCATAAAGGCAATTCTTTGATCTCACAGATTTTGTGAGAGAATGAATACAACCAATTTTTGTTAGATACTCATTACTGGTTTACCTAAAGAATACAGAAGTGTGTTAGACAGATTCCAGGTATAAATTTGGATATGAGACTGGATATTATAACCTTTCCTGTTTGCCACTATCCATTTGTTCTTTCCTTGCACAGTAGCTGCTTCAAGGATAAACAATTCAGAAAATAACAGCACTGACCTACAAATCTACACAACATCAGCTCTTAATAGCTCTATTATGACCTAAGAAAAGCCTTGATTTTGCTCCTGTTTCTCAGGATAAGAGTACTAACACCCTAAAGGTACTAACAGTACCCTCTTCTAGTTAAAGGAGGCAAAAAATAGTAATGTCAGGCTGCTGCCGCCAGGATTAAGGAATTTCATATTTAATAACGCAAGCACTAAGTTAAGACTGGAAAAACAAAAACAAGTGAGTCAAATACTTGGCATGACAGAACACTTACAAGTACTGAATACTATGTCTAAAATAATTACCTCCCCACAAAAGAAATCCCCACTTTTTTTTTTTCTTTCTTGTCTTGAAGAAAATACTGTCAAGTAGTTTTTGAGTTATGACCCATTCATCAGTTGGCACAGTTCAGAGAAACTAATAAACATCAGTGTAGTTTAATCAAACTAGAAGGGACTCTATAAAAGCCTCAAAGGAACCTAGTCTCCCCTGAAACCCAACTAGGATCAGTAATTTGAACGAAATAACATATTTCTCTTAATGAAATATCCTTAGAGTTTGTTGCTTTTTTTTTTTTTTAATTATTATACAGGAACACTCCAAGTCCTCTTAGATTTAAAGATATGCTTTTGATACTTATAGTACATGCATATTCTTGTAACATGCACTAAAGAGCCTGTTTTTTTCCTTCATAATCACAGGTAACCCTCCTACTAGCATCATTAGAATCTCTGAGAGAAAGCAGATCTCCAACTCTTTTGAGTTTGCCCTGAGGACACAAATTTCTCTGCATAACAATAACTCTTTGTTTTCTCCCAGAAGTATATTCAGTAATAGGTGTGAAGAGCCTCTAGAAATCCTGACCTGCCTGAAAAAGCACACCCTTTTACTTGCTTGCATCTATGCAGTAGAAAAGAGAAAGCATTTGTGAAAGTCTCTCATTTATAAAGATATCATCTCTGTGCAACATTAACGCGCACTGCTAGGTGTTAGTCCTGCTCAAGTTGCAAGGCAGAAAGAAGTAAGTGAGGATGTTTACTACACATGGCAGACATGGAAGTCAGGAAGGCTGCCTCAGCTCTCATCCACTGCAGCACTTTTTACTGCTTTGGATGAAGTTACTGTCAGGGCAGCAAGGATGGCTGCATGAGAGGCACATCACCCCGGGGCTGCTGAGCAGGTAGGTCTGGTGAAATAAGCTCCAGTGCACTGAGTTAAACAGCCCTCTCTTTCAGCAGGCCTCCTTTCAGGGATGCAACCTCGGCCAGTCAAATAACACACAGGTAGAGGGGCAGCCCTCCTCAATTTAATGCTTCTGCAAATAAGAACCAGACTGCAGGATGACAGCACCCCTCTTTCCTGGGCCCCCAGATCTCCTCTGCCTTTCACAGGCTCCCTAAATTTTCTGTTCCTATAGAGTGCTAGAACTTCTTATCAAAAGCTTGTTCGGGCTGTCTTCATGTGCAGGGTTTTCCTTTTATCTCACTGAGGACCTCATTTGCTGAGTGTCCAGAGATGGCTTTCCAAACTCTACATCCATATTTTTGTTACTGCAGTTTGAGGATTGCTTTCTGAATAATGCGGAATCTCTACTCTCCAAAACCACCAACAGGCAAAAGATCACAGAGATCACAAAGGAAAATGAACACATATATGCCTTTCTGGTTTTCTCTGTCACAGGTGGGAATAAAATAATAAAGATGTGCAAAAGTAGCATTGGATAACAGTCTTACAGCTTAACTAACAGCATAACATTTCCTCAGGCTAAATTCTAAGATAAAATGTTTTGAAAATGCTTAAACATTCCCCTAAACAGAGTTTCTGTGCAGTTCACAGAGAAGGCCTGGAATTCTAATTGAGCTGGAAACAACTGCAAGATGCTCCCAAGGAAGCTAGCAGCATGGAAATAGCACAGGATGTCACTAATCATCAGTGTTCCTCTGGCAAATTGCAGCTTTTTGCCTGAAGTCTATGCACACTGACACCTTTTGAAATAGACAGTACAGGTGTGAGAGACACTCTGTGAAGGCAGAGTTGACACATTTAGAGCTAGCTCATTAACTCTCAGAGGATGCCATCAATTGCAATAATCTCTGGAACCTATTCTCAAAAAACATTTAGGGATTGGTTAGTTATCATAAATATCTATAATAATGTATGTGCACATAAATAGTTATGTTTATATATGCATAAAATATAGTTTGATTTTTTCTGTGATCACATGTATCAGTAATCAATCACACTAATTCATTTTAACGGCAAAAAGCAGAAAACCAATGCTCAGCACTGTATTGTATGGGAGATCTTATTGTCAATACACTTCATCATGATAGTTTTAGAGGTTTCTATTCCTAGGAGATATATACACAGACACAACTATATTTCTTGGATGTAGTTGCATGTCATTGATTTTTTTCAGTGCATCTGGTAAGTCTCATTGAAGCAGCACGTGGTATTTCATGAGCATTTCAAAAGCACTACAAAATTACCTACCTCTCCTTTACTGGAAGTATTTGTTTTTTTACAAAATGACCCAGTGATTCTTGTATTCTTTTGGGTAAGAACTTTGATTCACTGATTTATTTCATCTAATTAAGGAGTGAAGAATTGTATAAACAACTCTGCCTGAACGCTGGGCTGCCAGCATCTTTGGCAACTGCATAAATCTCAAGCCATGAAACATATAACCCCTGCAAGCCCCAGAATCCAGAAAGCTGGCAGATTCAGCCAGATGCTTGCAATGGAAGTCAAATTCTGATGCCTTTTTTTCTATATTCCTAATTATTTTTTAATTGTATTTGCTTGCATTAGGAATTTGTGGACATGATAGTGAGTAGGATCCTAGACAGAAGACTCAAAGAAATGTGACATGGCATGACTTGGACACATTTTGACTCAGTAGGCAAAGACCCAGCCTTACTATTCTGAAAGCAGGACCTGGAGAAGTTGAGATTCACTGAGTTGAACAGGAAGCATTTAAAAGCAAACAGCCTGTGATAATCATACAGAACAAGTTATGGCATAGATTATCTCCAAGACAAGAAACTTCAAAGTCAAATCAGCACGTCAGTTTGAATCTAGAGTTTCTTCCTGAAATAATTTGTCTTTTTTTATCATTTTCAATTTACTGTAGATAGACAAACTAATTTAAGGTTTGTTATCCCAGAGTCAGGGTTCCTATTAAGCATACTTGTGGCAGAGTAACATTTAAAACATAACTACTTCCAAAATCCTAATTTTTAGTGAGCACTCTCTGCTTTTTTATACATTTCTCTCTTTTAAATGAGACTTTAAAACAAAATTTAGAGTGAGCTTTCCCTATACCATATAACTCTCTCTCTATATATGCTATAAGAAAAAGTCTACCTTTTTTATTCTAGTAACAACTGCTAAATATTTTGATTTCTTAACGTCAGAGCAATTTTCATTATAACACTTTCAAACCAAATTTATGAAATACATTCAAAACTATCTGGCTGTTCCTGTGTCATGCATGAGCACATGGAAGGACTACTACTGCAACTTTAAAAAGCTATAACCCACTAGATAATGTTACATGTTGTACAATTTAAATGCACAAAAAATATTTTGTCTAATTCAGACCATGGGCAATACTAACATCTATATATACATTTTAAAGGGTATGAAGCATGTTTGTGTCTTTATACAGATAAGGTACCTGCTGAAAATGATTGAAAGTAGACTGCATACAGGCAAAATGAAGTACCAAAATAATTTACTGAAGTATAGTTTCTCTCATTACAATCTCGTAAAATCCTTCTTTGGAGAAAGATCTTGTCATGTGCTTGCTTCAAGGAGCTAAAACAGGCAAATCCCTCAATATCTGAGAAATTATAACCTTCATGTCTTATAGCATTTTCTTTTTTATATTCACAGGACTGTCCTAAACAAATTAGCAGCTGCAGTGAATTCTTACAATGTGTGGAACGTGTGAGGGAACATGCAGGACAGGTGGTCAACTATTCACATCTCATGGGACTGCTGCTGATTGCTGCAGGTTAAGTTTTAGAAACACAAAATATTTTCCTAAGTAGTAACTCTGTCCTCCCTGTCTTGGTGCCTTCCTTTCAACTCTCCCTTATTAATTACCCAATTATTTAAGGACATTTAAAGTTTATTCCCTGCTTAATATAGCTCATTGTTAAGAGGTCACTGCAGTCTTGTACCCATTTACAGGGTAGAACTCTATATTGATTACTTGCTGACTTAAAAAAAAAAAAAGGATATTTTCTCCTCATACTGCTCTCACTGAGAAGTTAAAGTAGAACTCTCCAGAGACCCTTCAAAAACTATGTCAATATTTCATTGCTTGATGACTTTCTGAATATACACACAATTACCTTTTTATGTTTCCACCCTAAGCTCTTAAGGTGGCTTCGTTTTTGTTTTGTGCTTGAACTGACCTTGTGACTAAAGCAGCAGAGTATTTAGTGACTGTTTTAAATAGTAGTGACATCACTTTGCACTAAAATATTCCTTCATAGACATTCAAATGCATGAGTTGACAGCTAAATAAGAAGTGGTTTTTTCCAAATGCTGCTATAAATAAACCCTTTACCTTCATTTTGTGAATATAAAGTTAAATGTAATTTTCTAGGTTGTCTTATTTTGATGAATGTAGTATTATGCATGCAATTCCCTTCTAGAAGGGAAATCTTATCAAGATCTATATATCAAATACTAGGAACAAGAAAGAGAATATCTCTTCTCAATATTCATAATGGTATCCTAATATCTTTTTTTACAGTTTATATTTATTGTACAGAGAACCTGGCTTCAAGATTTAGCTGAACTTTAGCAGAACAGGATTCCACCACAGCTTAGCTTCTTTTCCTGACACTTTGATACTATGTAAGTCCTGAAGGCTGAATCGTGTGTGGAACACCTGAAGATGTGGAGCACCTTTTACTTCAGTCAGGAGAACATGACAACCTGAATTTTGCTTACAATATGGAATTATCATCAAAAAGGAGGAATAACATTGTAGTTGAACTGACAGCAAATTAAGTGCCCAAATAAATGCAAAAAGAGACTCCTGCAATCAGATGGCAGTGGGCATGTAGTCTTATAAATGTTTGCTCAGATCTTATTGTAAATGTGGTTACTGTGACTATCAATCACTATCATTTATAGACACACCTATAATTCAAGCAGGAAAAAGTTGCATCTGCTATATTTATGATTTACAGAAGCCTTTTTTTAAATTTTTTGCACGCAAAGCTCTAGCTCTTAGTTGACTAACAGTAGCTGACAAGTAATAAACAGCCAACATATGTGAAGCTGTTCTGAATAGAAAAAAGTTTTTGTACATTCTTCTATGACAGGGGATATGGCCAGCCATAGTTAGAGGACACCATGTCTGCAGACCTTTTTTAAAATTACTCATTTTACTCAAAACACATATAACAGCTTAATTAAATTAAACAACAGGAAGTGTTTGGAGTCAGTGAATGAACTGCTCTTTAACTTCTCTCTAGGAACTTCTCCACTGGAAATGGGTAGGTGTTCTTAAGGAAATGTTTACTTATCCCAGTATGCTCACAGGGGGTACAACAAACATTAAACACTAGTAATGAGCATTTCTTACAACTGGAAAGTGTATTTGTGAAGGACAATGAAAATTACCTCTACAGTGAACACTACTTTAATTTGATCCTTCACTATACATGTTAAATTGCATTCCACAACAGCTTTCTGTTCATTTCATATCACAATAAAATGAACACACCCAACATTCCTGTACAGCAGACATTGCAAATCGGAGCTTGTCCTGCCTTGAAGGTAAAAAGTCCTTGAACAAAGCATTACTTTGCAGGGAAAGAACTTCATCTATGTCCTAATATATCCATTCTTAATGTCATCAAACATTTCATGTTACCTCATTATACTTTGATATACATTACACAAGTAGAATAATGTGATTACACAACAAATAAACGTCAAGATTATTTGGTAAAGTATGCTTAATAGGAGAAATTTAAGAAAAGAGTATTTTGAAATCCCTTGCATTTATGAGTAAAATATTAAAAGCATAAATACAAAATCATAAGTAGTGTCTGAAGCAGAATAAACAGTGTTACAGAGACCTAAACCTGAATAAGAGACAATAGGATCCATTTTTAAAAAATCAAATCTCATTCAGATATTTTCAGAATAACATCATAAAAACAGATATTGAGCTGCTAGAGAGGTCTCAGCTGAAATACAGTGTTCAGATTTATCTCCAGCACTTGTGAGATACAGGCTATTCACATGAAACAGGATATTCACATGAAAGAGCAAGATGAAAACAAGAGAATGAACCATGATAAAAGATTAAGTGATACAACTTTCTTTCATCCCTACAAGACCAGGCTGACAGGAGATAACAAACATGTAAAAGAGTATCAGATGATCAGGTCCATCAATGACAAGAATTATTTACGTTAAGTGTTTGACAAAAGTTTTATACAATGTAAAAGTGTGCAACACATGACATGGGGAATCTCTGAAATCTTCATCCCTGAACATCAGGAACAGCACTAGAATCTATCAAGAATTAGTTTAGTGTGTCTGCAGCCCCTTAGAGCAGGACAATTGCTCAGAAAAGGGCCAGTCCCACTGTGTTTTCTTCCAGCCTTGCATCACTGTGATTATATTGCAAAGCATCTACCTGGTGACCTTGATCCTTCTAGAAGATCCGTGAAATTATGCTGAGGGACATACTGAACTTTGAAAACTAATTAATCCTAATTAATTTTAAAATCTGTTTTGACTAACTATGCCAGAAGCTCTTCTGAATACATAACCAAACACTTTTTTCCTTCAGTTGCAATTTGTCCATTTGTACATTTTAACCCTTTGGATTTAGAAAATTAATGGTACATATAAAAATAAATAACTGCATGCCAGTATACCTAAATACAGAATATATGGTAGAAAAATACATATTTTTTTAGCTGAATGTCAAACCAGAAGCCCTTAACTGAGAATGAAACTACTTCAATTTTGGACTTTAATTTAGCTACTATCTCTTGAAGAAAATTAAGGAGTCACAGGCTTTTTATTAAAAGTTGGTTACTAGGGAGTAGCAGAAGTTCCTTTGGCAGTATCATTTACAATTTCTTTGAAACCTCAAAATAGTATGTAATATAACACACTTGAGAAGATGGTTTTAGTATCAGCTATAAAATAAAAGTAGATGCATTTCTGCCATGCTGTACTTTTTCAAAGCTATTTAAAATTGATCCTTCAAAGATGGTTTGAAAGGAGACTGCTTCATTCTATTTCTAGTAGTCTCCCATGAAATTTGGTGCTGCTTACAGCATGAACAAATCCATTAAAATAGAATTAGGTTGAATTTTAAGGCACCACTATAAACAACTGCCTCAGCCTGATTCTTGGTGTTATTTAAAATTAAATAAATCTTTGAAACAATCTAATTACTTTTAAAATTATGAATAAATATACATTATCCTTTGTACATGCAATTCCTTTTTAGCCATTTCCTGGACAAAAAAAAGAAAAGAAGGAAATATGGCATCTGCCAAGTAATAAACCCATAATATTAACAAATCCAATATTTTGGAGAGAAAATACCATTCTCCTGAGGACTGCTAGTTAATCAGCTGCCTTCCATTAGGACTGATATCTTCAGAGATAACAATGTCACTATCCACAGATGTGACCAAATTCTCTCTAGCTGATCTGATGGTCAACTAGATCATGTACCTTGATCTAGATGATTGATGGATGGATGGATGGATGGATGGATGATTATAGTCATTTGGGCTTGCTATGGATATGGGTACTCTTTTTAACAGAAATGATAGCAAATTATGCTGCTTTATGTCCTGAACAAGGACATTAATATTCCTTGAGGCATTTTAAACAAGTGTATTCAGGCATTGATTGTGGCCCCAGTGCTGCCACCAGACTGTTCACAGCAGTGACACTGACTGAAAGGGATGTCCCCATGTGCACAGACCTTCATCTGCTTTCCTCCTGTCACACTACTCTGGGTTTGCATGTTCACTGTGCTGGAAAGCAGCCAAGTCACAACACCTGCACAGGAAAGGAAGTGCTGCACACTAACACCAATCATAACCCATTTACAAACTGCTGCTATCTGCTGTACCTTACTGTCACTTTGGAAAGAGGTGAAGGTTTTCCTCAATTTTGTATTTCAAAAGCATAATTTTGAAAGAGTTGTAAAGCCTTTTAAAGAGGCACCTTTGATTCTATTCCCCTCATGTACCCTTTTTAATAGCCATTTGAAAAATTAATATTTATGCTCTGAAACA
The DNA here is from genome assembly GCF_036417665.1 of Passer domesticus. Taxonomy (NCBI): domain Eukaryota; kingdom Metazoa; phylum Chordata; class Aves; order Passeriformes; family Passeridae; genus Passer; species Passer domesticus. The sequence goes on from NC_087477.1 coordinate 42,895,109, forward strand.
TACTTTTCTGCTTCTATATATGCTTAAAATATCCCTGTGTCGCTTATTTTTCCATTCACTGATTTAGCAATACTGTCAGTTTCTGATGATTTAATGTGGAATATTATGGAGCTAATTACAGAACACAAGACATCAAAAACTGTGGTTTTCTAAACTTTAGTTAATTGTGGTTTCACAAGCTGCTATTCAATGCAATCTAGGAAGTGGTTAGATATAGGGCTTATTATCAGTTTAAGTAAAAAGCCAAAGTGTGAGGCACAGGTTGCTCCTGAATTTTCCAGCTCATAAGAAATATGACTTCCTGTGAACTGCAGAAATTGTGGGGTTCAACAGAGAGAAGACAAAGTGATTTGTTCCCTTAGCCTACTGGATTGAAAGATACTGGCTAACCACAAGTTTATCTTTTGATCAAGTCAGAAAATCTACCACACAGCCATATCAGTGAAAATGCTCTTTTGAATCCCCAACAAAGCACCATCTCAGAAACGAGCCAAATAAGAAGATAATTTAAGATTATATTAAAAAGGTATTATTTACAATCAATGATCACTGAATATATATTGTGGGATGGTTTTTCCAGGACATGATGGACACTGCAAGAAAAGGGCAAAAAAAATGAGGGGGGTAGGGGGAGGGAAGCAACTTTGCAAGGAAAACACCAGTCAAGAACACTCATTGAAGAGATCTGCATGGCTAATTCTGGTGGGATTTCTCCCACCTGCCATACACAGTGAAGCCCCATGAGACTATGTTTGTTTAAACAAGGATAAAAACACATTCTGAAGGTTATCAATACCAAAAATGAAACATAATTGAGATGTTCTGCATGAATTACACTTATGAAGCAACATTAAACAGGTTGACTAAAGTGACTGTGGTGACTGCCATGCTTTGCTGAAGGAAGACTCAGTCTTGTATTTGGAGAAAATATTTTCTGTTTTTGTAAATGTTTATACATTTGAGATACCTAATTGTCAAGAAGATACTATTACCATGTTCTTAGCCTTCTTTCATTATTTGCTATTTAATTTGAAGCTACTTTGCATGTTTCAGATTATCTGTGCAGTCCCAGTGGACAAACAATGATTTGAATTAGGATGCCTCAGCGCTAATCACTTGGGGAATGGGAGGGAAGACAAATTGTCATTTCAATTCACATCACCATAAACTTAATGTAAATTGCCTGAATTTACGTGAGCATAAATTCTCTTTGTAAGGCTATATTTCATTTAAGAAGTCAGAAGAGGACATTTTGCTATTTAACAATTCAGGTTATATTATCTTCTCAAACAATATACTAATATTAGATATGGGTTACCATGACAACTATCATGTTGTCAAAGAGAATTCTGAGAAACTAGGATGTCTTAGAAAGCAGCTAAAACATTGACAACTCTTTTCTTTTTTATCTCCTACAATTCAACTTCTCCCACAGAAAATTGAACAAATTTTTTGGGATAACCACTGACTGTTATCTCAGAATGGATCATCAATACTGATTTTAACCTGATTAGCATCAAAGTTTAATTCCTCCAAGTAATCTTTGCTTCATTACTAAATTTGGTCCATGGTGTATAATTTGCTTAATTAGGAAATTAGAGGAATACACAATGCTGGACAGAACATTAATCTCAATGTAATAAATATGTATAGGGAAACAGTTATTTGTCAATTAATTTTTTTTTTTTTTAAATAAAAACCCCACCAAAATCTATTTAGGATTGAATAACGTGACCATTATTGTGATGGTGTGGTCATTGTTTTTCAGACTCACAATACCTAATAGCTTCTGTTGAAGGCAATAGGAACTGCATGTTTAAAAATCTGCCGCCAGCCACACTGTAAATGACAAAAAAACTAGAATCAAAACTTCCAAAGATTTCAAGCCTATACATTGGAAAGTATATGATTCTTATTGAAATTTCAGTAGTCTTGTATATGAATAGAATGGAATAATTAATTCAAGTTGGTGCATTGTTAAAAAAACTTTAAAATACAATTGTTCACCCGATAAAGCCCACAGGAATACCATTTGTATTTGTAAATAAGATGACCTAACAATTACAATTTGGCACTATAGCAATTGCCAGTTATCACCCCTTGGTTAACTTGACTATTATTTTAACTTTCTCCTCTAAACCTCAATTCTTGGCAGAAACAAACTGCCATCCTTTTCCTGCAGAAAGAAAAATAGTGGAAATTGCCACTCTGCAAGAAGCCATGGCCCATGGCAGACAGCAACTGGGGACAGAACACTGCATGACAAAGTCAGAGAAGGGTAAGAAAGATCTGAACTGAAAAATTCCCATGCTGTATCCCATGCAAGATGAGTTGCTTCCTAGTTCTCTTGGGGGATTCTCTAATTGCTTGATTAGAAGATTACCTTTTATAAGTATTTAACTCAGGACAATGAAGAAGTCTTTCAAAAGTAATTTCACTCTCATAACATATTAAGGAATCAAATTTAGAGAAAAATTATGAAAGTAATGGTGTTATTAAATCACAACTTATTTGAAATGGCCTGCACAGGAAAGTTGGTCCTGTTCAGACTTTGGTACCTTTTAATGGATTGATTTACCAAATTCCTTTGTGATTTCTAAGTTTCAGGTGATGAAATATCAAACTTTAAAATGGAAAGTTTAAGATTTTTATTTCCTCTTTAACAGCAAGTCTCTTTTCCTCTTTTCACTTTAACAGCAAAAGATTCCAATTTAGAGAATTGAAAAACTTTCTGAAAATTTTTAGTTGTCTTTGCACTGTTAACTTGACCATTTATCTTTGATTCTGGTGAAAAGCTGAGCTATACTCTGAAGTTTTTATAACAGCAAACAGCTTCAAAACATTCTTATGAACCTTAATTCCACATTAACTTTGCATCAAAGATATACCGCTGTTTTAGGCATCAAATTTAAAAGCTGGGTTTTTTTCTACATTAAAGGTGCCTATGACTTTATGAAGCAGAAAGGCAATTAAATAAAGTAAATACAGTAAATACTTATATATTTTAAGATATATATATTGACAGAGTGCAAACAGGTGGAGATCAATGACAGAACTTAGTTAAACTAAGACAAGCATTCCAAGCCAAAAAGGTGTTACAGAGATGAGTAAAGAGCAGGAAGTATTTTATTATTAACTGTTGATTACCCAGAACACGTTACATTGAAAAGCCCAAAGACAAATATGCACACACAAATCAGAAGAGTTCAGCAGATCAGAATGATTTTAGAAGATAGGCAAGGGCAACCCTATTAACAACTTACATACTAAAAGCCTACATATATGTGGCTGTCCTCCAGTTAAAAAGTTAGAAATTATTTTTAATAAGAAATATAGATGATGACACCTCAAGAAATACAGATGATGACTGAAAGGGTTTGATAATTTGGCTCAACTAAGTCATTTTACTCTCCTTGGCTACTTAGTCATTTTGATTCTGTCAGTCAGCAGGGAAGTTCAGAGTTAGTTGCACAGTTAGCAAAAATTTGTTTTCAAATATATTTTAAATCTCAGGGGTTTTCGAGCTTCAAACACAGTGGCCTTTTAAACACATCACATGCAGGCACAGTAAGACAAATAGTGAAAATAAAACAAAATTTGAAATAAATTTAAAAAATAAAACAAAATTTGAAAGCAAACCAAAATTTATAAATTCAAATTCAGGAATTGCTTTTACTGTGCCAACCATTCACTAAAATATGAAGATACTGATTTCTAAAAAAATTCCCTTAGCACTGCATCTGTCTTTTTAAAGATGATCTTGATTTCTAAAGGGTGCTTGTCATACTATTAGAAGAATATGAATATTTAGAATAAGAGATGTGTATTGACAAACCCTGAATCTTAGTGCTACCAAAAGACACCAGAGCTAGATTCTGAGCAATAAATCACCATCTTGATTTAATTATCAATACTACACTGAAAATCTCCTATCCTCCTAAAACAATCAGATGAGACCAAGATGTGCTGTAAGGGATGTCAGGGTGGAGTTATTAGATAGTTCCCCCAAGAAACTCTTTTGCATCTGAAAGGGAAAGGCAATTAGAAACCACCAACCTCCACAGTGCCTGTAGGATTACATGCAGAATTTCTTGGAAAGGCTGTGTCACCTGCTTTTACACCTCCACCTTTCAAGTGCCTTTCAAGCTGGTCTTTCATGCATTAAAACATACCCTTCAGTACGAAGCCCAGCATTCTATTTCTTCTCGTAAATGATCTTTACTTTTTTTTCTCCTGTGATTTTTTGCTCAGCTCAAAAGCAGAGTGAAATTAATAGTCAAGCCTCTGGAAATGTCTTTGGTCAAAAAATTGCCTTCCACTTCCACAAGCTAGGTTCTTTAAATTTTGTTTTATTTTTAAACAATTACAGTTCTTCAACAACATCAGCCAGCTAGGAGCAAATATGGATGCAGCCTTCCTGAATTCCTTGTCTACTCCCCTAGCCTGAGATAATTGCAAGAACAGATGTGACAGCTTTGTGATTTCCTAGACTTTCCCATGAAAACAAAACGGAAAGCTTTTCAATAACAATCCTGGCTTCTTCAGCCAAACCTTTCATCATCATCATTAAAAAAATTTTGAGCACTTTTAGAAGCTAACAAATGACAGCTCTTAATCCCCATCTGTAACACCAGAGGCCAGGTACTGCAAAGACAAGACAGGTGCAAATTTTGGTATTCTCATAGTGCTTATTAACTACCCCTTTTTAGAAAGAAAAGGATTTGTCTTAACACCACTACCAATATTCCACATTAATCTTCCCACAAGCAAACTCCTACCCTGAAGCTATTATACAGTGCTATTACTCTGTCAAGAAATTTTCTTCAGAATTTAAAGTGGTGCCTCTACCAACTGTGGAGCTACATTGTGCTGTAAGCCACCTACAGAAGCTGCTCCACAGCTGAGTTTATCTCAAATGTCTGGAAATGCCCCCTTCAGTGCTCTAGCATGTAAAAATTAAATAAAATAAATAAATTAAGAAGTTGCACTCTTTTATCCCAACTTCTTTAATTTCATTTCTGCTTTTGCCTTTTCCTAACAGATTCATAGTAAGAAAATTTAGCACAGTACACACCACTCTAATTAGTTACTGCCTGTTTTGCTAGGGTGAGGCAATGGATAGGATTGTGGCATGACTAAGACACTAACAATGAACAGGGACAGAACAGGACTGCACCTAAATGGCATAACTGAAAACTATGGTGGTGCCTGAAACCTAGTATCAAATGTACATTTGCTTACCTTTCTTTCAGTTAGCAACCATGTCAGACACAATGTCTCAGTGTGATTTGAAAGAAAAAAAAAAATCAGGACTGTGCCAGTTATACAGGGGATTACTTTCAGAGTGGGATAGAATCACTTTGCTTTGGAATTTGTAGAGAAGCCATCAGCATGCTTTCTCAAAAATGTTGATCCTGAAAATTGGAGAAGGGATAGACAAATAGATGATTCTGTACTACTTAAAGTATAAAAAAATATGGATTGCTAAAAAAGCTTTGGGGAAGAGGAAGGTGGTGTTGAGAGTTCTTTGTGGTTTTTGTTTGGGTTTTTTGTATGTGGATATTTTGTTGCCTTTTTTTTGTTCAAGGTGTTTTGGAGGGAGGATGCTTTGAGTTTTTTAAACCAAACATATAAAGTGAAAACTAGCTCATAAAATATTTAGCAAAGGATTAAATTAAAAATTACAAACCATTGAGACACTGCATTCTTTAGGATAGATACCATCAACTAGATTGAACAAATAAACTTGAACCATGACTACAGAATTATCTTGCAAGACTAAAGGAACATTTGAACATCATTGTTCACTGTGAAATATTTCTGTTGAAGTAACATCCAAAGCTCCAATTACATGATATCATCGAGTTTACAGCTGAAGAGTGACATCTTTATATATATACAGATTGCTCTTAAGTCACAGCCTTGCTTGAAGTTTTTTTTTTTGTTTGAGGACCCTCATATAAAATGTCTAAATTTTTGAAAACAGCAAAGCACAAAACATTAAAATTTACACTAGAACACTACAAAAAATAAGTGATAGACCACGTAAACCTCATTTCCAAGTTAAATATGCATACATAAACTTCTCTGCTGAAATGCTATGAGACACTAATAACGTTTTCAAATACTAAAAAAGAGTCCCTGACAATATAAATATCCATTACTAAAAGGCAATTTACTAAAAGCCTTTGGGTAATTTACAGAGAATTAAGGAAAGAGATTGTCCCCTGTATTTGACATAGTTTTCCAACACATTTTCTAAACTTTTTCACTCTTTAGGGTATTTAATTGTTTCCACTGAATATTCTGTGGTCTGCTTTCATCTGGGAGGAGAGGGTTAATATATGATCAAAGACATTATTTGGGACAAGTAGCAATAAAGATTGCCTGCTTATCCTTTACAGATGCATCACCCCATCTCCTGTTTATGGAAATAATTTCTGCTTGACACAAGTTGAGAGTGAGCGATCTAACTTGGACACAATGCTTTGGAAGGAGAGTAGCTTTCACGAGCTCTTGTCCATGTCACTTTTTGAGATTTCCCCTCAATACTTTCTTTCAAAAAATGCCCCCAAATTCAAAAATTAAAGAGCTTTAAGACTTATATTAATGTTCCATTAAAAAAAATACTTTGATATTTGCTGAACACTCCTGAATTTTTCAGGAAGAAAATTTGTACAGAATTTTTTTGTAAAGAAAAAAAATACCAAATATGACATTTGCTGTAATGCAATTGCATTTAATTTTGAAATTACTGCTAGTTATTTAGAAATAAAATTACCTGATTTTTCACCTCTTGCCTTATTGATACAGGATGTGATATTCAATAAACTTCCCAAATCAATGAACTTAAATCTTAGTCAAATATATGATAAATTTGTAAAAAAGTTTAATCCAAGGAAACTAAATTACTTTTTTTTCCACAAACAATGAAACAATTTGTGATTCTTTTCCACCTCAGCCGCTGCAAGACTAACATCAAGACTAACTATGAAACAAATAGTTTATACTATATGTACTACAAAGAAACTGCATTCAGATTTTGGCCAAAGGGAAAGGAACCTTGTCCTTCAAAGTACAAGACTTGCTATCAAATAAGTATGCTCACTCCTTTTAGGAACTAAATGACAAAAATGGTTCAAAATGTCACTATTCCTTTTAGAGTCTCAGAAAATCCTCACTGACACCTCAGGTTGTGGAGGTCAAGGATACACTTTATGGACTTCTGTGCAGGTCCATAATCTTTCTAGATTCCTGTCTAACCCTCTCTAGTCTAACCTCTCTAGTGTCTCTGCAAGCCTGCTTCACACACACAGATCTTTTTATGATATCCATGGACAGAATGAGATATAGTCATAGGAAAAAAGGCATTATGATTTAATTAGAAAGTATACTTCAGAGGTTCTTTTGCCTTAAATTTGTTTTTCCCCCACCACTCATTTTAGTCCCATGGATAACAGCCACTCTCAGTTTGTACTTTTTGCCTATTTTTTTTAACTGAAGCATTTCACTCCTATCTATGTATTTTGGGGTAATATTTAATGTCTCATCTAAGAAATTGTCTCATCGAAGACATTAAGCAAAAATTTAATGCAAAGCGGAATCTTCAAGAAAGAATTTGTTCCAAAACATCTTTGATTTACAATGAATTTTTGCCACACAAAAGAAAATTAATACATGGAATTTGCACACTGGAGCATCTTTAATAGCCTGTTCTATTATCTAGACTAAGGTTTCACTGTACCTAATCAGTGGAAACTCTGAACACAGAGGTTTTGTTTTAGAGTCCTTCCCACCACATGAAGGGTTTTCACAGCTCTTTTTCACTTCATGTAGAATTCCAAACTGCTACACAACACTCATCCACTCCCCCCATTCTTCCTACCACCTTGGCTTGAACAACCCTGAAATAATTTTATTTCTAAAACCTTTTAACCACTTCTAAAGAAAGTGTAGAAAAAACCTTGTTTAGAAGACCAATAATGCTCTTTATGATGTTTCTGGATGGATTTCCATTTATTGCAGGCAGTTAAGCATCTCTTGGGCTTCAGCACAAACACGTGAGAAACACACCTGATTGCTGTGAAATCTGGAGACTTGTGACAGGAATCAGGATATGAGCTTTCCCCTCTGTTCTAGTTCTATGCACTTTTTCTATTAGTATTTTAATTTTATTTGCCTGTTTCAATCAACAAGCTAAATTAAAAAGGTTCCACAAAAAAAAAAACCAACGTAATATGCTCGATCTTTAAAGAGCAAAGCTTAGCCAACTTGGATGAAATAAAGGAAGTATTATTACATAGTTCTAAAAAAAGAGTATCTTTTTAACTTTCATCACTGCTAAAAGCAAGAGCAATACTAACAAAATACCTGCATCAAAAGGAGAAAAAAGTAAAGCAAATCGAACCAGACCACTCTTTTGGATTGACACCCACGTAGCCAAACAGGTACTCTCCCAAAATCCCAAACCACCCAAAGTCACTTTTAAATCAGGTCAGGCTTTAGACAGCTTCTTGGAGTTTCATCTTTGCTTGCATAAAAGAGGGTTAAGTCTGTCCTTTTCAAAGATCTTTGGCATGATCTTTGATGACAAATGACATGCTACCATATGCCAAAAAAGAAGGGGAATACAGTCACCCCCAGCTTCAACTTTAACTGGAGCTGCTTTGTTCTGAGTGCCCTGAATAATTAATAACTACTTTGGCAATCAGTCATGCATTCCTTAATGGCACCTCAGGCATCAAGTATCCCATTCACCCGCTCTCCAACTAACAATGGACTTTATTACACCAAGTTTTCTCTGCCAAACTTGTAACTGACATAGTTTAAACTAAACAAGTCACTAGGAAGACTGAGGACCAAATGTATATTATAAGAGTTTATAAGATTTTCCTCAATTTCATGTGGCTACTATACGGGGCAAAGGAGAAGAAGCGGAAAAGAAATGAAATATGGATTGTTTTTGTAATAAAGTTCTAGGAGGGTTTAGGTGACACAGTGCTGCCAAAATCATGACTTTTAATAAATGGATAGCTGGTCAAAACTGAGAACCATCACTAGGCAGCCCTTACTGAATAAAGCAGCTCACCAGTAAGCACAGAGTAAGTGACAGGGCAGAGCATGAAAGAGTGACTGAGAATAACAGCTGTGCTGAAAGGAGCATAATAATTTTGGAATAACACAAACTATGTTTGCTTAATAGGAATAAGTTTTTTCAACACTTTCTTCTACTTCATGGTATCGCAGACAAATTGACTTATAACTATAAAATAGAGGAAAGCAAGTGGGAGTAAGACCAGAATTACAGAAAGTTCCAGATGCAGCCAGGGTACTTAAATTAAAATGGAAGAAATTAAAATTATTAAGATCTAATTAGTTAGAATATGAAGACAAACATTGTGTTTTTATTGAGGAACATTCTGCTTGTATATAAACACTGTTTTTATGCAGTGTCTTCCAAACCCACATCAAACCTTTCTAGAGAATGATGTTGGATCCACTGACAGTGGAATGGCTGTGAGTCCCTTCTTTAGAGTGACTAAATCCTAGAAATAAAGTAATCAGATCAATAGCCATTCTCCTACGACTTATCATGTGAGAAGTTGGTTTGAAATATACAAAGTAAAAAAAAAAACAAAACAAAAAACAAACAAAAAATGTGTGTATATATATATATACACATATATATACACACGATAAATTACAGCAGATCTAAACAAAGTCATTCCTCTTGCTCTTTAAAAGACCTGAAAATGTGTCCAGTGCCCCTCACTGTGTGTGGCCTTCAAATACAGAAACAAGCTTGCACTGTTTTATTTCAGTTTTGCTTCATTTCTCCCCAAACAATCTCTCACTTCTAGTCTACCAGGCATCTCCCCCTCCCCATTACTCGTGAAAAAAAAAGAGCAAAAAAAATTAACTGTTTAGGATCAATTCATTGAACTGAATCTCTTAGTGAATCAGTTATGGTTTTGCAATAATTATTTAAAATTTAAGCTGATTCCTATAGCTGACCTCTTTTTTGTGGAGATGTGGGAGGGGGTTTGTAAATTTTATTTTCTCTTGAAAAGCTGGATAAGATAACCTTTTAAGAGCAAGCTACTTTTATTTTTGGCATTGGTTCTCAATTGCTTTAGGTACAATAAGAAAAAATTAATCTTGGAACTAAACAATATCCATTTAATTTACAATCTGCTGTGTGAAATGTGTAATTGTATTCTGCATGTTTGAAATATGTAATTGTATTTTGCATTCTGCAAAACCCAATACTTTTAGTTGAAAAAGACCACAGCTCCTTTAGTGGTAGGTTTAGAAATTAACTGATAAGAAGTCGCTCTACTGCACATTTTGGGACTCATTCCAAATTCTTATAACAGCAAGTGGGCTGCACTTGTACCTTGCATGTGTTAGGTGTAACTTTTTTGAACATTAAACCATTGTTTTGTGAGTGCTGGTAATTTAAATTTTCTAACTGATTTTCCCCATCAAATATGAAGGAATAAACTCAGTCCATTTTTACAGCATGACACAAAAATAATTACACATATACTCCTATTTTCAGGTGCCTTTGTTTAATCAGTTCCACAGAAATGGGATCACACATAAGTTAGATACAAACATAGCAGGTAGGGTGTAATACTAGAGCTGTGACAATGGAATTTGGAACCAGCCCCACATATATATGTGTATTTGTTGATTTTCTTTTACCATTTTCTAAAAGTAAACACACTTATTACATTCTGCCTCAGGTGTACTGATGTTTAAACCTGGCCTTATTTCAAGTTTGGAGACTGACATTTTATTTAAAGTTTACCACTATTGAGTCATAATATTCTACTAACAAAAGTTATTCTAACTCATAAAAGAATCAAATATGCAGAGCAAACCTTTAGTCCCTTTAGAAGTAGTTCTTCCTTAGGCATAAGTAGTTGAAAATATTTACAGGAAAACAACACACATAAATATATATATATATATATATAATATATATATATATATACACACACAAACATCTCACGCCCACTACACTACACTGACACCATCACCAGCATGGTAAATATATTCTTCTCAATAACTTAAATTTTGCCAAAAGGGAGAAGGAGCAAAAATAGCAGAAAAATAAAGCCAGCCAAGTGCATTCTGAATGAAGCACATTTCAGTGGAGTTACAACATGGATTCTTTTGATCAATTTTTTTTTTTATTGAGCTTGGAGATATTTTCCACCAACCAAATACCACAGACCATGAGACTACTTAGGAGACTGAAAGTGAATTATGAGGAATTTAACAAAAAATTATTCTCTTTAAATATGGAATACCTATTAAGGAAAAAGCTCCTGTTTTCCTATATTTTAATGTTTTAGGACATTATCTCACCCTTACAATTCTGTAAACATTTTTTTGCTATCACAGGTCTTTCATTTCATGAAAATAGTAACAGAAAACTGTTGATTGAAATTAGTCACATTTTAGACAATGACAAGTTTAATCTGTGATTTACAAGCTTTAGGCTTCTCTTGAATCTTGCTTAAAGTACAGATTATAAGGAAAATGTAGTGAAAAATGAGTATTATGGGTTTTCTGCTTTGCTTCTATAATAAAACTACCTAGAATCATAAGAACTCTTCTGTTTGGGAACTAGGTATAATCATCTGGTTGAGTATGTCTAATAGCAGCTGACTAATAAAAACATTAATCTCCTGAGTTTCCTTTTTGTAACTTCCCAATCCTCTTTCAACATCATACTGCTGATTCATAAATTGATCTGTCTTCTTCTTAAAGTTGGAATTCTTTTTTTTTTCCACAGTACATTATTAGGAATGTAAACATTTTACTGAATTTTCCACACAAACAACTGAGCCCACAACTTCCTAGTCGAAAGCCATCCAAAAAGAACCACAGGAACACTCAGTTAAAAACAGAAACAAAATATACAATTCAGGAAGACAGACTGCACACTGTTATTATTATTAAGAAATAAACAGTAATTAATCTTACCCTATTAAAGTATTCTTTTGAGCCACCACTTCAAAGATTTTGTATCCTGAAATGTTTCAATCTGAAACATGTTACTTACTGGCATAAGAAGTGTATAATGGATGCAGAATCCAGGTTCAGAAGGAAAATATTCATCAGACACAAATCTTATTCTGATCTGGTTTCCTTTGGAGATTTGTCTGCTTGGCACAGTACTGGAACCACACCAGCGACCTAAAACAGTGCCATCACTAGGCTCTTCAACTTCTACAAAGTCATACCTGAACAGAAAAGAAAATAAAATGTTTATTTACTGACAAAATTTCTATAAACTTCCTAATTTAACCAATAAACTGACTCTGCAATTTTTTATTTGTTTAAGTGCTAAAAGTATGCAGCCAAAGCCAGCTATTTTGAACTTAGCTCCCAAGTTGCTACTGACTTACATACATAATAAAATCATGCAGTGAGGTTAAGAAAATAAAAGCAGAGTTAGCATTTTGAAGAGACCCAAGTGTATGGTTTTGCTTCTTGTACAGAAAGCAATTACCACATGTGTGACAGGGCAGAATAAAATCAGAGAAGTAAAAGGCTGTAATTGCCTGCGTGGCACAAGTAATTCATGCTGCAATGTCACCAGCAGCACACTGCATGCCACCTGGGAAAGTTCAGGGGGGTTTTGGTACTGAAAACCTGCTTTCCTGGAATATCAGAGGTGAATAACTTCCTAAAGGTTAAGTTAAGGCTTAGAGAAACTTGGAAGGAGTTGATGCATATCCCAAGAAGACATTTGTTGAGCAAAGACCTAGACCCCACTTCACGTGAGAAAGAACCTGGAATTGTGGAAATATTGACAAGAAACATATGGGTAGGCAATGTTGAGAGAATAAAACATATTAAGTCTGATTTAGTTTTATCGCTTTTAACATGTGGTCCGGGTATCCCTGGGGATCAGCGAGCAACTTCAAGCAGATCCATGGAAGGTAACTAAGACATGCCAGTCAATCATCAATAAGCTTCAGTATGCCATACAAACGTCCTCATTTTCACTGGAAACGTTTAGTGGGTTCCCAAGTCATAAAAACATGGAAAGCCACTGCTCTAGAAGGTACATCTGGTTTCAGTGCTTTAACCTGCTTCATGTCAATTCCCCAGCCGCCCACTGACAGAATAAACACTGAGCATTTCAGCTGCATTTTCCCTGCTCCAGCCTGAATCCCCAGTGGCAGCACAGCCCGGTGGTTTGGGAAGGTGAGTGTGTGCTGGTAAAACCAGGGCAAGCACTCGGCTGTTTTCAGTTCCAGCTTCCCCAGCCAAGGTTTTACTTTTAAACCACAATTTGTATCCTAAGCATGAGCATAAAAAACCTCTGCGGAAGTTTTGAGGTTTCTGATATTTTTATGTCCTCTTGCATGTGCAGTCATATATTAAATACATCTCACATAAATCTAAATTCATAAATAGCAGAGTCCTTTTCAAGAGCACAAACAGTCCTACCTCTGATGATAGCAAAGGCTCATATTTTAAAAAAATGCACGCAAACACACTCTACCAAATATGCCAAACTATATTTAATGTGAAAATTATTACCTCATAAACATTTTCTACTAAAGCTTTTTCTGGATTTTTTTTCAGTAAATCTAATCTTTATAATGATTCCCAGTTCCCTAGTTAGACAGCAGGCAATAAATTCTTGTGTTGCATGTTTGTGCAAGACTGACTCGCACATTTATTATCTCCATTTAAAGGACCACTATTTTTTCCACTTAATTAAAAATGAATGCAATGGATATGCTCATTAACTGTGTTCAAAATCCATTACTGCCATGTACCACAGTTTTAAATCTTTGTTGAACTTATGATACTAATTACTTTATCATTATCTTTTTTCCCCCAAACACAAACTAATCCCTTTAACAGATTCACCAGTGTTTTTACTTTATGATCAAGTATACAACTTATTACAAAGGCAATGTGTACATTAATTGTACTAAGGCCTCAGGGCTCAACACATTTATCAAATTTATTTGGAGCACTAAGCTTTTTTTCTTTTTAAGATCAGCTTTTGAAATTTCTAAAGACAACCTTTTTTTTTCAGTTAAGAATATGAAATAATTACCTACCTTTCTGATTTTTAAAGAGTGAAATAAGCTAATATTTACATTTATTGACTTAGGTTTAAGATGTTGAGGGGAGTCAGGGGGCTTAGTGGCTCTACCTAACTTGCAGTACTTTTTATTGCACTCTTTGGTCTTCTGGTACACCTGAAGGAAAAGAGAAACTCAAATTCCACAGTTTAAATCCTAGACCCTTCAAATAAAAGCTAATTAATTCCATTAGTAGTGAGGTAAACTTGAGGGAAATAAGTATCCTGAAAAACCAAATAAAATTCAGCTTGGATAATGACATTTTTAGCCAATAACTTTATTCCTGTCAGTTATCTAAGCTAAATGTGCTACAAGAGCCTGCCAAAAAGCCTTCTGTGAGACTAAAATTACTCTCATCATACACCTGGACTGATGTCTGAACTTTCTGTAAAAATAACAAAACAAAGCTGTTCAGATGCTTTAGCATTTACATTAATGTGCTACGTAATTTTGCAGCTGATGTCACGGGGCTAAGCAGCAGCAGGGACAACAGCACAGCCATGGAAAACTATTTCCCCATCAAGAGAAGCGTGTACTTGAAACACAAGAGATCTAGGATAAATAACCAAGAACTGAGATGCCATTTTACAACTGCAATGGAGTAAGAAAATGTTAAAATGCATGTTGAACTTACTAACACAGAAGCCTTCTTTTTTTTGCAGTGTGCAAAGGAGCAAACACAAGCCTCTTTGTAAATGACTAAGGAAATGCTCTGGTGCTGTATCTGTAAGATTTTTTTAAATATAACCAAGTAAAATTTATGCCAAAAGGCAGTCTAATCTCCTTTCTGGGGACTAAAGATGCTCTGGCCTTTAGGCATGATGCCCACAATGCCTTCTGTTATACCTGTTGCAGAAGATGTAATCCCCTCCCCTAAGGCCTGGGTGCCTGGGAACATGGATTGAATTAACAACCTGAGCAAAGACAATTTACTGGAAAGGAGCAAGGAAGTAATATAAGCAGCTCAAAGCTTCAACAGCTTTCCTACCAGGAAATGTATTTTCCAAGGGTATATGTTTTCCTCTCCTTTCTTTATGTTTTTCTGTGGTTTATACTGTCATTTCCTAAACATATTCTGACAGGCTGTTTATCTTGGCTTGAAGTTTTGTGACCTTTCTATGGCTTCTCTCTGCCTCCAGAATTCCACAAATATATCAAAAAATATCAGAAGCAAAAATCCACAAGGTAAAACCATTTGTCATATCAGTGGAGTTGGACACTTCCATGTGTATACAGATGCATGCTAGACAAAACTCTAGAAAAGCCCATTAACACAGTTTGTGACAGGTGAAATTTATTCTTGCTCCCCCGTTTTGATAAAAACAAGTTTCTTTTTCTTTAGGTAAGAAATAAGAAGTGTTAACAATCCCTACTGAATTTTTTATGGTGTTTTGTGGGGCAATGTAATATTTCTATTCCAACTTGTTTTAAAGCACATAGAATTCTGAGGTTTTCCTGGTGTTGGCATAGCACACCCACCTGCAGACCCAAAACATCTGGCAGTTCACCAGAGAAACAGTTGTAAAATAGTACTGAAATGGTTTGGACAGCTTCTCTTTTGGAAACACTGGAAATTACTAAAAACTGTCATCATGAAAATATAACTTTGATATTTTACTAATAAGAATTTTAACACCATCATTCCAAAGAAAACTTCACTTCCCTCTTTCAGCTCTATTTGAAATAATTTCAACTTCTGCTATTGCAATATTTATATTTCCTATGAAACAAAAGTCTTGGTTTCCATCATTTGACATAACTGTGCTTTTGTATAAACAGAAGTGTGAGGTACTGGTGATACCTTACATAGTCTTCACTTCTTAGATCACTTTCAAATCACATCTGTAAGAAATAATATTGCTCTTTGTAAAATAAACGTATTTGCCTATAGAGGAAACCAAGGCCAAGCATTTAGCTCAACAACATTTTTTTCAAAGCTTGGCAGATTCACATTTCTCCGGGTGGAAAATGGAACACTGAAGCATGACAGAGGCACTCAAATCCTTGGTACCTAATAGCAGCTTTGTTATTGCCTAGAGATCAATATACAGCAAAATTTTAATTATTTAAATATTTTCTCTAATTTTGTTTTGCCAATATGAATTTCCAAACAAAGTTACCCAGAGTCATTTGACTGCATTTCCTGAGGCTCACAACTTGGGTGATTTACCCCTAAGACTCACCCTCTTCAGGAGGACTTGGCAGTGTCTTCTCCTGCAAGAGGAAACTCCTTTGGATATCATTACAGATCATCCAACAATTGAGAAAAGGCTTATGATTCTATGATTTCTGTCATGAAATCATCATGCTTGATGTTCTAACATATAAACAGAGAAAAGATGATGGAACACCAGTGATTTGATCAGAAATAAATTTCCATAGTAGTTTCTGTATTTGCTGATTTTACACACACTGTGTCACAACAGTCACTGGAAAGAAACAACAAACCCAGATATAATCCAAATAAATAACTGATGAGGTCAGTTTTTGTACTCAGAAAATTATGTTTAATTATATACAAACATCACTTCTAGCAGTAGACATCACTTCCAGCCAACAAATGAGCATAAAACCCCCAAGTATCCTGGCATGTCTACATTTTCCATGAAATAAAGATACTCAAGGTATAAACAGAGAACATTTCTAACTGCCATTCCCCAAATATGGATTGTAGTTTCTGCGCCAAACTACTTTGAATACATCTATTTTAGAATATGCAGTACTGCACATTAGGAACTGCCTTATGGAAACACAGATTCATTCACAAATGTTATATGGTTGCCATGGTTCTCCCTGTTTAATCTTTTCTCACACTGATTAATAACAGCCTGAGGCTTCTAACACAACCACACAGCTCTCTCTGTATTTCTACCTTGTTATTTAGAATACATGGGGAAAAAAAGTTTAATCCTTAGATTTCACTCATTGCAAGCCACTTTGATCATAAATATACACTTAACCACACTGAAAGTGGAAAGGAAAAACAAGACAGAGTTCAAACCCCAATTTCTACTCTTCAAACATTCAAACCCATTTTATTAAAAGGATGCACTGATTGTTTGATTTGTAGAAATTAACTGCTGCATTACCACACTCCAGTCTACCAGAAAATATATTTTCCATTTTCTGTGGACCAGTACCATGTGAAGGTGAGAAACACACATTTTGCAAAGCAGCTTTTGTCCCTTGGTAAATGCATTTTGGCACTGCATGCAAAAATAAGAAGCTCAAAGAAATGTGTCTCTTTTCCTCAAAACTCCCATTTTCATCAAAAGTTTACTTCAGTGCTAGTTAATAAACTGCATATTGCTGAAAACATTTCCCTGATGATTAGGAAGTTGGCACACAACTTTATCTAGGAAATAAATCCTCATGACTGATATTTAAGTGCACTGATAAACACGTTTCTCAACCATAAGCACATGAATATCCCATAGCCTCTGAAAGTGACATCCACTTTGTGGGGACAAAGGGACAAGAATGAGAAATTGCAAATTAGATACATTTTTAAATGTACTTCAGGCTCTGAAACAAAAACAATTCTATGTTCAACCTGCATGATTTCAACTATTTAAGTATATAGTAAAGTACTTATATGGATTAAGCACATAAACAAGGAATTTCAGGAATACAGAACAACAGAATTGAGCCTCTGCTACAACAGAATTCAGCCTCTGCTAATTTATACCCATACAACTTCTATTCATACAGCATTTCAAGCACTTGAATCTTATAGAAAGAGACAGTATAATCCTGCAGATCAGAGTTGGAGGTAAGGAAAGACGATGTCTTCCCAAACTCTTTCTTTTAAAACATCGATTGTCAAATTTCTTAGAAGCTTCTTATCTTCATTGTATTACAGGATGTCAGTATTCCCAATTCCCAATGCCAGTCAGAAATAGGTTTAGCTTTTTTAAAACACAGATTAAATTTGGTACAAAAATGAGTACAACAGACATAGAAATCAAAAAAGTGCATGACATTTCATACCATCACTATTACTATATATCAAAGAAGAATTTGGGGAAAAGGGTGAGCTGGGAGAAAATGTACACATACAAATAAGCCTGCAAATGATGCTCCAGTCCATGTACTTACTTTGGCCTTTATCATTAAATACAAATAATTAAGTTCTGTGTAGATGAATATTCCAAGGATTACCAACACTCACAGTTAATATGCTACACTTACTTTTTCCTATCTGACTACACGTTCTCCTGTAGTCTTATAAAATACAGTAAATAAAAAAGATTTTCCACAAAATTAGAAGTTACTTGGAAAGATTATTTTTCAAGGACTAAAAATGGGTACCATTTACAAGAAACCCTTTCCTGTACCATTTCACCTCTGTCTACTTTGTGCTATTCACTGGACCTCCTCAGTATTTTGCACCAATTATGAAGTAAACAATAACACACACAAGAAAAAACGGTAATTGGACAAAGTTTTCTTACTGTTTTGCACAGCAGTGCTTCTATTATTGGCTTTGTCTTCTGCTGTGCAAGGCATTACCTGTATTATTATTATTATTATGCTACAGTAAAACATTGTGTGGAAATGAACACCAAAGTTTCAGGGTCCTGCTGTACTACAATCTCCAAAGCACTTTTGCCTTCATAAAGATGGAGCTGCTGCCTCTCCTCACAGAGTGAACCATCTTAATAAGTATCCTGCACTATACAGTACTACACATTCCAGATTTTGGAGAACTAAATGCCTTACCAAATTTTTCCCAGGACTCCTCTGTAAAGTCCGGTATATTTTATCTTGGGAATTACAGCAATCATAATGAATCACACGTTCCTACTGTACAGATCAACAGTTTGTAGAAAACCAAAAACTCTAATGGACCTTAGAGTTCACATTTACAGCCAAGACTGCAAAGCACTATTTCTAAGCCACTAAAAATTTCTTCCTCTACTCAAACTGTTCACAGTGGTCAGTGCATCTGTTCCAGCTTCTGTGAATCCACAAACACATATTATACCATTGTTTTTCAAGAAGCATTAGAAATATTTATTCTAGTATCCCAAAGAGTAATTTCCTCTTTATGCACTTTCCAAGATATTCCAGGACATAAATCCTAGAATGAAGCAATGGCTCTAGTCAATGATGTGCAAACTACTGGCTAAGCAACATTCAAAAGTACAGTTTTTGGTGAAAAAAAAAAACCTAAGGAGCATAAGGGGCATTTTTATCAATGCAAAGATTCTGCCAGGGCAGTGCAGACTACTTCCCTTCCCCTCAAGCAGCCTCGATATTAGAACACGAATACATGCCTGGATAAGCTCCTCATCTTCCCTTCCCCTCCTCCTGCCTACTTCAGGGGAGGCTGGGGCTCTATCTATGTTCATTTAAATGAAAAAACCTTTATTTCCTTTGGCTCACAATAACATATGGCCTCTTGGCAGCTACACCTGCACACAGGATTTGCCAATCAGAAGGTGAAAATGTAATGTAACAGACCAGTCTGCATGAGCCAGAAAAAAAATGTATTCCCAATCCTAGAAGATCACCTTTTACCTAAGGAGCGTAAGATGTTTCCTCTCACTTCAGTTTTACTAGTTATAAATTGATGGTCATAAAATTATGCAAATATATTTTCAGTCCAGCCACAGTATCAAAGGTTAGTCTGAAGAGATATGTCTTAATAACTGGTACTACAGTGCTGGTCTCCCTCATCAGATGCTACTTTCAGAAAATGAGATGATCTAATAATTTTACCTTATAAAACCCCCATGATGCTCCCACATGACCACCTAATATTTTTTACAATAATACATCTTTCTTTCTTTTTCTGATGCATGTGCATCTTCTCAGATATCCTGATGACCAGATTTATGTAAATTGCATTACATTTTACTTCTACTTTATCCTAATGGAGCAGCATTGAGTGCAAGACTGGATTGTTACTAACTTGTCTGGCTGAAAATATTTGCTGGTAATGCTGTCTGACTACAATTGCATGTGAGAAGCATACTTTGTTAAAATGCTGATGATACACTTAAAGAAGCAAGGACAGCATTTAGGAAGAGGGCAAGTGGAGAAACAAAGGTAAAAGGAAAAGCTGCACAACAGGTGAAGAAATACTGTCCATCTAGGAACAGGACAGTTGGAATATCTGCTATTCCTGTTTAATCCTGCTTATACACCTGATGGTCAGTCTAACATCATAACTCTACTTGGACTTTCAGTAATCAGAAAACATCAGGAAGGGAGTGTATGCTATAGTTAAACTTACATATTTAGACACTACATGGGGTAACTTTTTGTTATTTTGTTGGTCCTGACTCTGCAGCTTGCAGAGTCTTGTCATCAGAGCTAAACTGAGCCTTACCAGAAACTGCAGGTGGCTACAGAGGCTGTGTCCCTGAGCTCAGGTGGTGGTGGCTCACAGTATGTTTGTCTGCCCCTGAAAGTAGAGATTTACTTCTATATTGTAATAATTGGTAGGGTGAGAGCAGCAGACCTCCATCAACTACAACTGCCAGAACACTTTAAAAAGAAGCAAGACCCATCAGTTCCACATTCACATTCAAAGAAAATAACTTTGGTCTCCACCATTAGAAACATTGCCAACTATACTAACATAAAACAATTTTAGAAGCAATAAATTAGCATTAGGAGCATTTACAAAAATATTTTGATAGTGGGGACACAGTTTACTTTATTCAATCAGCTTGTTTGATATTGAGAGGACTAGGAAGAAATTTTAAGAAGCCTAAATTTTTTTAAGTCAATGACTGTAGTCTCTGGTGTGAAAAAGGTATAAGGGATTATGTCAACTGCCCACTTACCAGCAATCATTCTCCTACACACTCCTCCAGGCTGTGAAAACAGGCATCAAATTACTTCCAAAATGATATCTATTATAGTGTCCTCTAGCAACAGTGGATACTAAAAATGAATGCTGCATTTACAGAAACTGAGGGAAAAGTGGGTAGGTGGGAATGCAGTCTCTAGGTTTGTGCAGAGTGCCCTTCTGATCACGTCACCTGTGCTCTGCTGTCCTCCCATTCCACCCAAAGAAGCCTCTCCTTCACTCTTCCTTTCTTATGTTTCATTCTGATTTGCTTAGAGAATACAGTTTTGTAGCTGTAAGCCCTTTCTGTACAACAGAAGAGTTTACTCTTCTTGAAGCCTCGGAAATGTGTGTTACAGAGTAGCCTTACAATCACACTGAGCTTTGCTTTCCTGATTTGTTTTTATCATTTTTTATTGCCTGGGATATCTGCTTTGTCACACTTATAAGTCTCTTATCATGAGAATGGTATTAAGCAGCTTTTAATAAGCAGTAGAGAACCCAAAAGAAAGGATCTACTTCTGGATACAGTACACATCTCTGCCACACTGGGAACAGTGGACAGCAGCTAAACCAAAAGGATGGGACCAGCTGAAAGATGAGTTAATGTTTGAATTATGTGGAGTGTTTTTTCTGGAATCATGCAATATCCAAAAGGAACATATTTCTTTAAAAAAATCCTAATAAACCAAACCACCAAAAGCCAAAGATAAAATTAAAAAAATCTCCACTATAATTTTATTCTATGAAATCAGAATAGAGAAGAAACAGACCCAGATATTTCTTTTTATGCAAAAAATCCACTCTTTTTTCTTTAAAACACTAAGAAAGCAGGAAGCATAAGTTTGTTGGATATTTCATCAGAATTCTATTCATTAAATTAAAAGAATATTGTCACATTGCAACTCACATGAGAGAAATAACTTCTGTAGTATAAAACTATTTTATTTATATATAAAAGAAGAATTTTTAGATAATCACAGGACTCTGCTCCTAAATCAATGTAACTTCTTACAAATTTTGATCTCCATCACTCACTCTTACCCATTTAGCATCCAAACTTCTCTTGCACTGGCACTACTTTTTAGTTGTGTTGCAAATGGATCAAACAATTAAAAATCAAAACCATAAAAAAACACTCTACAAACATCAGAAGAAATTACTCCATCAGCCTAAATTGACACAAGTTTTATGTAATTTTCTACATAATTTTCCTAAAATGCCACATTTCTGCCACTGATAAAACATCAATGCTGCTACAAAGGGCTTCTGATTAAATTAAGGTACTTCATACTAATTCTCTGCCATCAATATTTCAATTAAACCAAGGCACTTGAATACTAGAACTCATCCCAACCATTCAAATTATATGTCCCCCTTTCATACTTTGAATAAAAATGATTAACAATTTATGTGTTGGGAAAAAATTAAATATTTTGTATTGAGGAATGAGAGTTCATATGCTTTTTATAACCCTGTGTATTAATGAATCATTCATTTCCAAATTGATCTGACTCACAGAACAGAGCTATAATAAATTCTAACTCAGTTATGGTTTAATTTTTGCAGAAGTTACAGCCAATTATGAGACACTTCAGTATGACTGATATGTAGAGTCACCTAAACAGAGCCCAGCCCATCCATGTGTCAAATCTCACAGAATTACAGAATATTCTGGGTTGGAAGAGACCCACAAAGACGATCGAGTCCAGCTCCTGGCCCTGCACAAGACCATTCCCAAGAGTCACACCCTGTGCCCAAGAGCACTGTCCAAACACTTCTTGAGCTCTGTCAGGCTGGTGCTGTGACCACTTCCCTGGGGAGCTGTTGCAGTGTCTGACCGCCCTCTGGGTGAAGAACCTTTTCCTGATATCCAACCTAAACTGCCCCTGACACAACTTCAAGCCATTCCCTCGGGTCCCATGGTTGGGCACCACAGAGAGGAGATCAGTATCCGCACCTCTTCTCACGAGGAAGTTGTAACTGCAATGAGGTCTCCTCCAGGATGAAAGGACCAAGTGACCTCAGCTGCTCCTCACACAGCTTCCTCACCCTCCACAGCCTTCCCCACCCTGGTGGCCCTCCTTTGGACACTCAATAACAGATTTTTTTTTTAAATTTTATTTTTATATTGTGGCACCCAAAACTGAACACAAGGTTCAAGGTGAGGCTGTCCCAGTGCAGAGCAGAGGGGGACAATCCCCTCCCTTGCCTAGCAGGTGATGCTGTACCTGATGCCCCCAAGGACACGCTTTGCCCTCTTGGCTGCCAGGGCACAATGTATTCAACTTGCCATTGACCAGAACCCCCAGGTCCCTTTCCATGGCACTGCTCTCCAGCCTCTTATTCTCCAGTCTGTCTGTACACCCAGAGTTGCCCCACCGCAGGTGCAGAATCCAGCACCTGCCCAAGTTGAACATCATATCACTGGAGATTATCTCATGAAAAAACAGGTGGTTAAAATTGAACATACTGAAATGCTAAGGCAACAGCTGTAAGAATAGAGTTTTAAGGATTAGTCTTCACAATAACTTTCATTTCTGCTTTCAGAATTCTGTGGGTTTTGGTACTCAATGTTTTGGGGGTTTTCCCAGATTGAAGCCTTAAAATTTTTGGGGACTCTCTTTTGAATCCTCAAATAAAGGTGGCAGCAGCAACCCCTTCATCTTCTGAAACATGTGAGGAAGCAATAAAAATCCCAGCAGCCAGCTACTTAGCAACATAAGTCACTGTGAACATTGTCTGCACCAATTCCGCTTTAAATACAGTTCACTTAAAGGTCCTTATGCAGTTATTCAAAGCCAACTTGAACTTTGTACTTACTCAGGAGATAACTTCACCCTCTGTAACCACAGTCAATGAGAAGAATTTAACGTATTGTAAAGTCAGCCCATCAACTGTGTCCAGAAAACAATTTTCTTGGGAACCAGACCTTGATAAGGAACTTGTTGCCCTCAAAAGCCCCAGAAGTAATAATTACTTTATGTGAAGAGTAATATTTCTTTCACAAATCTATGCTTGATATTGATGTGGTCTTCACATATATACAATTGACTCTATAATGCACCAAGGTAAAACAAAAAACCAAACTTTTTTCTTCCCTAGGGGGCAGGGTGTGAGATGGAATTTCTTCTGAATAGAAGAAAATGATGCTGACATTATCCTTTCATGCATGCACTCTCTTGATGCTGCAAGGTGCTTCCATACAAAAGAGCATAACAGAAGCAAAATTTCTGTTGTCTTTTTTACTGAAGCATTAGAGAGTAACTGTTATGTATGCATATTTTACTCCACATATTAGACATTGTAATAATAACAAGAAACAAAGTTCCACATAGTGTAAGTAACTCATTGTGTTTATATTACACAGAAAGTTGTCTGGAAAATTATGCAAGAAAATGTTCAGTGTTTTTGTGTTTAGTGTAAATTATCACTCTCTAGCATCCATTTGAAACAAATTATGCAAAAAAAACCATAAAAGACTGCTAAGCAAACATTTTCTTTTGTCATAGTCACAGATGAAAGACGGTGTCTGTATGTTTCCTCTTTAATACACCTTGTTCAGTGTTGTCAGACTAAGCCAAATCTTCTAATTCTTTAATTCTTATAAACAATTTCCTAACAGTCTGGATTACAGCTTCTATCCCAGAACATCCCATTGATGTTCCATGAATGGAAGGCAATAGCTCAGTCACAACAGACCTGCAGTGAAGGAAAGTAGCCAAGGGAAACATGGAAAGGGGAGGTAGTGAATTTAACACATGTGGCACTGAATAATAAAGCATCATCCTAAGAGTCCTCAGAGGAAGAATATTCTCAGGATTCAAAAATTAAGTATTGACTTTGACAGGAAGAGGAAAAACAAGTCGCACAGATTTTACCCTATGATAGCATTGATGGCTGCCTTCAGCTTAACTAATTTTATGTAGGAAAAAGTTCCACAAAATACACATATCAAGTAGACGAGCTTTTAAATCTCTTTCAAAACATTATAGGTTAATGCTTTACTTATACATGTAAATGAACAGACTCACATCTGCAGCTGCTTTTAGCAGCTAAACAAACTATAGTTGATAATTTAAATTATTAGAGGGATAAAGAGAGTTGGAAATTAGTGTAACAATCCTAAAATGAAGATGTTGCTAAAATGGTATTTATTATTCTACTATCAGTTAGTTCCACAGCCTTTTACTTGTGCATTTCATCCTTATCACCTTATCTACAGTAATTGCACTTTGGATTTGTGACACATTTTTGTGTTTTATTATATATAATAAAAGTCAGACTGTAATCATCAGATGATTAGAAAGAACAGCTGCAACCACTGCTCAGATGAACAACTAGGGCCATTCCATGCACAGGGAGAGAGAAAGAAGATTCTTTCCTTTCCCTTTCCTATTTTTGCCTTGCATTTTAATGCTCTGACCAACTCACATCATCAGACTTCCCTTCAAGATCAAGTGTAATATCTGTGCTCTTGCTGGAAGAAAGCTAAATCTATGTCTTCCTGTCACAGAGGAGTTAATCATAAAGCTGTTATCACTTCATGTTCTTATTGACAGAAAGCAACAAATTTGAACAACAAGCAACAGCTGAGCAGAAGTCAGGTTTTGGTCAAGAAGAGTTATGGCAGCTCCCTGGCAATAGGAGCTGTCTGGCACAGGAGTCTAATGGCTTTAGGATTAAAACAGGATTGAGGGCTACGATCATGAAAATAATGACCTGTCAAATCAGCTACCATATCAACAGCAGAAAAACTACATTTTCGTTTCATCAGAAAGGGCAGGCATATGCAATCCAAATTCCCAATGAATGCTAGAAATTCACTGCCACTTTTATCATGTAAACAGTACTGCACAAAACACCCAAGAGTTACATCCTTCTCCTTTCTGTTTGGTTGGTTTGAAGGAGGATTATTTTGCTTGCAATATTTTTCTTTTGTAAGTCACAACTGAAATCAAACACAGTGTATGAAACTGAAGTTACCATAATATTGCAGAGATTTATACATCCCTACTGTCAACCAAATAACCTACATCTCTTCTAGATATATGTATGGATCTAGTTTCCAAAAAAAGTGGAGTTTGTGTTCACTTTGGAAAGGACACAGTGGGATTCTTAACATTTTGTCCATAGGAAGGATGAAGTGCAGATGAAGTAGAACTGTTGTGAAAAAAAACCCAAAAAACAAAAAACATTGACTATTTTTAAAGGAATGGAAATATGATGTGCTTGAATTTCAAGTACATCACCATTGTAAAACCAGGATGAAAATCACCTGGTTAAATACAGGCAAAATGCCAGAATTTTGTTCTAAAAGTCCTGTAATTTAAAATTACTGTGTAATCATGCTTAACACTGTTGAGAATTAGCAGAATGTGCACGTGAATACAGGTGAGGCTGAGTCAGAAGGGCTCGCCTTAACATAGAACTTTTTGTAATGCAAATTTGCTACCTTAGTAAATACTCTAAGTTGAATGGCAAGTTAAAACCGAGTGGAAAAAAAAAAAAAAAAGCCATGTAGGATCACTTGGATTTGCATTTGGGAAAATATTTGAAGCAGAACCTAGAGTGGTACCTGAAAAATATCTGTAAAATATGATATTTGCTATAGATGAAAAGACTTCACTGAATAGCCTGAAACGTCAGAATTGACTTTGAAAAAATCCAAGGTCAGATACAGGAAAAAACTTGCCATAGCTTCAGGATGCATCTATGACATTTTTTAGTCACCACTACTATTGTATTCCTGTTATAGAACTATGTTAAACAAAAAACCACTTGTACAACTGGATATATTTGAGTTTAATTTTTCTCCAAATTATGAGCAATATTTGAATTACTATGAGATGCAAAAACTGCTATGTAGCTTAAGCTGTTATAACTGCTAATTATCTTAAGCTGTTATACTCCAGAATATTCTCTCATTGGCCCTATGAGCTGACACCACAGGGCACCACGGTCTGCAGAGATGATGGAGAAAATTCTGGTATTACCCAGAATGAGCAGCTTAAACAGGTAGAGAGACTAAGAACTGTGACAATGAGCACAGCAAGTAACTCATGAGGTTGTCTCAGACACCACAGAAGGGAGAAAATGATATCCTGATACACACTGTACACATAGAAAATCTAATGTTTCCTGGCTGCAGTTTTTACTTCATTTCAGTCATATGTCAAAGCTAAAGGTATAGAATTATAATAGATTCAACTTCATGTGATGTTTCATATCCTTTGTCATACAAACTTGCTTTTGGAGAAATCGTTGAGCACACTACATGAGCAATACTGATTTGTGTGTTTCAAGATGTCAGAAGCACAGTACAGTAATAAATTCTGTGGGATGTAGTCCATAAAAAATCCCTAGTTTTTCTACAGAAAGTATTGGAAGAAGTATAAATATTTTTATTAGGAAATCTAAGGGTAAGAAATGCAAGACACAACTCGTAAAGAGATATTATTCAGGTAACTTGTAACTTGACGTGTGTAGAATTATTTTACATATTTAATCTGTCTCTTAGTTATTTCCTCAATTTGTTAGTTATTTACACTCCCTTTACATCAAACAAGCTGCAATTTCTCTTCCTTTACTGAACTTGCTACTGAAATCGAAGTCCAGAGGAATCCTGGAGTTAAAATCAAAAATATAAATCTTTTCCAGAGATAAATATAGCTCTCTTTTTAATCTTCCAAACCAAAAAGCCCAGTATTTTTTCAGTAGGACACATATCAGGAATTGCAGTCATACAACTTCCTGGTATCCCTGAACAATTACAAGCATGGTAAGATTCCAACTGAGTGAAGATTATAAGTGACTTGTTACTGTTTCTTAATTTGTCAGTCCTTTGTATTCAGCACATTATTTACCTAAAATAAATCTACTCACAATTAAAATACTATTCTAGTCATAATATTATAAAATATTTTAACTTATCTTACTTCTCTTTTTGCAAGTGGATGAATGAGTCACCCTACCTGGATTTTCTTTCACTTGCCACTTCACTCTGCCATATGCAAAGAAAAGAAAAAGCAAGCTAAGTTTTTACTTGAAGAAAAGACTTATTGTGCAAAGGGAGTGCACTCATTCAAGCAAACCTGTGTTTATAGTCATTAGTATGTAGTATAGTACTGATATGGCCTTGGTAATTACTTGCTTTAGAATTCTGAGAAAGAGATATTTATCTGTTATAAACACCTTTTCCCAAATTAAGAATAAGTGCAAAAATAACCTCTAAAGAGTTCAAAATTGTTATTAAAGGTTCATACAAACCAATGGAATAACAGTCAATTTAAAAAACTGAAAACAAGTATCAAGTCAAATGCATGTATGATGTACACAACAATAAAAATCAAACCAGAAAAAAAACAAAAAAAAAACCCCAAAAAATTATTTTGAAACAAAAATCTTGTGTGGAGTACTTCTCCAGGAAGGTATCAAAGGAGAAAATGCCATTTAAATGACACATTTTATTTAATTTACTGAAAAGTGCAGACAACATACCACTATTCACACATCAGGACTTTTTATGATGTGTTGCTGAGATAACAGACAGATATAGGATACAAGAGTTTAGGATGTCTCCTCTTTCACCCTCCCACAGGAAATGTCAGTCCTACTGCCTCACAAAACACCCAAAACTTTATCAACCACACAGCTTGGTTCAGAACTACATCTGTGCTGATGCCTGTTATGTCACAACTGTTTCTCTCCCAAATTACAAAGCCTTCAGCTGAGAGTCATGGAAGGAAACAGACCCCACAAGTCCTACAGAAACCTTTGCCAGTGACTGAGCATGCAGATGCTTACTGAAGTCAGGAAAAAACCAGTACCACTGAAGAATGTCAATTAGCACAGTACTTTAAGTGCTGTTTTTCATAGATAACTTGACAACTTAAGGCCATTAAAATATTGTAGAGTATTGTGTGGGGGTGTCTTAAACAGCGGTGTAGTACTTTTTGTCATGACCTGAATTCTGCTTCAGGCAACTTACTCACCAAAATTTACTCTGCAAAAATTAGACATTCATCATTCTAACATTCTGTCAATAATATTTTCTCTGATGTCAAAACTTTCACTTGAGAGGGAGATTAAATATGTCACATTTTTCTGTTGTAATATATCTATGGCCGAGGTACTGAATGCAAAAGGAAAAATAGGAGCATGCCAGAACTTTCAAGCATGAAAACCTCCTCTAGCACTATAAAAGCAAATCATAAACCAAACTTTAAAAGATGCGTTTTATATATAAATTAACATGCAAGTGTTGATTTTTGCAAAACTCAAGCAGTACTTTTTTTCTTCATCTCCAATCACCTCCTTTCAGAATTTCCTAAGTGAAAGGGAAAGTAACTTACTTGCAAATGTCATCTTCTGGGTCCTCAAGCCCAAATCTTTCATCAAAAGTAAGCTGTATCCATACATTTTCATCAAGTGCTACTAATCTCCACACTAGCACAGTGTTGCGTGGGTATGTGTGTGGAAACTTGGGGCTGTGAATACTCCCATTAGTAGTCACAGTAATTATCTTCTCATGGTGAGGGTCCTGCACACCTACAGGAAGGACAGAAAACAGAGGCATCAATACTCATTCCTTCCCCTTTCCCCAAAGTGCCAGTATAGTATGCACAGATAAAGACGCTTTTGTTCTGTTTGCTTTTCTTTATCTGGCAAGAATTTCTGCTTGAAAAGTCCTTACAATAAGACAAAAGTTTTTCTAAAACCTGTATATTGTCAGATTGGTATTTCACTTGGGAAATTATAGGTGTTCTCAGAGGTAGCTATTAATAAATTTGTAACAAAAAAAGGTCCTAGTTTTATACAGGAGATTTTATATTCCTTTGTTTTCAGCTATTCTTTTTTTTTCCAGATAGATATTCTACCTTATTTTTCTGACTTTTCTTTATAAACAGCATTCTGATGAACATTCATTTGAATTTATAAAACACAGACATACTTCAATATACTATGAAACCACACTCTGCAATTGTATACCTCAATATAGCCATATATAAATGTCAAAAGCTAAATTAATATAGTGCAAGAAAAGAAGACCACAGATACTGCATTGCTATTTTAAAAGAATCAGTCTATACTTAAATATAATTTAAACTCTTTGCCTTCTATTATTCTGGACTTGTACTTTCTACTTTTGGTATGAAAATGGTAAATTTTCTTTTAAGAAGAATGGCTGCTTACATCAAGCTAATGAAGTGTGTTCTTGCCAACATCCACACACACTTGCAAAGGACTGACTGCAGTAAGAGAGGACAGCATGCAGTAATAAGAAAAAAAGGCACAAAACCAGAATTCCTAATTTAGGTACTTCATTGGGTTTTTGTTAGCTGAGTCACAAACATTTTTCTATAATGTACAGTCTGTCAGCTGAGAGCTGCTTGCTATACACAGGAGCCAACAATAATAAAAATTACTTTCCCAGAGATTAGTGCACTAGAGTGCTATTTCCAAGGCATTCAAAGGACCACCATTTCAGATAAACATGTCAAAGTGTGGTGTCTGATCACATTATACTTAGTGGTACTTTTTGTCCCTAAAAACACAAACAGAATTACAAACCATGATATATTTCACAACATATTAAAAAATGTTTTCTTTTGCATCATCAGGGCACTGATAACAACAGAACTGCAAGTAAGGACTGTAAATAGTCCAGGGATATCATGACTGAAAAGTCAATAAAAAAGGGGAAAGGAATGAAGACATATCTATTATTTGGTGAACTGCATCTCCAGTACCTTCAAGCTCCCCCATTTGTAATGGAAAAAATATCTATTTGCTTTACACACAACAGTGTTACATGAACATATCAAATTTCCACACACACCACTTGCTCCATTTCAAATATTTGCTTTCTCACAGTGGAATTTCTTCTCTTACAAAAGAATTATTTTGTATGACTACAAAGGCAAGTAATTGCTGTCACTGGAGAATGAAGCTTGTTATTTCTATTCAGATAAGCTGCAATATTCCTTTTTATCTGTTCTACTAAATTTGTACCAGTGTACCTCAAAACTCTAACCTTTGTCTACTTAGTTCATGCATGGTCTGAAAATTGCTTTTGAGTAGACTGTGAAAAGCACAGCTACCTTTGCATGGCTGAAATGAGACTATAGTTTTTGATCTTTGTGGAATGACCTTGCAATTCCTGGCTTTATTTTAGGTATAAATCAGTCCAAGTTACACTAAAAAGGCAGTAAGAAGCTCACTTAAATTTACAGCAGCCAGCTGCAGAACTCCAAATCTATATACATAGCTGCTGTGGGCTGTCTGCCTTTCTATGAACAACCATCTTCCCCATACTCATCCTGATGTCCCTCCACTAGGACAAAAAAAAAATTATTACTGTAAAAAACAGTATTGAAAAACTCTGAAGCATCAGTTTAGGTAAAGACTGAGGTAGACAAGGCAACATCTCAGCCAGGAGACAACTGGGAAAATGGAGACAGACAAGGACCAGAACAATGCATTTGCATCTTCAGTAAAAAGCTTCAACAGATGATGAGCAACTGAGATCATCTTCAGGAGAAAGTCCTGGAAATGAGTCAAACTAGACAGGAAAAATCCCTGAGTTGACCCAGAGATATGACACGGTTACACTTATTAGGAAAGGACGACACACTTAACATAGCCTGAAGTTGAAGAATGAGTCGCCGCAGTCGTCTTTGATGTGGTACACGATGCTATCACCAGATTTATACATCCATCAGTGCAGAAAGTCTGCCCCTGAAAATTACAAGATTCCAGGCATTCTAAAAGCAGAGCAGTGCCTAACCCTTCCACCCATGTAGTAATGCAGATGAAAAACCACAGTATCACCAAACAGATCAGTAGATGCCACTGTAAACTGAAATTAAACCCACCAACTAGACAAGCTCATTCCTGCCTACTTCAAAGTAAGTCTCTTCCCCCATGGGCACAACACATTTCACAAAGATCAGTGCTGACACTTTTTAAATATAGCAAATACCTCTTTCTTAGTACATTGTAATCTCTGCATTTTAGCAAAGGTCATGGTTAGAACTCAGACAAATTGCATACAGTTCAGGAGATAGAAGAGGAACTGCAGAGGAAGAGAGGAGCACCATGGATGGAATAATGACCTTGGCACTGATTCACTTAATCGGCCAAACAGGACTGGAAAAATTAGTTTTTAAATCCTTTTGTTAAAACTACACATTTTCCACCAAAGGACAACTAATCACAGTTGTTAATCAATAGTACTGCTAATCACACAGTCTTTATATATATTATTTGGTTAATTTCATCTGATAGCCCTAAATTATGAAGAACAACTTTAGGCCTTCAGAAAGAGCATTAGCTAATGTGTGCATATTACTGTTTAAAAGAAATAAAGCCAAATCCCAACATAAAAAATTCTGAACTCCAAATACTTGCAAATAAACATTAGAAATTTTTCAGATATACAGAAGTGTTGCAGTTTGTGAATCTTCTGTTTTAAAACTGAGAAACAAAAGGTGCCAGTAACTATTTGGTCATTACCATAGAACTTGAGAGGGAAACAGGGCTTTTTAATTAATTGAAAGGATTTCCGGACAGCATTCCCATATAATTTTTATAACATGCCCATCTGTACAGAAACTGAGACTTTGTAAAATAAATTCTTTAAAATATTACATATTTCTTCCTCTTTCCCCAGAATTTCAAGCAATAAGTCTGCTTTCAAAAGCAGTAACTCAAGCCATGCAGGGGTACCTCCTTCTGTCCTGTCTCTGATTCAGTTCCCTCCAGGCACTTCTTAGCTGTTATTCAAATACAACAGTCAAAAGAAATTTAACTCCTTTTGCCAGGCACAAAAGAAAAACTGGAAGATCATCTGTTATTAGCAGAAAATTGAAGACAAATACCTCTGTTCTATATTGTTTGCACATGAAATGGCTATCAGGGCAAAGTCACTCAAAGTCATACAAATGCTGCTATGCAGAGACCTTGGGAGACCCCCAGTCCCAGCTCCTGCTCAGGTCACAGCTCCTGCTCACACCAGAGCAGCTCAGTCATTGGAAGGCCGGCATTTCTAGACAATGCCCAAAGCCCCTCACACATGGAGACTCCACAGTGCCTTGGGATAACTTATTCCATTGCCTCTCTAGGAAAGATGTTTTTTCCTAGTATTAAATTTGATCCTCTCAAGCTGCAATTTTTTAGCCATGATTCTTTTTTTGGTTTTGCGGGCATTTTTTTGTTAGTTTATTTGTTTGGGGTTTTTTTGGGGCGTAAAGGGGGGTTGGTTTGTAGGTTTTGGGGGGGTTTTAGGTCATTTTTTGTTGTCCTTTTTTGTCATTTTTGGGGTGGTTTTTCTTTTTGTTTTGCGGATTTGTTTTTGTTGTTGTTTTTGGTGGGGGTGGTTTTTTTGGTTTTTTGGGGTTTTTTTTCAGGATTCATTCTGGTACCTTCTCTGTACCTTCTACCAGGAAGAGTTTAACTTTTCCATCCCCTTCAACTGCTCTTCAGGCAATTGGCAGCCTACTATGGCTGCCTCACATCCTTCTCTTCCTCAGACAAAAAAAACCCAGACTCCTCACTGTCCATCACTACCTGCCACCAGCCAGCTGAGCCTTCAAGCCTGGCCATCCAGACAATGTTCAACCTAACTAAGTAAGCAGACTACTCTTCCAAAATTTTTCCACAGGTTGCACAAGAAGTGTTTTTGAGGCTCACAGCCTTTGCTTTTATCATCAACTTTTCCAGCTGATGATGACTAAGAAAAAGAAAACTTAATACTGACTTGCTGTATCTCCTAAGAAAGCTTCCCTAAGCAATATGGTCTGCAGCTTTTCTGGGATACTTTTCTTGAGACGGATCTTATGTGAATTTTCCATTTTCAGTTGCTTCTATGATACAGCTACCTATTTGAAATCTTGACATGATTCTTCAAGCATTAGCAAGAAATTAGAAAGAGAGATGAACATTACCCACAGTACACACACACAATATACATGTGATCTGTCAACATCACAGCATAATAAATTCAACATCTAACTAGAACTAGAAATCTGATAATTTGCACAGTTACATGTAACCCCAAATCAGAAAATTTAAGAAATACAATTTATAAAGTATCACATGGATATAAATTAACAAAGTAGGAACATGTAAGATAAATATTACATTTTGTTTACATTACTCCTCCCTCTGACACATACTTAACTCACACTTGGAAAGATGTGAAAATATTCCAGTTCACACAACTCAAGATGAATGTATAGAAGAACTGTATTTGTTTTCTTTAAATCCTACAATTTAACCTATTCCTTTTTTCTTCAGTTAGTATTTTGCGTTCAAACTTGTACTGTTACCTTAGGCACTGAATATCACACACTATTTGACTTCTGGCTAAAGGTCTTTCTGCCTTTCACATTACATTAGGGACTGAACACAGAAGTGAGCAGAGAAGAGAAAGTTCTCTAATTGATGTTTGGGAACCCTCATTTTTGGCAGCTGACCCAACAGGGAAGGACAAAAGGAAGAAAGAGAGGACAGAGGGGTGGAGCGGGGAAGACATCAATGGGTGACAGAGCATGGAACTGCAGTAACAGATTTAATAAAGTTTCCACACAGCTGTGTGATTTAATGTCCTGCAGAAGATAATAATGACTAATCAGAAAGTAACAAACCTTTTTTGATTTCAAATTGTATCAAGAAACAGAAATGAATGTATACTTTTACTTTACAAGCTCATACTTTATAACCTTCAAGTATTCTGCCAGCACTTTGCCTAGTACTCTGGCTTCTGCTCAAAGAACAGAATGGCAATTAAACAGCGGTGATTTTTTGGTGGGGTTTTTTTGGGGTTTTTTTTGTTGGTTGGTTGGTTGACTGGTTGTTGTTGCAGGGGTTTGTTTTTTTCCTGCACAGTAAATCTTCTTGCATTAAAAGGAACATCTTTTGAGTTCTGTTTTCAGACCAAATTCTTTTGGAAGGCAGTCTTGGTCCTGAACTTCTCAATATCATTTAAAACTAGATAAATACTACAGTTTAGCCAAGATAAAGAATTCCTACTGCTAAATGTTAGATGAGGTAACTTTTTGCTGTTATCACATGCTCAAAGATGTAATTATTGTTTCAATAAGCGTTTATTCCAATGTCCACAGGTAAAGTCTTGGCTACACTGGCATATATGTTAAAGCCCCTGCTGACTTGAATATGAAAGGAATTCCATCTATGCTAAATACATAAAACTGCTAGAATTATTTTATATTAGACTGATAATAATATGATCTGTTTTCTTTATTCTGAAAAAAAATAGGATTATTAGTACATTGCGTATTCATAAGACAAATACATATACTGGTCATTCAAAAATTAACAAATTAGTCTGTAATACAAAAACTAGCATTGAAGTTTCATAAACATCCTTCTTTTCTCTTATGGATGAAATAAATACCAAGCCCATCCTTTTGATTTTTTTTTCATTTTTTCTTGTCTCAGTGGTTTTTTTTCCCTAGTAAAATTATTATAAAGTAAGAAACCATCACATAACATACAGTTTCTAATACAGTTTCTAGTCAAGGATTTCTCCCTGTCTCTGTCCTCTGGCTTGAGTGACTGGAGTCATCTTAGACAGAAGAGGCATCACTGAAGGAAAGCAAATTCTGGCCTCTTCCTACCACCAATGCTATCAATATATTTATCAAAATAATCCAGGATTATGATTTTTTTTTCCTGTAGGAGCAATAATATAAAGAGGAAAGGATGTAAAAAGTCCAGCAGAAGGTGATTTAGAAGTTTTAAAGGCATTATATTATAGTTTAATTTTTTTTTTTTTTTTTTTTTTTTTACTTTGAATGATTTACAATTCAGTTTGGGGTATGGTCTCTGACTGTCAAAGCAGTACTTGAAAGTGTGATGACAAAAACAAAATTCTCAACTAAATAGATGGAGAAAGTAGAAAAGAGAGCGAGACAGAGGAGAGGAAAAGGAAAGAAGGTAAACACCATCATTCTGAGTAGATCACTCCCCCAACCATGACAAGGACTGGCAGATAGTAAACAGCATTATGATCAACAGTGTGCAGGGCAGACAACAAATGCAATCAGCCTAAATACCTGGCCTTCACTCTTCAACACATGAGCTCTGCATGACTTCCTCATCTTCCTGCAACAAGACCACTCTTAATATTTTTCTTTTCTGCTATATTCCAGAGTATCAACCTGCCACACAATATTTTTTGTGTATTCTGTTTCCTATTTTCTCTTCCCCTGCTGAAAGGGGAAGCATGTTACGTAATCTCCAATCAAAAGGCCCTCTCTGCAAAATTATTTCAATTGAAAACTGCTGAAGCTAAAGCAAAGCATAACAGTATGCAGTGACAGATCCATTTTTCAGCCTCATCCCATGGAAGGCTAGAACATCAGGTTCAGTCTTCTTTAATAATGAACAGGTAAAATGGGTGGTCCTGAATGGTAACAACTCGGGAAGGGAAAGGCTTTTGAAAGTTACTCACCCAGGCTTTTACAAACACATGATTAAATGGCGAGGGATAGAAGGAACTGTAAGTCTCCTTGGAAAAGTACAACTTGCTCTACATGAAAAATCTCAGTAGAAAAGACCTGCAGGAACATTTAATGCTGAGAGGGATGAGGAAGCAAACACAAACAGTTAACCAGGAAAAGGTTTGCCCAGCTGGAGATATTTATATCTACTCAGAGATAACAAAGTTATTTATTTACTTTATAACGAAGAAAAAAAATGTATTTTGAAAGTCTTGTGTGTTTGGGAGGTTTGGGGGAGAAATATTAGTACTTTCAAATATGTAATCTTTCCAATTCTGTTACTAAAAATAATTGTTTCTTTTTTTCCTATGGGAACTGATTTAGAAAAGTTTTGAAAAACATAACTTAATTCTGATGCAAACAAACATCAACAGGAAGTACAATTATAAATAGTATCTACAGCAACAACAGAAACACAAGTGAATGTAAAAACCATCACATATAAATGCTTGAGCCCAGTGCTCCCAATTTGTTTTCAATTTTATTACAACAGCGCTTAGAAGCTACATCCAAAATTAGCTTTGTTAGTACTGGAGACCACACACATGCCCACACAGTATCAGTCAGTCTGTCCCGAAAAGCTGTACATACCAGCCGAGATAGGAAGGGACAGGGGAACAGAGCAGCATTACCCTGATTTTCCAGACTGTGCATGGCACAGAGTGGTTACAAGTGCAAGAAGATAACTTCAACAAAACAGTGAATGAACCTGGATTTCCTTTCATCCCCGTTAAAAGCATTAGTTTCAATGCCATATATTAAAACCTAATTGTAGCTCATTTTTTAATACTAGCTATATCTCATCATGTGCTTTTAAATTCATGATTCATGTCCTTTATAGAAAAAAAATCTTTAAAATCCAAACCATTTAAACTTGCACTTCTTGATCTTAAGTCAGACTTTGCTGAAAAACAAGGCTTAATTTTATTATGCCCATTTTCTTTATGGTGCCTTCAGTTTATATTGTGCAGCACTTGTTAAGAGCAGATACTAGTAAACATTTGGGAAAAAGATTATCCATGGTCCATGTGGAATTCAGTCTGAATAAATAGACTCTATGGATACGGAATGTGTTAAACAGCTCTCTCTCATTTTAGGTATTATTCAGAATGAAAAAAATAATCCCAGACTGATCATGTTTCAAGAGGTGGAAAGATAAAGGAAAAAAAAAAAGATAAAACTACCACCCTAATCTTCAGAAACACCAGCCCTGAAATGCTTTGGTTTGCTGTTTGCACTGTTTTACTATTTGTATGTATTTTGGTTTTTTAATTCTTTACACAGTAGAGCATTTTATATATATATAGCAATTCAAACATTTATGAAGATCATCAGTAGTAGTCTAAGGTTTGAAAAAAAATGTGCTGCCCAAGACCACATGGAAAAGCATTACTGGAAAGGCTTTTAGTCAGAAAATTACAGTGATGAAGTCCTGTAAGAGGGGACATTAAAGGAAACCAGAGACTGAAGGGTTTGTGCACTACAAGTGAAGGCAGGAATGCAGAACATGTAGGGCTAGTTTTACCTACACTGCAAGAGTAACTATAAGAATGAAGCCCATGTGGCATCCAGTTCACTATCAAAAATGCAGAGGACCCTAAGCAAAACAGTACAGAAGTGACATTGCCACTGGAAACTCCAAAAAACAGCTGAAAATTGTCCCAGGTTTACCTCACATACACACAATATGTAACTGCAGTATATTCTTGTGTTAAAAAGGCAACAGAAACAAAGAAAATATTATAAATAAATCACTTGGCATCTCTTTTTTATGTATTTTCTGAACCAGACTACACTACACTTCCAAATTCAGAGACACAAAAACATTACACCTTTAATGTCCATTTAAGCAAAAAAAATATTTTATCTAGTGTTAGCCTGTTAAAACAAAGCTTTTGGAATAATATGATGTCTTCACCTTATTAAAATTTGATCCCTAGAAGATAATTTCACAGGAAGCAGTCATGTACTATCAATACAGATCTGCAGAGGTGAATGCAATGCAACTGATATTGAACTGGAAGTCCTTCAGGCAGACAGAACTCTGTACAAAATCAAAATTAAAGCATTCATTTCTAATGTCTTTGAATGGAAGGTTAAATCATGCAACACTTAACAGTATTTACATGTGTAGAAGAAATTTAGAAAGGAAGGACAAGTCCAGCAGACAGTCTGTTGATCTGTAAGGACAAAATGAGACAGTATTGTAAAGTATAAAAACACCATATGGAGAACTAATACTTTTTACAACTCTGTTATCATGCATCTCTGAGCCTGCTGCCTATTGAACATATGCATACATGAAAACCAGAATCTCTTTTTACAGACAGACCAAAATTACAAGAATCTGATATTTAGACAAAATGATGAGAATTTTCTTAGGACAGAGAGATTTTCCAGCTTCAGGGGGAGAACTCTTGCCATTCTCTCTAAATAAGTAAAACACTGTCACTTTTCAGGTAATTGCAAGTGGTATGAGCCTAACTGAAAATTCAGTCCTTACTCTTCAGGGAAGCCAGATGAACAAAAACATCAGATTTGCAAACAATTTATCCTTAATTTCCTGGGATCTTTGTATTTTTCCAAAGACCATAAAGGCATAATGGAGCATCCATAAGAGACCTGTATCCCATAGGCTAGTGGGTATAAAATACCATAGGCATATGGTATTTAATGTAAAAAACCACTTCAAAGACACTTTTGATAATCTAGTATAGCAGGTGTCTTTAAGGAGGATTGACAGCAGGGCCCAAGTCACCATCAGTCAATTTATGCCACTGAAAATATATATGCAGTGCTGCAGTCTTCAGAAACCTATCGACACACTGATTTAGACTTTACTCCCCAGAGCTGTCAATGTTCACCTTATTTCCCATGTTAATTTATGATTTTATTTGTTCACAAATTGGGATTTTTTTCACACAATAAGCTCAAGATTTTATCACTGGATGATTTAATGCTTTTTTCTGCTGTCTTTAATATAAAAATCTTCTCAGACAGTTATGCCTAACCCAATATCAAAAAACTCTATATAGGTTCATCTGAAAAAACCTTCACAGTTATGATATGAAAAGTGACATTTGAAACTCTTAAGTCACTCCAATCTCCCTAGTTTCAGATAAGTTTCACATTTGTCAACCCTTTAAAAACTATAGAAGTTTTAAAACTTTAAAACTTGTTAAACTGTCAGTGATCTCCCCAAGGGTCTTGGCAATGCTGCCCTTTAACATAATTTGCTCAATCAGCACTGCTCATTTTGAAATCCAGCATGAGAAATATGCTACTTTCCACAACAGTCTTGTCCTCAGTGTCAGTCAGGATCAGAATGAAGTCAGATCTGTCACTTTACCTTTCTAGAAGCTTCAACCCTTGCCAAACTACCCTTCAGTATTCTTCAAATTTTTTTGAAAGCAGAGACATATGGGCATAAGGGAGGGTTGGGGGAAATTAATGCTTAAAATGCATTTTGGTTGCAGTGCCCCTGTAGTTCTGAAGAACATGCAAACAGTATAAAAGGAAAGCAGACCCTTAGCAGGGAAGCTCAAAGACTGTCCGAGTAGATTGGCTTCAATCAGGACAAAAAGGCTTTGCCTTAAGATTCAGTGGTAGAACAAACACTGATGTGTGATGGAAACCTATTTGCCACCAATAAATAAGACCTGCTTTCCTGATAGTTTCTTCTAGGTAGACAGTAAACTAGGTTAGGATAGTTAATGGAAACCACTTTCCAGTCTCTTCACTCGCATTTGGAAGGCATTTTGGATGCCAGTTTGTACTGCCATTCTAACTTCTTGGGGAGAAAGGTAGAACTATTTATTTCACAGGCACAAGCAGAACTGCACTTTTTAAGAGCAGTTTGGACAAATTGAATTCAAAGTTCACATCACATCACATGAGTCTCAAGACAAGAAGGAAATTAAATGCCAGAACTCTGTTTACCAAAGAGAAGGTAAATTGAAATAATTTTCCCCTAGTTACACTTGGAGTCACTACAGAATGACTCAAGTGTTAATCCCTGTGCTGTAATTGTAAGAGTTATTTATATTTTAAAATAGAAGAAAACTATAGTAATTTCAATTAAATGAAATTGTGTCTTATATTTAAGGCACTGCATTTTTCCAGGGCATAGCAGCAAGTCACTATATGAAAGAGAACAGCTTTTGTAAAGGTTCACATCTCAATGCACACTTCATTTACAATTTTATGTCTAAGAATTCAAATGCATCCCCAACAGAAGGCATTTATCAACAGCTTCAACACTAATAGGTGAAGCTATTAATTGCAAAACAAACAACATAGGAATATCAAACCCTCAAGCTTACGCTTTCATGTAAATTAAAAGGAACAAAACAATTAATACATGCCTAATCTAATCCAGCATTGCAATTAATAGGATGTCTGAATCACTTGGTGATAAATGCTCTGCAATAACTAAACACATATATATTACACATGATGGCTGAAGAAGAAAGTAAATATTTCTCATATCTAATCAGTTTCCCTCTACAGAATTTTAGCAGTATCAGTGTCTACAAACTTTGATGGTCCATAATGTTGTTTACTCAGTCCACCATAGCATTGCATGAAAAAGAATTCCATACACGCAGAATGCTTAAGACAAACCTGAAGATTGTTAATTAATAGCTTACTGAATTTTTTAGTCATGCTATATTTTTTCTCATTTCTAGGCACCTTAGCAGCAGTCTATTTTATTAAAAACTTTCACAATTAAAAAAAAAAAGTAAAAAGGTCCAAAGTGCCATGGCAGATGTTTTGTTTGAAATTGAAATCTTGAAGTTAAGATTATAATATGCCACAGGTAAAGTATTATCTGCACATCAAAGCATCACTGCTATAAAGAAAAATAAAGCACCAGATGCCAAATGTTGACTACCTCCACTATGAAGCTGAAAAAGAACAAAAGACTGCTGAATGAAAATCAACTGAGAATGTTTAGGATTTGGGGGAGGTAAGGGTGGTCTTGCTTTTTCAGTTCCTGGCTGTTTTGGAGTTTTTTGAAACAGTATATTAACATGTTTTAAATATTTCAGGTCTTCTGTAAAAGCAGAAAAGTTATGTTATCACACTAGCAAATCTGACTTGATTGCTGATTTCAGTCTTTTAAGACTTCTTCCTCACTGACTTAATTTGAGGGTAGTAACTGATTCATTTCTAGCTGGTTGCACTTTAAATTAAACAAAATTTGTTTTTTTAGTCTCCAAATAAAGAAGTTTGATTCTGAGAACAGTATTCCCTCAAATTCTTTAAAAACATGGGCATTATATACAATTTCTTTTAGGATGCTCAAAAAAGCAAGGGTCAGGAATTATTTTTGTAATCCAGAGAGGTCTTAAACTCACCTCACTTAGGTTTAGGTTTTCAAAAGAAGCAGAAAGAGGAGGATTGGTATTTCATGGTATCACCTATTTGTATAGAACTGAAAGCAACTGAGACTGTGGATTTCACAGCAAGTTTAGGGGATTCTCTGCAATGAGAAAAGTTTTCAAAATAACCTTTAAGTTGAGGTGTTACTGTTCAAAGAACAGTGCAGGACCATGAGCACTAAAAATCCTGCTTTAAAACATGTCTTTTCTTTTACATCTGACAAATACAGACTTGCTAAGAGATATACATTCCTTCATAGGGTACTAACTTTATTCTGGTTTCAAATTCATTATTTTGTATATTTCAAAGTGAATTAAAGTTCACTCTATTAAAAGTAATTAGACTAATTCTTTTTAGATTATCAGCAGGATACACCCAATACAAAGACCTGATGGTTTGAATTATTATTTTTAAAAATTCCTATGTACAGAACTTTCCCCTAAACTATTTAAATATTCTTATATGAAGAGCAGGATGGCTTATGAGTTGCATTGTTGCAAAGGCAAACTACATGCATACATATACAGGCATTTACTGAAGAACTGGTGAAAAAATATAAATTCTTCCACCATTTAATACTATTTGTTACCTTACAGTTCTGCAGAAGTAGTTCTGTGATGTCTTTTCAGATTTAACACTGTTGTTCAAAAAAAAAAAAAAAAAAGATTTTTCTTGGATGGGGATCTCATCCTAATCTTTTAATATTTATGGTATGTCTAATTACTGCTAAGTGCACTTCTGGAAGTAACTGCAAACCTACCAGTAAGACCCAGGGAGTTCATAGCACAAGGGAAAGTGAGAAAATAATTAAAAGGAGTAATAACAAAATAAGTCATCATCTCATTTTGAAATCAGCCAAATCTGATGAAGGCTAAAGTGATCACATACTCTCAGCTCATGGGAATGCACACTTGCCTTTGGAAGATTCTCATTGTACCAAATTGGAAGAGGAGAGCAGAAACTGTTTCTGCTA
Organism: Passer domesticus; assembly: GCF_036417665.1. NCBI lineage: Eukaryota > Metazoa > Chordata > Aves > Passeriformes > Passeridae > Passer > Passer domesticus. The sequence goes on from NC_087477.1 coordinate 42,937,919, forward strand.
TCTTTGAAGCTGCAGGCCTAAAACTAATAAAGATGAAAGTCTTTGTGCCCACTTCAGAAGGAATGGATGTGAAATATATCAAATATCAGAGGCATACATGAAGTCAACAGTGCTAACAGCTGTATTAAAACAAGTTCATACCATTAGAATCATTACTAGCAGAAGAAGAAATTAAGGTTAGAAATTAAAAATGTGCCAGATTCAGACTAGCACAGTTCCACGGATTTTTCAAATTACAACCCAAGGATGCCCTCAGTTCAGAACTAACCAGTCTTGGTATGGAAAGGTCAAAAATATGCTCCAGTTCAGCAGAGACTTTGAGAGATGTTAAACAGACTTTAAGAGTATCAAAAAGAATGGGGGAAAAAAATCTCACCACCAGCATCCCAAGAGATTCCACACATCAGGAGAAAAGAAAGTGTCCCCTTCTCCTCCCATAAACTGGATTTCCCATGTATTCCATTACTCTACCCCAGCTTCCCACAGCTGTGGATCCCCACAGCGCAGCCCTTCCATGGGACATGGGAGACCAGCCCTGGGAGAGCCTCGCTCCTGCTGCTTCCTCTGCCATCCTCACTGGAGTCAAGCCTGGCACCAGCTGCACTCCAGGGCAATTGTGGCTTTAAGGCAGTTCAGATGTCTTAGCAGCACCATCCATGCACACCATCAGAGAGACACTCATATCTTACACCACTGGTCAACTAACAGCCACTGGAAATGCCTTTCTTTTCACACACTGGCAGAAAGCAATGCCTTTAAGTTTGCTGGCTGGAGCTAACAGGAGCCCTCCTTGACACAGGTATTCATTCGCACGAGCTCAGAGTGTTTCAGCTGTTCTGGGTGCAGTTTTCCACACCATAATCATCTCACGTACTAAAACAATGGTATTTCACTGTGAGAGAGCAGATAGAAGAACGAAGATGTGTTAGGGCACTTCATACATTTGCTGTACTGATAAAGTTTCCTTTAAGAGACTTCCCACAAGGACTGGAAGTTTCCACAAAGGTCTGCATTTGCACTTTGTCCAGTGTTGCTTATTACCCTTACTACTTCTAGAGACTGGTCTAGGAAAATGTTAGGCAAAAGCTCAATTGAAATAAAGTAACCTTTGTAAAGTAAAAATAGTATCGATTAATAAAGGGTGTAGAAACACAGCTTCTTTCTTTATTTTGGCAATTCTTCATATACAACTCCATCCAACCCCCAACAGCTGGAAGTCTGGGTTTTCATTCTGTTTTCTGGTACATCCTGCAGACGACAGTAAACCCACTCTATCCTTTTGCAAAATCACTTGCTTTCCTTGTGGCTGCTGTTAAAATTCAAGTTGATAACAAAACCACCCTCCTTCTCAAGGAGACACACAACATTCCCCAGCACATACCCCTCAAGCGCTAACGCCTGGTGCAGAATGGGATTACTAGGGATCAGAAGTTGGCAATCTGGGTATCTACTCAGCTAAGCCCAAAGCCATTCACAAAGACAATATTTTGGGTCTCAGTAGTTATAGCTGTTCTTGCTTTCAATTTAATAATTCCTTTCACAGGACAACATTATTTGTTAGTGCTGCAAAAAAAGAGAGCCACATAAATTTTGAACAAAGTGAATACTTATCAGCAATTCCCAATTAAATATTCCAGGGACTTGTTTAATTCATCCCCTAAAGCTTTTACAGTTTCTGTATGAAGAGGAAAGCAAAAGCCACTTCATTTTGTGTTATAAATTTCTATTTAATAATATTTATTCTAATTCTGGTTACAAGCCAAAATAAATGTGTATCATTGTGAAAAGGCAGGAGTTAAAATAACAATTATAAATGAACAAAAGCAACTAATGATAAATACTTACTGTGCCTGTCTACTCATGGAGATGAGTATCCTGAAAGATGATGAGAACCCCATCCCCTTTTCCAGCAGAGCATGTAATTATCTTTTCACCCGGCTCATATTACCAACCAGTCTGGGCTGGAAGACCAGTCTTATATTGCTAACATAATAAAATCTTACACCTTTAGTACAATGGAATTTATCTTAAGTCAAAGAAAAAAACAAAAAAAAAACCAAAAAGAAAACCTGGAAACATTTACTGACCTCCAAAGCTAAAGAAAACAGCTTATTTTCTCTAAGTGCACTAAACAGTTCACCATTAATGTCTACATTTTAGCACTACCTTAACATGAGAACTTCATTTCATCCTCCTTTATCATTGTCATTTATTTCTACCATTACTGGGGAGTCAAAGCAGGTAGACTTTTCCTTTTTTTTTTTCCTTTCAATTCAAAGTACTGTACCACTATTATTACCTAAATGTTTAAATTAGTCATAGTCATTTGATGACACAATCTACTGGAATCCTTCTCTTCTTCTCTTTCCCTCTTTTATTCCATGTACATTACAGCTGGTACCGTGGATGAAATCCAGATGTTATGTAAAACAGCTGCAAATATGTGCTTCTATTTAAGCCTCCAGTACTTTTACTCATATACAGAAAATGCTTATACACTCAATGTCTGTGAGATCAGTTCACTGGAAAAAAAAAATTAAGTCAGCTGCTATGCCTTGTTAACTGAAGTCAAAAAGAACCCTCAGCCAAACTCAGTTCTTAAAGCTGAATACCAGTTGGCTTATCAACTTATTCATTCAATGACAAAATGTACTATTTTGTGTATCATTTTTGTGCCTTTCCCCCCCCTATAAATTCACTATTCATCCCATTTTATTTTTTTATTTTCATCTACACGTACATAACAGCACTCTATAAAAGCTGATTACCTGTTCTGTTCAAAGGTTTGGCAAAGTTTTATCTGAATCTGCAGTCTTAGTTCATTAAGGCAAATGAAAGCTCTTATTTTTCTCCCATTCTGTTGCTTTAACACAGAATGATATTGTTTCTATTCATAACACACTTTTTAGGTAAATTAAGTGAGGAAGGAAATATTGATTAATCACAGCAGAAAAATTAAACAAAAAATCCACCAATAAAACTCCAGTTCTAATGCATGCATAGAGTAACACCACATTAAGAACAGTTTAGAGAAAAAAAAGGAAAGAATAGGACATTGATTAATTTTATTTTAGTCTCATGTAAATATCAGATTTGTGAAGTTCAATGTGAAATTATCAAATATTTGTATATTTGCAAGTATATCAGCAACAAAAGAAGGGCAATGGAGAATCTCCATTTTTATGGATGCATGGGGAAACATAATGAAAAAGGATAGAGAAATTTTAATTGTTAATCATCGTGCCAGACTGTTTCCCAAGACTGGCTTCTTTAACAAGGAAAGGAGAGAAAGCAACCATATACTATGCAGAACCAATAAAATACTTCAGCCAAAGTAAGACATATTACTTTTATTTATCCATGCATACACACACACACACAAAAACACCCTATGCACAATTCTAAATAATCATGTTTGTGAGGAGGCCTGTGGATATTTTCTCTGTAAGCACACAGCTCTGCCTAAAATAGCTCAGAAAGAATCACCTGCCTGCAGCACATTTAGCCCCCAGATGAAATTCTGACCGAGGTGTCATGCAGGGACTCTGAATAACAAAGCAGCTAGCTGCCCAACTCTGTATCACCAATTCCTAATTTTTAATGCACAGTGGTCTTGCAGAATTTTAGTATACATATGCAGCTGAGCATAGCCTGAGACAGCTGAATAATAAAGAGGAGAGCATGAACACAAGGAACAGTGAACCAGTTGCCCTGTGTGAGGCTACAGAGAAGTTCTGAATCCCAGAACTGGTCTGTTTAAGGAACAAACTGTCCAAACCTTTTCTACAAATGCAGTCCTGCAGTATTCCTTCTCCTGTATCAGTGACCAAGATCAGACAGCACATTTAGGAAAACTTTGATAGGTCATTATCTCCTGACTAGTGGGAATCTAAGACAAAAGAAACTCTTCCAATTAATAAAGATAAACAATGTGTGTCACAGCAGAGAGAGCAGTGTAGCAGCATTACCCTGACAGTGAAATAGCCAGGGCAGCAAACACCTACAAACATCTTTCCCATTTCCACATGTTGACACGCAGTAGTTCTGTGCACAAAAACCTCAGATGAAATCTCTCTCAAATTATTTTTTTTTTCCTTTGTCAGATCATAATTTTACTGTATTTGTTTGGGTTTGGAACAGTAGATTGCATAGGTTTTCCAATCTGAAAACTATTTCTTCATGAATAATGAGGGTTCTAAAGTTTGCCACTACAGAAGGAAAATTGGGCACTGCTTAACAAGTACTGACTGACAACATGGTTGGTTATAGACAGGACTACTACTACTACTATTATTATTATTATTATCATCATCATTCTCTTTTACAGTGAAATGTAGGTGAGATTATCAAAATGGCCACCTGCTTAGTTTGTGGAGTAATGGTTTACTGACTACTGTATTCAGAAAATAAATGTAGAAGTCTGAAAATGTAACACAAAATTCCTAAAGTTCTGGATTCATTATTGCTCACCAGTTTGAACTGGGAAAAGACAACTTGCAATTTAATTCCATATTATCCTACGCTTTTTGGTTCTTGTTTTTCTAGAACAAAATACCATTTTGACAAGACATAATTCAGTATAAACTGCAGTCAGTCACTGACAGTAGTGGTGAAACTTTTCAATACATGAATTTTTAATAAAAGGCCTTTCTTCTCCCTGAATTATACTCTTTCATATCCCATTACTCATACTTTCCACTTCTATTTCCAAAAGCAGGAGTTTAAATTTCTTACTTAACAAAGATGAAGCTTTACTCTTTCTCCTTATTTTAGTGTATATGATTTACATCTCCTTTCATTTTTGAAAAAGGTTGAAGAAAATGGGATGGGGAAAAAAAAAAAGTCAGGAAAAAAAAGTCCCTGCTTTCTCTTATGGGGAAAAAAAAAGAAATCATTTAGAAAATGTTTCCATCAAGCCTTTTTTATTCTTCCTTTCCCATCAAATGAATAAGAAAATAAGTACAAATATTTTAATAAGTAATTAACAATTTTTACAAGTTGAAACATTTCTGGTTTGTAAGGCCACAGCTTTAAAATTTAAGCTTTAAACTAATTTTCTATTTTCCACTTACAAGTGCAAATTAAGTTTCATACATGGGAAGAAACCATGGAAGGGTTTTTTTAAATTTAACCAAATTACACAGACAACATGAGAGTTCTGCTACCCTACTTTTTGCAGAGTAACTCTATTTTCCAAAATAAGACCTCCCTCAAGTAGCTTTCCATTGTTTTAGCAGATTCATTTAAGCTACTTTCATCTCTCTTGAAAGATAAAAATCTAGTCAACAGCAGAATGTAGATCAAAAAGCCTTTGCCTTCAAAGGCAAACAACTTCAAATTATGGCTCATAAAACAATAACACTCCAAGTTTATTCACTGCATCTTTGTTTCAGAAAGGTGTTTTTAGGTATTCTTCCTGCAAGTTCACCTTCTTTTCTCCTTCTACATAACTACCCTTGTCACTAGTAAGTCTCAAAATGCAGTGAAATCAAACTATTTCTGGGACTTGGAAATACCACGGTGAAGGATTACTACACACACGCAAGTGTACAGGTGTTTGATATTTCTTAATTTAAATTAGCAATCTCTGGGTGCTTCTGCAGCCACCAAGAAGGTGCTGGGAGTGCTTTTTGATCAGATACGAAGATGAAACATTTCCATACCAGCTGCCTCCCTCCAGAAGGACATGTGTGTAGTTAGGAAGCAGGGAAGCTAAATAAACTATTTTTGCAGCTTATTCTTGCAGCTGTCTTCATTCTTTTAATACAGCTGTGCAAGCCATGAAAAGTCTACGTCATAATTAACTACTATGTTTTCACTTTTCATCTCCTCTATAAAAGGCATATAATCAGTCACTTTTATGCTGAAGCTTCTAATATACATCAGTATAATTACTGCTATAGTATTTAAACAAAACTTAACAAGTGCTATTTAGTCAGAATCATGGTGGCACTTACAGTGTTAACTAATGGCTGCTGCTAGTGACAAATTACTCTCAGTATACTTTATACAGTACATATCATTTCTCTTTTGGCTGCATTACTATCAGATAATGAGATTGCTTGTGCTTTTGGGGTTTGTTTTTTGTTTGTTATTTAAATAACTCCCAGGAGAAAAACTCCTAAAATTTCAAGATTAATTGTAGGATACTTATGTCCTGTACTTCTTTGGTGATGTTCCTATGCTCTAACAATGATAATTTGGCAGGATTGTAACATGCTGCTGTTACTTAATTTTCTGTCAAACTACAGGTAAAAATTCATAACTTTTGATAGCTGTATTATATAAATACACTTTTTTGTAGAAGTCTGTTTAAAATATCTGAGAGCTTTTCCAGTCTAAATATTTATTCTCACTATTACTTTTGAGGTCTCCAGTTTCTGTAGTCACTCTTACAACTTTCACCAAGGTCTCACTGATGCACAGTCAGCTTCTGCCATCTCCCTGGGGATTACTCTCAGACTAACACATTTTTCATAATGATTAAATCCAGTGGGATGGGCTCCTCAGGAGTATCAGCCTGTTTGAATTAGCAGCATCTTCAAAGAAAAAAGGTCTTCAGAGTAAAGCTACTTTTTCAGACTACGTCTACACAAAGCCCAGTAGAAGTCTAACAAAATTCAATAGTTCTGTGTTCACAAATGGCAAGAGCCAACCTTTGTCTCACAGAACGCAAGCTGCAGTCAGGAACATTATTATGAGCACACTTGCCATCTGTACTCAAATGCTAATGGCACAACTGGATTGACTGTATATGGACAGAAATGGTCGCAGAAAGATTTGGATTACAAAACAGATAAAATATAACAGATGTGCCCATCAGCAGGCAGGCTGGCATTCGCTCCGCAGCAGCTGAAGCTTCCAAGAGTAAGCATACTGGAGAAATTCATCTCTTTCAAGCTTTCAAGTCACAAAAAGCACAAGTTCAAAAGTACCCGAAATATATAGGAGAATAAAAAAAAAAAAAAGGAAAAAAGATTACTCGTTCCTTGAACCATGGATTGATCATAAACAAGCTCTAGTTCCAAGCCCTGTAATATTGTTCTGCTCTGGATCTAGCCTCAACCAACCCATTCTGCAATTCCTGAGTGTGCCTCAGCTCCCCGGTGAGCCAGGCAGAGCAGCTCCCTGCCCACAGGGACTAGAGGCACACCAGAGATGGGGTGAGACGAGCAAACACCATGGTGCAAACCTGCAACAAGCACTCTGGCACTGCCCACTCGAATCAAGCAGGTTTCAGCATTGCAATGCCACAGCCCCCAGGGCCCCCATGTTGAGCAGCAGGCTGGAGAGCAAAGCAATACTTGCAGGAGCTCTTCCCCACTGCCTAGAGCTGGCTAAGGGGGGCACAGATTGCACCACTAGGCAGCCAGCTTTGGGCTCCTGCTTCAGCTGAAGGTCAGCATCACACACTTGTAGCAGCATCAAAGGGCCACCTTCCTCATGGGAAACTGGAGATGTTTGAAAATCCTGGGAAAATCTCTTCAGGCTAGGAACTGATCTGTTTCCTAAATCACATGCAAGTATGTTAAGGGAAAAGGAAGGGAAGAGCCACCATCTCTTCGAGTAATCTTGCTGCTAAATTACCAAAGCCAGTGACAGATTTACATAAAAATTTTTTTGACAGTATGTTCAGACAGTGTTCCACTTTCAAAGACCATAATTTATTGTGTATGTCACCATGTTCAAGGGGGGAAAAAATTTAAAAATCCATCTCTTAATATTTGCCAAGCTTCTACCAGACTGGCAGGCACATCTGACAGTTTTATCCTACTTTACTACTTTTGGAAAAAAAAATGCAACACATAGAAATACTGTTTCCAAACTGAAAGACAGAATTTTGGAAGAATCCCAACTTTTTTCCACTCTACTGATCTGAAAATGACATAATGACCTGATGAAGTCAACTGCCAAATACTTCTGAGGCAGACTTCAGGAGCTCCAGATGGCATTATTCAGAAGTTCTTATGGCCTCATCCTACTGGCTGGCTCAACAGCATTAAAAAATTATTTTCCATATGAAATCCTACTTCTGACCACAGTAATATTTCCACAACAAAAAGGATACCTGCTTAAAGATTACATAAGGCAGATTGGATTTTGTCTAATATGTCTCCAGCCTTCAAATAAAATTAATATGTCATTAGATGGCATTATTAATTAATATTAAAATTAATATTGTACCTATATTAAAATTCTAAACAAGTACACAATTGAAAATCAGATGTTGATGATTATATGCATTCTAATCTTGTCTTGCCAGTTCCAACTCTGGAAAATTCAAGTTCTCAGATGATTCAGGTCAATGCCAGCATTTCTTTTAGTTTTTTATAAGAACACTTTATTATACCTCTACAAAGGATTCTCCAAAGGTTATCAGAAGTAATGTCTGGAGAGGACCTGAATGTCAGAGTTTAAAGTCAGAATACAAGTACTGTAGAAATTGGCATTAAAAGCAGCACAGGTCTCAGTTTTCCACAGATCAGGACATAACAAAGCCAATATTAATATCTTATGTAAAGGAGACACTTTCAAAGTTTTTTTTCTGCCTTCTCGATACCAAATGAAATATCAGCATAATTAACTTTGCTGGAAGTGAAACTGGGCTGGCAAAATGAATGTGAGATAAAAGAGCTTCAGCATTTGATTTTATGTGGTTTTCTTGTGAAGTCTGGTCATTTATGTAGAAAAAAAAGTTTAAAACTATTAATAATGCTGTTGGCTACTACTACTCCACCCCAAGAACTGATGTCCTGCTGGACATTATCTTTGAGAATCAATACATAAATATACAAAATAAGAATGCAGGTGATTTACAAAAGCAATGAATTAGCAGTTATTTTTAAATGAACCTGTTATGCAAAAAGAAAGGCTAATGACAATACTCTGTTTGTGAAATAATTCACTTCCTATTCCTCTTTCTCTTCCCCCTTCAACTTGAGTGAAAATTTTAGTTTCACCTTCCAGCAATTCTCATCTCATTGCTACAAAATCTGTTGATCTTATTTCAACATTCCTAACTATTCTTTGCTCAGATCTCAAGTGGCCATTTGTGAAACAGTGCAGATCAACAGTAAAGATGAGAATCAGCAAGCTGGCTGAACAACATGAAAACATCTCCTGGCATATGGTCTCCAGGAAGCCACACGTGAACACAATTGCCACTTCCCAGAGGGACCAGTGGGACACCAGGCAGATTGCACCTCCATCAGCAGCCCAACATCAGACCCTTCAGAGGAAAATCAGAGGTGTAACTCCTCCACTACAATACAATGATGACAAGGAGACCAAAACACCAACAGAGAGCAGTTTGAGCAAAAATATTCCTGGAAATATTTCATCTATGGACATTTATATGAAATATCCAACAATGCCTTTGAAAGGTACCGAAATAAATTCATATTGGAGGCATGCAGCAGCTGGGAAAGTCTGGTATCCTCATTTGCAGGTCTTATTTCTCTGAAGTAAACATAAGTGAAAAGTAGTGCAAGTTTTTGTTCTTTGAAGATTATTTTGTGCTTTTAATTTTGATTATTCTGAAATAAGAAAACACTGTTGCAATGCCTTGGTATGTTAATGGTGACCTTAATAAGGTATTTATGTGAACTGTAAATTTACAAAATCCATCAAAACAAACAAACAAAAACCCACATCAATGAGGCATATTTCTCCCTGTAAAACAGCTTATTATTTACAACCTCAATTTTGAAAACACTTATTCATGTGCTCAGTGTTAAAGACTGCAGTTAGTACCACAAAGGTCAGTGAAACATGCAAGTAAATTTAGATCTTTACAAAAAGCAGGCACATAAATGAATAAAGTGATTTTAATGGAAAGTTTCATTTTGATAGAATTTATGTAGAAACCTTTATTTTTTATTATTTTTAGATGACATCTATAAGAGTGACTTAGGTCAGAAGTGGTTTCCCTAAAGACTAATAACTAGCAAAATCCAGAAAATGAAGGGTAGGTATTTGGGGGGTTTGAGAGGGATATTTTGTTACTTGCTTAGGTTTACTTCTTGTTTGTTTTTTAATTTAAAGACAACCATGTGGTCCATCAAACTGAAACTACCATTGCTGTCTATTAGTGATTTTTTTAAAAATAGACCAGGGCAGGCAGGGGCAGCCACTGATAAGGTGGTGGCTCTGCAAGGAAGGTCCTGGACATTGTGGTGGACAGCAAAAATAAACAAGTGAGCATCCTTGCAGCAACAAAGCCTAACCACCCACCTGGCTGCACCTGAGAGTGGAACTGCTCAAAGTGCTCCTCTGCTTGCAGCAAATGATGCAGGAGGAGAGACTGAAGGACCTGGGTTCATTAAGCTTGGAGAAAAGAAAGGAAAAGATGCATCTCATAGCAGTCATCCACAACCTAAACAAGGGTCATAGAGGTGTAACTTGGGACACAAGCAACGGGACAAAAGCCAGAGGTGGCCAGCTGCAGGAAGACAAGGTCTGGCAGAACATGGGAACAATGAGGGTTCTCAGAAAGCTGTCAAGCATTGGAACAGGTACCCACAAAGACTGTGAATCTTCATCCTTAGAGAATTTGAAAATTCAGCTGCATAAGGCCCTGAGCTACCCCATCTAACTTCCCCTTGCTGCAAGAAGGAGGCTGGACAAGGTGACCTGTAGAGCTCCCCAGCTAAAAATTCAGAATAACTGTCATGGAACAGCTTCATTATGCTTCAGTGAAGCTGGAACATAGTCTAATCGCATGACCAAAGACTACAAATGGACTTGTTAAATCTATTACATAGTGATTTCTTTAAACTCCAAACATTCCAAACAAAGAACCTCAAGCATGAGATCACACGTGAAGTCTGTTCTGGATGTGCATTCTGCAGCACATCTTACCTGCACACAGGCAAAGGCTGGCTCCTGACAAACTCAGTGCTCCAGGCACAGGGACAAAGACTGCAAACAGTTGATGGTCAAATGAACTTTAAGTCACACCAGGTATTTCTCATGTACTCCTTCAACTACCTGAAGTAACACTGAGGGTAACCCTGAACACAAAAAGAACCTTCAGAAATATTATTTTTGCATGTGTGCATAACTACCAAGAAAGATGTGCTTAACATAATCTTGAACTATGTTAAAGATTAACATAGAGCTTATAGAACTTGACATTATTCCTGAGAACTTCAAAATGGTTTCAATGTCAAATGATGTAATTGCCTCACACAATATAATACAACAAAAAGCAGAACTCCTTGATAAGTTTTATGCTATCCTAAACACAAAGATAACTTCCCTACAAAAAGAAAACATATTTTTTAACAGGTGATTCGAAACCCCACAAGAAATTCAAGTAGTGAATCCCAAAAGCCAAGGTACCAAAATGAGCATGCTCCATGGATACCAATTGCTCTATCCTTATCAGCAATATTAAGATGGAATTGCTACATATTAACACAAAACATATGCCTATGTATTAATGTACAAACTAGAAACTATGAAATGCAATTTCTTTCCAGGAACATAGGTTCCAACTTTTCACTCTACAGGCAGATTGAAGAGAAGAGAACACAAAGCATTTTCTGATGTATGCATCAAAATTACATACATAAAATAAATAAATATAAAAGTCTCACAACTTGTGCCCATACTAAAGGCAATCTGCCAGAATTATTATGTGTTCATGAGAGAAATTCCAAGTCTTTAAAAGAACTGTTGTTACCATAAAACCTCATGTCCAGTTTTGGGAAAAAAAAATCCACAATTTCATTTGGGGAAAGCAATAATAATAAAAAAAAAAAGAGAAAAAAGAAAAAGTAAACAAAAATTTAGGGCCATTTTCCTTCAAAAATTCAAATCAAATTCTTTTTCCCTCTCTATTTTATAGCTCTACGCAATGATAACCTTTTTTCATGTTTTGGAACTAAATTAAGGATAGGAAGATTCTTTTGCTAAATATACATACATATATATATATACACACCTATATTTTTTTTAAAAATATATATGCACACATATATATATATACACACATATTAACATACATATATATATATAAGTAACTGTACCTGTCCACTTAATAAGAAAAGCAGGCACTGCTTATGCTGTGTTAAAGACAGTAGAATGACTTTCCCTGCATTAATAGCATTTTGCTTAATTGTTGGTGTCTTTAATTTTGCACAAACAGGATTTACAATAGGACAAAATATTGAAAAAGGTAGAAAGAGATGTAATAGAAAGAAAACTTCTTAAACTGCAAGTACAACACAGTTCTTCCCATTTAAGATGACACTTCATGCAGCAACATGCAGGAATGTCCTGCAAGATAATAAGTAAAGTTCTCTCTAATAGTAAAGAACTAAACAAATCAATTATTATTGAAAAAGCAACAGCTTTGAAATCTGCTTCAGAAACTGAACTAGGTAGAAAAAACTTACAGATAAGCAAAAGAAGAGTAAGGAAATGTGTCCCATGGAATTTCTCCTTTAAAAGCTCTAGAATACATTCCCAGAATTTCACACATAGGCTTTGCTATGCACATTAAATATACAATTGAAAAGAAGCCTCATGATTAAACCTCACACAATTTTTAATTAACCAATATTCTGTGATTCAGACTTATAATTAGTTCTGTTAACCAACACACTCATCAATGTTACCTTGAAAATGTGCAAAAAATATATAGCCCTTTCTCTGAAAATTATAGATCTACTGAAAATTGCAAGAAATAAGTGTTCCTTGCACCAGCAATGTCTTACAGCATGTTGCTTAAAAAAGAAAAAGGCACATTCATGAAACATTTACAGAAAGGACAAAGAGGAAAAGCTCCACCTCATATGGAATTCATGAATCAATGTGTTTTAGAAATGTTTCAGTGAAACAAAGTAAAAAATGAAAAAAATTGGTTCCACCAATTGCCAGTCAAAAAACTTGTACCTACACAAAAATACTAAAATGTTCCCTAAATACTGGTTGTCTAAATGGGGGTACAGTAAGACTTAAAAGAGATAAATATCCCTCACTTGGCCTTACCTACTACTGATCAAACTCCACCCAAAAGAACAAATATGCGACTGATTTTATTAACATGCAATGTGATCTAATTATCTTTTTCTTTACTTTTAAGCTATTTTAATTTTGTAGTCACTTAATACATGGCTTTTGCATTTAACTGGGCCTGAGCACAAAAATGGATCATTTTTCTGCATCCAAAAGCATATAAGAGGAGACAGAATAGCTCCATTTCTCTCTTTGCTCATTAGGCATGCCACTTCTTGAGCTGAAATGACACGGGGGAATCTTAATTTGCATAAGCTGTCATGCTCCAATTTTTGTTGAAAATTTGGAAAGTGACATTAGAGGGTAGATAGTAACTTATTTCTTATGGCCTCTAGCAATGACCAAAGTGTCTGTGGAATTTAGTAGATTCTATGTGAAAAATCTACAAAACTCAACTGTTCAATCAGTGTCTTGGACTTACCTTCTCTGTTTCATTCCACTTATCTTATTCCCTCCAATCACTGATACAGTATCTAATTTTACACCTACCACCATAAATATTTACTGCCATAAATTGTCACAACATGATAAATTGTAAAGTAATTGTACACTGCCACAAACTTTATGACTCTCTAGGCAATGTTAGGAAAGATCAATAAATAAGTAATCACGAGACTTATCAAAGGAACTGAAACTACATAAAACGGTTGGAGAAAGATGAAAATGGCTATAATAATATTGAGTAACAAAGACTGTCTTTGCTAATTCCAAGGATTTTATATTGATGGTGGCTGGGGAAGTCCTTGAGATTGGCCATATTAAATTAAATCCTGCACAATCCCAACCAGAAATTCTATCGCTCCTTGGACTCATCTCTTTTCCTACACAATGCCCAGCTAGCTGGCAGTAAAGCAGATTTATAGAATAAAAACAAACTGCTATTTTTTCTTCCTGACTCTTGTTTTCTTCTGATTATCTTCTGAAAGCTTTGTAATAGAGCCAAAGTTAATTTATAGCCAAATTTAAATGAAGTGAATAGCAAGCAACTGCAAAGTATTAGATTTCTTTACAGGGTAGCACTCCAAAGAGCAGACAAAACAAGCTGGCCTAGGGAGGCAGCAATAGTAAATTACACTTCATTAAACACATGAAGGCTTTAATTCTGTTCAATAAGCTTTTGTTAAATTTCTGCTTCTTTGAAATTAAAATGGTCATAAAAAAGGAGCAGTGAGGTAACTTTAAAGGATTGTAGCAGGAAGGCATCTGTTGTCTCACAGACATTCAGTGCATTCATACTCTATTAGTGAAAGGGCTCAGAAAAGTGATGGAAATGCCAATTTTGCAGCACTACAAACTATAGAGCTCTTCAAGCTGGCCTTCAGTGGGATGGTCAAAGGAGGTTAATGATTCTTCCTTTGAGCATGCTTCCCCAAAACTCAAGCTGTGATCATTGCTCCTGGCACCAGAACAGCAAAAACACCCAAAACCATTTCCACCAAATTTTATGCTATGAATGACTGAATAAATGGACCTGCCAACACATCCATACAGTAGTCTACAAAAAATTAACATTCTCCACTTTTTTATGCATATGTATTGCAAACAAAGGAATTTGCAAAATCACTGCTACAGTGTTTCAGCCATTCATGCATAGATTAGCCACTTCTCAGACAGGGCATACAGAGATCTCTGAACATGCCTATGCTCATGTTTAAAATAAAATAAAAAGCAAGTTATGCATGTACTTGTAGATTTTTCTTTTGATTTCTTCCAATATTTCATATTTCCATATTAAAAAAATATATCCCATGTGACAGACTAATGTAATGAATAAGAATGGCATTGATTTTTACCTGTTAATTACTTTAGAACAAATTTAAAGAGTATCTTGTCCTTATTCAGTAAAATTTGGCACAGTAATATGGGAAGATTCAGAAAAATAAAAATCACTGGGCTAATAAACAATGTCTTCTAAACTGCATCACTGTTAGACAAAGTGATTTAACCGTGTTGCAATTCCTCCACAAACATCAGTCTAGTCTAGAATTACCAAAATATCTTATTTGCTCAACCTGTGTATGTTGGTTTTTGGGTTTTTTTTGTGTTTTTTTTTTTTTGGGGGGGGGGTTTAACAGCTATAGAATCATAGATAAGTTTGAGTTTTTAGAAGGGACCTCACCAGTTCCAACCTCTCTGCCATGGGCAGAGACACCTTCAACCAGACCAGGTGGCTCAGAGCCCCATGCAGCCCGGCCTTGAACACTGACAGGGACGGGGCAGCCGCAGCTACTCCGAGGAACCTGTTTCAGTGCCTCAACACTCACAGCAAAGAGTTTCTTCCTTATATCTAATCTAAACCTACTCTCAGTTTGAAGCCATCCCCCTTGCCCTATCACTACACACCCTCTCCAGCTTTCTTGTAGGCTCCCTGCAGGCACTGAAAGGCTGCAATGAGGTCACCCTGGAGCCTCCTCTGCTCCAGGCTGAACAGCCCCAGCTCTCTCTGTCTCCACAGAGCAGAGGTGCTCCAGTCCTCTGATCATCTTGGTGATCCTTTGGACTCACAATGACAGATCCATTTCCTTCCCCCTCGGAACTCCAGAGCAGGATGCACTGCTCCAGGTGGGAAGTGAACAATAAATGCAGTAAAGTAACTTAAAATATTTAAAACACAGCAAAATACTATGTTGCTATCAATAAAAAACCAAGAATTTGTGATACTCTGCAGCTTAGCCTATAAAACCTGTATAACCAGACATTCTTCAACACTCCAAAAGAGAATTTTGAAAGAAATATCTTTCAATATAAGCTTTTTAACATGAATATTGCATATTTTAATAGCTGACGAGGGCTCATCCCTCATACTTGGGTGAATACTCCTAATAGTAGAAAACCATGGTAAAATATGAGAGTTGGAACCACTTCTTCCAGACTTCTCCCTTTCAGGAGGAAATAAGGTACCTTGCATATAAGACTGTCTCACATGCCAAAGAAGGCATCCAACTATTGCTACATTTTATATAGATTACAATTCTTAGAAGGTCAAGGAACTAGGTTTTTTTCCTCTGGTGAAAAAGGAGATCAGGAACAGTAAAGAAATAACTGTTTGCTCCTATTTTTACCCAGGCAGGCCAGATATTGTGCCTTTTTCTTTTCAGCTTGATAAAGATTAAGTACATATTTTTGCTGCCTATGGTGAAAAAACCACATTATTTAACCACAAAATCACATTCAGTGTTGACAAGATATTGAGATAAAATTTACAAATAAAATGCAATACACATGACTGGCTTTCTTCACTGACATTTAGCTGCCATATATGAAAAGGGCCTAAAAACAAACTAGAGAAATTGTAGGCTAAGAAACATCTGTTTAAAGAACCACTTTATTTATAGCCTATGAATTTTAGGCAGATGTCCCCAAATCAATATTTATAGTATTTTTAGCCAAGAGTTGTTTAAAATAAATTATTTGATTCAAAACCTATTAAAAATAAATCCCACAGGCTTGCAACCTCTGCAGTTTTATTACTGCAGCACCAAGCCTTGATAGCAGTGTAAGGAATGCAGGTGTTGAAGAAGAGTGCAGATGGAAATACAGCCCTTCAAATCTATTTCAAGCTTTGAAGATAAGAGTATTTCATTTCTCCTGACAATGGGGGAAGGGGGACAACAAACAATCTTAACTCTTCTCTTTCAGCAAGTGTTTGACTAATAGGGGTAGTGGTCTCCTGTGCAAACAATATTTGAGCATGGGTTCAAAGTATTCTCAGGAATACACAGGCTCCTTTTATAAATGACAGACTGGGTCTGCTCTGTAGTTCAGAACACAGAGCCCTGTATCAGCTTCTCAGAAGGGCAAGCTAGCCCATTCAGAAAAATCCTGGTACTGAGACTCCTGGATAAAGCTGTACAGGGAAGAAAAAAAGCCCTTGTAAGTCTACTGAAATGCACCATAGATTCACATCACTTTAAAACAAAGACCCCCAAAACTTTTATGCCATTCAGCTACACTTAACTGTGCCAACATGCATGGGGAGTTGTGCTTTCTCAGTTTTAATTTTCTCCTTAAAAGGAGATTTTGCCTCAAAGGACATAATCTCCACATCCCCAACAAGTCACAGAAACCAGAGCAAAATGTTATTCTGGATGTTAATCTATTATTTTACTTTCTAATTTAAACAGCTATAAGAAGCACCAAGTTCAGATTTAGAATACATGCATCAGATGCTATTTAACATAAACATCTTCCTTGCATCCAGTGAGGATTGCCATGTCATTTCCAAATGCATCAGGCCTGTACACTTTGACCACAAACAGCCATTCTTAGCCCAAACTGCTGAAGTCCTTCTTTCCAGTGCAGCAATGACTACATTACCACACTCTCTTCGGACAGCAAGCTCGCCCATCTCAGATACTTCTAATTAGAGGACAAAACCAAGCTGCTGTCTAAATTTAACAAGGAAGGCCAGAGCTGGGGATCATAATTCTGGTCTCAAGGGCATTCCAGTCATGTCCACTGCCTCTAGCCAGAATCCACAACTCTCACATCCTCCAGCTAAGTCAGTAACACAATTTTAGAAAGCTCTGTCCCCTCTGTCTCCAAGGCACCATTCTGCAGAAAAACTCTTCTCATCAGCTCTAAGACAAGCCTTAGAAAGCCAAGTCACTAGACATCTTATCTGCAATTTTACTTGTCAATTATCTGTAAATTCCCGAGAGAATTCCTGTAGAAGGAATTCCCAAGAAGTGTGATTTGTTCTACCCACCACATACACACATAATTCAGAAAACATTGAATGGCAAGCATTGTGTTTCCATCCTCACCCCTTTATCCTCAGATACAGCAAAATATGGATGGAACTTAAGGAAAAAAAACTGTCCCCAAAAAAAGCAATTAGTGGCAATCCCTGCATCTTACTTTAGATGCTTTGCAACCTACCTGAAAGGCAGAATTTCTCAGAAATATTTGTTAGTTAAAACACGGAGCTTTTTATCACAGCACAATTTCTGATACATAACTGTCAAGAACTGTGGCCTAATTGCCACTGTATCACTCATTACATATCAGACAACGTATTATATAAAAAGAAAAAAAGAATTTATATCACAGAGCTTTCCATAAGAAATAAAGAGCATGTCTGCAAAACATTTAGGTCTGAACAAAAAACAAATATGCTTGAAAAAGATTGACTGCTTGAGTCAGGCAGGGCACTTGAAACATGGTTGTTACAGACAAAGCAAAGAACAGAAACAGTCTCACCACAAGATTTAGAGTTGGATTATCCATTTTGAACTATGTACTATCACCAAGTCCTCAATGCACTGCCTTTTAAACTGGTTGTTTCCACACAGACTTCTTGATTTGCTTATACCCCAGAATCATTTTGCTACCAGTCACATTGTTTATAATATTATTTCATCTACATTTAAAAGTGCTCTTCAAAGGATGCAATTTTGCAAGACAGAGATTTATTATTCATTTGTATTAAAAGAAATATTGTGAAGAATTAGAATCACAAATATGTTGAGTAAAAATTTTCCTTACACTTTTTTGTCCCACCTTTATTATTCAATTTTTTTTTAATTCTACATATTCTAAAATAGAAGGAGCTATTCACAATAACCCAGGTTTTGCCCAAACTGCACACAACCATAACACACTTCTAAATACAAAAGGTAAGAAGCAAGGTAAATCTGAACTGAGTTGCATTATAATTAAACATGGTGAGAACTTGTGAGAAAAATATCGGAAAGACAGATTGATTTATAGTTATTAAAACCTGAGAGGAGGATAAAGGTTGTTCTTTGAAGTTTTAGGGAGGCAGGTATCATTTCAACATTGTCTTCAATAACTCGTGCTTTGCAATTAGAAATCATATTTCTTACAAGTCAGTCTTAGCGTATCTAAGCATTTTACTGATAAAAGGTAGGATAACTTGAAATCATTCAAATTAAATTTGAATGGTCCACTGAACCCTTAATGATGTCTAATCCCTTCCTTTTTGAGATTGTGGATGTATTTCCAGAAGGCTGTTAAAAAGACTGTCTTCAAACAAGCCTGAGAAGCTTCTTAAGTCTCCAAGAGATTCAGAACAAGAGAGTAAGCAGATCCAATGTACAACCAGGAAAAACTGCAGTGAATAAACCTACCTGAAGCTGGTATAAAACACAATTAAATATATCATGAATATTAAACAGTATGGTTTACATACCTGTTTCAAACAATAAGTCACAAAATTTCCTCCCTGTAACATCTTTATAATTATTAATTAGTATTATCAGAATCTGAACATCTGGTATAAGTATTAGAAATGGTTTTGGATGGCAAACCTTTTGCTGATTTTGCAGACTACCCTGTCAAATAGTCACCAAACCCTCCTAGTTTAAGTCACAATTATCTTGGCATTAGTTATTAACCAGCTTGTTTAGAAAACTTCACACTTCAAAAATGGAGAACCATTAATTTATAGATGGATTTGAATCCATGTTTTTGCTTGTATATGTAGCACACACAATAAGCTAAACACAGCTTTATAGGCCAAAAATTTCTCCACCAGTTAACAGCTCATGAGACTAAAAAGCACACAACTAAATTAATCAAACATATGTGTTTTGCTACTTAGTTGCCTGATACCATCCGAGAAACTCCCGTTTTAATGTTCTTGGAGAGACATTTAAAGGCAACATTGCTCAAAAGAGAAAAATACTGCTATTCCCTGTGCATATTTGGGTGCTGAATAGTAAACACAAGAGAATATATTCCAAATTAGCAGGAATTCAACTATTCCTGAAAAAAAAAAGGAAGCAAAAATCCAAATATTGATGGTTGTTATTATAGGCATAGACCTTGCAATGAAGTTTCCTACAAAGAAATCTTCATAAGGATATTGACACAAATCCCTTTACTGAAAGCTTCAGCTACTTAGCAGACAGTAAGAGAATCATCTTATACTTCAGGTAATTAAATTCTAATTCATACCTACCTATCTTAGTTTTTTAGGCTAACTATATTACTTAATTCACTCCTTTTTAAAGGATTGTGCTTTTAATAGCCGTAAATAATGTTCTACATGCAATAATGTATATTTATTTATTTATTTATTTTTTGTTAGGGGAAAAATGGCTAATCCTAGATTTTAAACATGCAGTAATTTATCCTAGGACTTCTGAAAATGTGTTTGTGCAAATTATCTCAGTTACTGCTGAACTTTCACAAGATAAATATATTATTGACATTTCAAACATTGCTGAAATCATCTTACAGGCTAGAAAATGGGATTGTCAGTAGCCACTTTCTCTAGGGGAACACACTGGCATAATTTTAGCATAATTACATTCAATAAGCAGTTCAAATACACCTTAAATTTGATTCAGTGCCATGTGCAGAAAGGTTGGATGTGCATCAGTGCATTCTCCTTGCTGCCAGTTTCCCTAGGAAAGACAATGTCCAGCTTGCTCAGATCATGCCTAGTCCCAGCAATACCAGCTGGTGACTGCTGAAATTGCAGCAACCACTACAACAGGTACATTACTAACAGGTACATTACAAACCTTACATTACTTCTGAGAAAATTTTCTGACTTATCACGAAACAGGGATGAATACCAAAAGTGGAAGCACAGTATATGCATGTTCTAACTAACTGTGTTTTAACATTCAGAGTGACATGAGCTTAAAGCAAAAAAAATAATTGTAATTCTTTCATAGTGCCCTAGGGACCAAGGCCTCAACAGACATGATTTTTACTACTAAGAAAGCTGTTGATTCTTCAGAGCTTGTTGCTGCTGGTTTTCTTTTTTATTATTATTTTTAATATTTGGTCATTTTATATTCTGCAGCATCTTTTACTAGACTCTAAAAGGGATGCTTAAACAGCTGCTCAGCTTCCAGTACTGCTTACACTGTACATGCAAACACCATTCTGAACTGTGGTTAATAAATGTGATCTAGCTCAGATTTTCCTCACTCTGGGAACAAAACCTTTAAAACATCCACCTTGGCACAGATTCTGCAACGTTGCTGTTCAAAGAACCCAGAATGACTGTGTATAGGTTTGCATTCATGAAAGCCATCTTACACTCTGCCTTTCAGTGTTACACCAATGCAGAAAGCTATGTAATTTCAACTGTTAGTGGGAATCTCAAGGGAATAACATAAATCACTAATCTCTCAGACGACATACCCCCATCCTCCTATTAGATCCTCAAACAATTATCAGCAGCTTCACTGGAAGCAACAGTTGATAAAAAGGGAAAGCTGATATAAAGCCATGGAATTTACAATGTGAATAAATCTCTCTGTTAATTCACATTACAATCTTCATTTTAAATCACTCTTGAAAAAAATGGCATTCACAATTTTCACCATTAGCTTACTATTTTTAAAATTATTTAAAAATAATTTTAATAGAGCAGAACTTCCTAAAGTTTCAAAGAATAAGAGGCAACCCTGAGAAAACGGATAATTTTGCCCTTTTAAATACGTGTTTGTATAAGCTTTTCTTAAGGGATTTCGCAACTCCCTTAATTCTCCTTCTCCTACTCCAACTCCCCAGCAACTTTCAACAGTCAAACCCTGCAATGCAGACCAAAGGGGTTAAACCAAAGCTCAGAGTGGAAAACTGAAGTGAGAATTGTCTGCTGTACCTCTTGCTGCCTCAGGACCAATTCTGAACAGCACACGTGGGAGGAGAAAACAGCGTTATAGGAACAAGCATGCACGTAGGGATGCACAAAGCTTTCACAGAGCTGCTGCTGTGCAGTTTGAAAAAATCCATGCAATTGTTTGGCAGTCTTGAGAGTGAAGTGGAACCTGCATCTTCAACCCCTCACTCAACAACCTCAACTCTTCCCAGGTGCATTCAGCAAACTAGCAGGACAATTTGTCACTTTTCAAGCTGCTGTACACTGACAGCATGAACTGCATTTGTTTAAGAGGTCTCAAGTTCTCTAGGCCTTTTTAAATAGCTATGGGTTATTCTGCAGACTTAGAAGGTGAAGTGCCAAGTATTAATACATCATTATATTTTGAGATAAAGACAACTGAACTTGTCCTCCTGCAAGTTCAGATGTCAGGACAACAGCTGCCCTCATATTTCTTTTCAGGCAAAATGGAAACCAGGAGAAAAAGCAGGAGAAGAAAATCATGTGCAGTTGCAAATTTCTCCAGTAAATAGATTTTCCACTTCACTCAGAAAACTACCACATAATTTCAAGTATTTTTTCAATCTGCATTTTATTCCTCATAATAATGTCTCATTTTTTTTCTGTCTGTCTAGCTACCATTTCTTCTCACACCCACCTAAATAAATTTCCTTTTTCCCCAGTACTGAAGCAATTTCAATTGTTCTAAGGTTTATTACATTTGCCTCAGGTATTGCTTAGCTAAAATACACATATTCAGCTCATAATTCGCTATAAATAACTCTGCAACTTTCCTTTGAGCTTTATCCAAGTCATAACAGTATCTAGGTCCAAAACCAATCTCATTGGAGTCCCATACTTTAGAAGAGGGTAGTTACAACTGCCCAGCATCTCTGGAAGTTGAAAAAGTCTTTCTTTGCTACCACATGGCTTCACAGTCCTCTCTGACACCACTGTTTTCACTGGTTCTTCCTTGGATTGAATTTCTGTGCTCCAGTGCTATCAAAGTGATCTTTTCGTCTTCTATATTTATTTCTTGGTTCTTGGCTGTCAGGTACTAATTTTTTTTAATCTTTCTGTGAAAAAAAAAAAAATCCAAGAAATTCATCATTTTTGATTCTACTTTAAGTATTGCTTTTGTGGCCTTCACAGTTTGCAGCACACATTTTCCACCTCTTTTTCTGATAACAATACCAGGAAACCATAACACAATCTTACCACTGTGCTTCACCCTCACCCTTCTCAGATCTAAGCGAACTGAAATCAGCACTTCTGAATTTGAATTGCCTCCTAATTCAATATTGTATGTAGTAAACTCAGAAGCAAACATCTACTCTATTTCATTATGTGCCTATCCACCTCCTCTATACTTTTCATCTCCCTCTGGTCTGCTAAAGGAATTTCGGACATCAAAAAACCAAAATAAACTAAAAAAAAATCTGTTGCCTTTAAAGATAGAGTTGGATTAATTTATCAAAAAGATCATCCAACTTAAAAAGAACAAGCTGAGGCATCAAATTCCTTACTTCTATAAAAATAAGCTACTTTTTAACCACTAAAACTTACAACGGTAGAATACTCAACATAGAGACACTGGACATCCAGCCACAGAGACGGTGAGGAGCTGTTTGACTAAAAAGTTTTAATACTTTAAAACTATTGACTAAACTACTTTTTCTACTGCTCTATACCACAGTAAGAGTTAAGGATCCATCCTAAAAGTCATCATGGGTAAGCCTTAAAAAAGCCTAAATTTAAGGTAGAGGCTCGGAGAATTTATGTCGACACTGCACATTTATAATTCAAGAATCCACAACACACACAAGAAAAAAAAAATCTTTTTTTCCCTGTTTCCCTATTTGTATTCTCTCTTCCAATCCACTATCTAAAACCAATTGAAACTTTTAAACTTTAAAGGAGTATGAATTTGGGGGGCTCTTTGTCTTATCTTTTCATTATACACCCAGTAAAAAATAAAGCAAAAATTCACAGCAAGTCATTAGGGCTGAGCAATACTTCAATGTTCAGAGTTTTAAAACTCTGTTTTTAAAACAACTGGATGTTATGACGCTATGGTCTAGTTGACAAGGTGGTGACCAGTCAAGGATGGGACTTACATTTAGAGGTTTTTTCCCCAGCCTCTATGATTTCTGCTTCTTACACATAAGAAGTTTACACAGAATTTCTTGTTCATATTGTATGAACATATAGCAACAACGTGACACCCTTAATAGGAATTACTGCTTTGAAAGAAAAGTCATCCTGTGGAAAAATAACTTTCCTTAAGGAAGACTTTAGATATAAATATACACCTAAAAATATATATATACATATATGTGTAATGTCTTCCAAATCCTTCTTTTGCATATAAATTCTTCAGCAAAATGTTTTGCTTTAGTACAGATGATTAGTTTACATTAGATGAACCTTGGAGTCTTTTAAAACCAAAAGTATACATGAATGAATGTAACTCTGAGGTAACATTTTGCCATAATACAAGACTGGGACATGGAAGGTGTTCCCTCACACCAAGTATATCGAGGAAAGATACAGATACATCAGAATAGCAGGTTGTCTGCATTAGGGAAACTTTAACAGACACATTGCAGCGCCAAAAAGCCACATTTTCTTACTACTGAGAGTAACTGGATTGTACTTGACATTGTGAGGAAATTATAAACTGTATTCTGCTTTGGAAATCTGTGTTATACAGAAAACTTCAGTATGTACTACAACAGAGAGTAAATAATGTTGTTTAAAAATATCAAATATAATATAAACGAGGTAAGTGATGTACATGTCAAATCTGTCATCGTTCTTAATTGCTATTTTATTTCTAAAGAAAGGTCTAAACAGAAGAGAAAAAGCAGGCTTAACTGTATTTGTAATAGGAAGACATTGAAATATGCAACAATGTCTAAAATGTCTTTTTAGCACAGCAGTCTATTTCATCTTCTCAAAATGAGTCCTGAAAATGGGCTGCTTTGCAATATAGCAACATATCTGCTTTTTCCAGATTAAATGCTTTGACCTACAATAACCACAGGTTAAGTTGAATGACACTGAATCATTTCAATCAATTGCCATTTTATCCGAGTCACCCCAGTTTATCCAGTATCTTGCCTTTCCCAAGAAGGTGTATTTATCATCTTCTGCATCTGTGCTTCTTTATCTCCCATTTCTTTCATTTTGACATTCCTCCACATTAAAGGAACTGAAATCTCTTTTCTCATGCTCCCTGATTAGTTCTTACATTCCTTTCCATATCAGTTTCTCACATATTCCTTATCTGTCTATATCCTTCCATACAGGAAGTCATAGGGACCAAACTCAACCACCACAGCACCACTTGCTAACACATTTTTATCTGGAATTTTTTCCTGCTGTGATTTCAGCCTAATTCATTTTAAGCACTTTGGGATTCAGAACCAAACCTCTAGTAAGCAGCCTCATAAAATTCTCCAAGTAACTACGCTATTGTACACCAAGACTGCCCAGTATATTACTTGAGAAAAATAATTTATGGGGTGAAGGGGTGGAGACAAAGATATCCTTGAAATTCTGTGCTATTGGCTGTTGGACAAGAGTAATGAGCAGCTGCAACAAGGATGGATGAAAATACACTGTTATGAAGAAACAGAACACATTATTTTGCAGCTTAAGGCTGAACCTGTGACCTCGCTAACGAGGAGCACCACAGACACACCTCGCTGCAGCAGAGAGAGAATCCTCTGTTTGCAGGAGGAGAGCACAGAGATGGAGCTTAGCTGAAATATTCATCTACAGAACTTCAGATTTATGCAGAGATTAAATCCATCACTTCAGAGCACTCAACCACTGCTTCTCACAGGGGGCCTAGTACAAAGATGTGCGTGGTGGGTCTCTGCTGTGGAAACAGCTGATTACAATACTCAGGTCAAAGAAGTCACCTCCAACACACTGAATGAGGGAGCTGAGCACCACTGCCTATCTAAGGCTACCCAATACATGCACAGATTAAATGCCAACTTTAGCCTTTCAGCTTTGTTTAACAAAAAAAAAAATCTTTGGATTTTTAAGGAGAAAATTTTTCAAGAAACAGACTCTTTGTTTCCTGAGGTGTACACAAGCAGGGACTCCTTGGTCAGAGCCATGTTCTGAGATCCAAATAAGTATAACAAGGATCACTGCTTCAGTGGGGTCAAGGAGAAGATTCCTAGTGACTTCATCAAGCACCAAGGTGTATTTTCTATGTCCACAACCATTGCACGCAGCTGACAGTGGCTTATTTATTTATTTGGTTTTTAAACCAAATAAAGTTACTTGTAGCTTCAAAAAAAAACCCAAACAAAAAACCAACAACTAACCAAAAAACTGGGTCCTCTGTAGGTGTAAGGTAGGAAAGAAATCCAGTGAAGCAGTTTTCAGGCCAACACATATACATGCTACTACATTTTTCAGTAAAAGAATTAACTCCAATTTCACGTGAATACGTGAACTAATACATGAAATGCAGGCTAAAATCAAGAGGTATATGTTTTAATAATCAGAAGTTTGTCATCAATACAGTAGTCAAGTATAGAGATTCCTGATCTTTTTATCATTAGTGGGAGATATAGTACAGGCACTGTTACAGTGAGTGACACTGAAATTACCACATTTATTAATTTCAGGAGAAAGTAAAATCATTACAAAAAATAGTAAAGAAAAACAAAGCACTGCCACTATGTCCTTGCAACCACCCTGAAACTCTGTCACCAGGTTTAACTCTTAATACAGCCAAAAAATAAAGAAGCTTTAAAGCAGGATACTCATGCCATGTTTTAATCTGCAAAGGTGACAAGGATGCTGTTTGTTCACTGCAAGTTAGTGAGATAGCAAGGCTAAGCCAGGTATCCTAGACACTGCTTCTGGCCTTTTTCATGGGATGTCTTCAGAAAGGGCTGCTGAGGAGCTAGAGCAGGCTACAAAACACCAGCTCAAAAAAGATAAATACCCATTATTATACCTGTAGTACTTTGCAGATTTTATGTTACAGACACTAATTAGGAGACCGATACTTCTCAGGGCATCTAATTAAGCCTGAAAATTAACAAGTCCACTGTGATGATTATCTGACAATGAAGCAGGTATTCTGAAGTCTTCAGGATGATTTTCATGCAGTTAAAACATCCTCACAGAACCCACATGTAATACAAATGCAGTCACTACACAGTGTGAAAGAACTGATCACTGCCGCTATTGGCAAGAAAATCAGCTTTATTTATAATACCTGGCACAGACCTGTAACTCTTTTTTTTTCCTGTAGCTCATGAGACTGCTTGTGTCAGGTCAGACACAGCCACTGAGCTACAGGATTCATCCAGGTAAATGCTGAAAATGCTGCTTTGTGACTGCAGCAATCTTACCCAAGCATAGTAGAGAACAATGAAAAAAAAGAAAAACCCTACCCTTTTATTTCCTGGGAAAGAGTCATCTCTGTGTTTTCCACATCATATCAGTATGGGATCTAAATCCTAAGTAATGGAGCACATAATGCAACAATGGCATTTTAGTGAAAGCTGAGATTAATACTGACATATAAAAATTTAAAACCAGTTCAAAATATTCTTAACAAACCTTTAACTATTCTGCTGGATTTTGTGGGTTTGGTGTCCTTTTTTCCCTTACAAAAAAAAGCCTCAGTAAGTCTTCTCATATATTAGCTTGTAGGAAAAATGTTTATAGGATTCAATGTTTGCTGTCCAGTGTGAAGTTTTGAATAGCAGAATGTTAAGATGATAAATGTGTGACTAATTCATGGATTATTTAAATAGCATGCATAATATTACACGGACACTGCTCAGATTTCTAGAGCTAAAGATTTGCCCATGTTCCTCCAGTAAATTCCTACTTTTACAGGGATAGAGATTAGTATTATATAACCAATCTGGAATGGAATGGTTTACAACGTTTAATTTCAAAATTATTGCTAGTTTTGTATCTACATGTATACAGAACCAAAGATTCAACCATATGCACAAACATATGCATCCCAAAATTTGTAGCACCTTGTACATAAATGTGGTCAAGTGACAGGTTATTTCTAAAAACTTAGCTTGATTCTAGACAAGTTCAAAGGTTTTTCCTCAAAGCCATCATCTAAACACCAAGTTTTGCTGTTACAGCATTTCACATAAAAATATTTCATATACGTATGCTCAAATGCATAATTCATATGCTTTAAAGATATATAAATATACACATGTATATAAACACATACCCCCAAGCAAAAAAAAAAAAAAAAAAAAAAAAAAAAAAAAAAAATCCAGGCCTTATGTTATTACATTTTTGCCCAAAAACCCAAGGCTTATTCATAGTAACAAAGTAAAAATAGATCTTTTTTTTTTTCAGGTCAATTGAAACACACACACTTCGGAGCATTTGACTTTATTTTTGGTTGGGTGTTAGTTTAAAAACTAATCTGTATCTCTCAAGGCCCACCAGAGTCAGGCAACTGCAACCGTGCCTCTTGATGGGCCAACAATCAAAACAAGAAGCTGTGCATAAAACAAAGTAGCAAGATCTGCTACTGTTGCCAGTTTCACAGACTTTCAGTGTCTGCAATCACTATTTTTGATTCTACATTTATCCACCCTATTCCACACTGCAAGACATTTCCATCAGCACAGTTTCTTAATTTCCCATGATTTTTAACACATATGAAGA
Organism: Passer domesticus; assembly: GCF_036417665.1. NCBI lineage: Eukaryota > Metazoa > Chordata > Aves > Passeriformes > Passeridae > Passer > Passer domesticus. Next base: position 42,966,213 of record NC_087477.1, read on the forward strand.
ACAGTTTTCAGAATGTGTCTATTTTAAAAAATACATACTTCATTGGCACTGAGAAACACAAAAAATGAGATTTTAAGCTCATGAGCCACAGAATATACATATTATAAATTTGCCCTGTGCTTTCACTTTGAACAGTTGCTTTAATTAGTAACATGCTTAACATAACTCCACAAGTAACTTTTTTTTCCCTTTCAAGCCAGAAAAGCTATGGGCTGGAAACAGAACTCCATCAGCCACTGGTCACATGATCCTGAGGACTGTTCAACAAACTTTACCCCAAAAAATAATATGTAAAGTAAACTATCCCCATTATTAAGAGGTAAACAAGAAAGATTGATGAACCAATTTGCCAGATACCTTAGAAACATACAACTCATGGGAAAATTTTTGCTGCTGACTGGTCTTGTATCCCATGTGTATCCCAGAATGTTTTACAAGTTACATATAATTTATTACTCTCTTGCATAAACCCTGTGTAACGGTTTCTAAGCAAGATCAGGCCTAAATGTAAAAAACAGCATTATTCAGGCAGTCTCTTTATATTGGTCAAGCAACTACTTTTATAGCCCGACAGGACCACCTGTGCGAGCTTAAGTAATAAAAGTTGCACTAAAAAAGAAAGTAAAATAGGAAACATGAAGAGATGATGGAACAGACACAAGAGGGAAGATGAGAGCCCTAAGATTTATTTTGTAGATGCAAAAACATTGTGCAATTTGTAAACAGCTCTACTTATTTAGTGGTTTCTCACCAAAGCAAGGGATAGTTTTTCAGGACTCCAGCCACGCTGCAAAGCCTACTAACTCAGGAAAGGTAACAATCAAGTCAACAGGAAGCACCAAACATAACAATTCAGTTTTTTAGTCAAATCACCTTCCTGCAGTGAAAAAGAAACTCATCCCATTCTTAGCATCACACCTTTTATGATATGCAAGTGTTCTGAAGTGTTTCTTCACTTCCCACCTAACCGGTAGGGTAGGCATGACCTCACAGAGCACAGCAGACAAGATATCCTCTAGATTCACAGATCTAGAACACAATCACAATTTACCATCTTAGCAATTATAAGTCAAGTCTGATCCTATAAGCTCTTAGCCAGACATTTCAGTGGGACTGACTCCATAAGCTTTGAATGATCCCACTAGTCATGTAAAGCTGTCTTCAGGAGAGCAGAGGCTGGTCCTGCCAAGATATGCGTGCCCAACAGGGTCTTCTTTCTCTTTTATTATAGAAGAGATCAAAGATTGAACAGTACAGTGTTGCACTGTTTCATATGCAGGGGGACAACATTCACCTTTCTCTCACGCCAACACAGTATTTTAATGCTGACAGCATGTCTCTGATGCTAAATTGAAAAGCTTTTACATTTTACACCTATCTATCTCTCTGGTTTAACTTCTCTTCAATTTAAAGGAAAATAACTTTCCTTTTATGGTATGATACAATGGATTTCTGTAATACATGGCTTCCACAAGAACTCAGATATAATGGCCTTCATCAAGCTGATCATGTGAAAATTCAAATTTTTTCAAATACTTGTCAAGAAATTAGAATTTTGTGGACACTGAAAATCTACATATTTATCCATGTTCCAGTTCTTAATAGGACCACCATAGTAACAGTCTACTTTTCTACTTACAAAACAGATCAAATGAGACAACAGTGTTGGTATTAACTTGTATGTTGAAAAAAAAGACCCATGTAAAATATCTCAGAAGTCAGTGATATTTACATCAAAGAAACCTCAACAACATGAAAGCAACAACTGGAAATTGAAGTTACCCATCACTTTTATGAGAAGTTGCAAAACCCTCTTATTTATAGATACACTGAGCTTTCAAAATTTGTAGCAACTAAACTCAGTTTTAAGTTGGGATAACACTGTGACAGTCAACCCCAACCTTGAGTTCAGCTGAACTGTGTGCATTTCTAACATCATATTAACTACAAAATTAGAATCTCAAAAGCCACAATTCAGAACTGCCTCAGCTGACTTTCCTCTCTTAGAGGAAAGGCCAAGAATGGGTTTTTGTCAGAGCAAAAACAGGGAAACAGAAAAGCCACCAAATCACAACTTTCAAAGTATCTTTTTTATAGGTCTGTCCACCAGCTGCTATGAGTACTAAAATTGATAATGTATAATACTGTTTATTCACATTTAAATTTGTGAGTTTACAAGACTCACACTCAATATTACATTATGTTCATACAACAGAAAAATAAGATCCACTAGGTCTCTAAACAAGAGGGTTTCATTATTTTGCATTCAAATCTATAACACCTTTCAAAGAAAGTATCAATAAAGCCTAATAACAATAATGATTATTTCACACTCTCACATTAGCATTCAAATTGTGATAAATACTCTATTTCGTAGATTTGTTTTGCTCGCTTGTTTCTAGAAACCAAAGCTGTATCAAATTCTCTTGTAAATTTGATGAGTTCTTGAAAGTTGAAATACCCGAGTCTCTGAAGATATTAAAATACTTCAAGGATTAAGCTTTAATTATTTTTATTACCTGTTACACAGCCAAAATTCTCTAAGTTTTGTATTTTAGCTTTACTCTTAATAAAGCACAAAGGGTCAGCTGCAAAACAGATTTCTGTAAATCTCACAGTCAATGGGCCTCAAGTTACACTTCACTGTAGGCTTTATGCAAACAAGAAGGGGGAAAAAAGGGGGTTAGACTGGAAGAGAATAATGGTGAAATGAGGTCTAGAAGCTGAAGTGACTGACGATCTCTGAATAGAGCACTGCTATTCTCTTAAGTTTCTATTTAGCAAACAGAATAAAACAAAAACAAACTCATTTCACCAAGAGCAATACTTACTATCTATTGATATTGAAATGTGGATTATCAAAGACTAATGTTTAAAATACTATACACCTATCAATATGACTGCATTTTCATAACCTCCTTGAAAACTGAAATCTCAAAACTATTTTTCACAGATCTGTGATTTTTCCTCACCACAGACTATTCTTTCCACAGATTAGCATTTATTTATAGAACAACCTAAATCAAAAGCATAAATTTTATTTTTTCCAAAAATAATGCCAGACAAATGCATAAATGCAAGTGCTTTGTTTTTTGGGGTGACAGGGTATGTTCATTGGTTTTGTTTGCTGATTGGCTTGGGTTTTTCAATTAAAAAAAAGGAAGCTACAATTTTTAGAAGAACAATATAAAAATTGTACATCCAAAGTATGAAAATGTGAAAGGAAAGTTATAAGAAAAAGAAATCTCATGCGCATACATCATACCTAAATGTTTGGCACATGGTCTGGTTTCCAAACAAATCTGAAAGCCTTATTAGGCTCCTGGAAACAAAAACTTTATTTAAAGAACAACAAACCACACACTCATCCCAGTTCAAATCAGTATGTGTACCATGAAAAGACTTAAAGCAGGCTCAAGGGAAAAAAAACATCCTCTTCCCATAGTGGGAAGATGTGCTTTTTGGGAGCTTTGCTTTGAAATAAGCCCCTCTTCTCTCAAAGCTAATCTATTCAGATCTGCAAGTCAAAACCTCCTCCTGAAGGTCTTAAGGTATTTAACCATCAGGACTATTTAAGTCATATTTTAATTCTACTCAGTCATAGATGTGTTCCAATTTACAAAATAATATACTTCCTGGAGGGATCCTGAAATGCCATGCTTTTCTCCAGGAAAATCAGACACAAGGTTTGAAATCCCTCTGATAGATACAGGACTTTTCCTTTGTCTCATCACATGCTAAGATGAGGAAAGGACATCAGATTTCTTTCCTGCAAGAAAGAGGCATGGCCATTGTAGTTTTCTAAGAGCATTTGTATGTAAATGTAAAGAAAGTACAGACTAATACTCAATTAAAATCCATCTGGGAAGTTCAGCACAAAAATATCATCTGTATTTGGAGACAGCTCATATGATAAAAAAGCATCAGCTTAGCTTACCAGGAGCAGAGTATTTCTGGATATACACAGGAGCCAAGCTTTTTGGGAAGCCAGCAACTACTAATAAGAAGAGTATCAAGACACATTAGTTTTGTTCTGCTCTCCCACTCACTAAAGATAGGACAATAATTTTGTGATGTCATAGATGATAAACAAAAATGACAATAATTACCTAGGCCAGAATTGCAGGATAAAAACCCTGGAAAACCTTGAGATTTAAGTAAACCTTCCAGCCAAGGTCAAATTCCTTAAAATATAACAAAAATTTACCTTTCCTATTCTGTGAATTGCACGCACTTTAAAAACAGAAGACAAAGAAAATGCTGCCATCAATTCTTTCAACTCTGAATTATGTCAGCTCCAAAATATTCTTCTGTTTCATTACAATTTTAATAAATGAACAACCTTAGCCCTAAACTTGAGTAGTAACTGAGGATACTATTACAAATATAAAATTGGCAATAAAATCAACTTTAGCTGAGTCTAACTCAGTAATACCACACTCAGTGTCACATTCCCTGCCTCATCAGTTTAAAAACAGGACTTCCATTTTCCTGTCCAAAACCTTTAAAATCCTATTTTCATACCATTTTTCTGCATCCCATTAAAAACCCCACACACAGTAAGAAAAAGCCCACCCACACCACAAAACCCCAAACCAATCACTATCTGGTGGGAATGCAAAAGAGGTTGACTCTAAACAGACAAAACTGAGAGGAGCTGTGAAAGCAGAGGATGCAACAGCTCCACAGTTGTGACCTTTAGAAGGACCCAGCTTTTCAGCAAACATGAATTCTTTTGTACTGGAGGTGAAATGGCAAATATTTCCTGTTATTAAGGAAGGTTTTGGATTACCTTCCATTCACTCAAATACAAGACTTCTGATAGCTAACCACAATGAGAATAAAAAGACTGTTAAGACTATCCTGAAGCTGTACTTAAAAGCAGATCACATTTCTGTTGGGAAGAACAATAACACTGCATACATGGCCATCGCAAAAATTGCATTAAGCTTTTTTGATGGTGCAAACAATTTCAGAGCTCTGACAGCTAGGAATTATTCCTCTCCTAATTCCAGATATAAAACCAACAACCATGGAACATAAAAACTAATGATCTGCTGCATTAAAGGTGAAGATATCAGAAAATAAAGACTGAATTTTAACCGTTTGGTGCCATCACAACCACAGCTCCCACAAATATCCCAGGCTTACAAATACAGCTTTCCTGTCAGCTTAGTTTGGAAAGAGCTGCCAGAATTTTTAACAAGGCTCTGAATCACAGAAAAGTTTGTCTTTGGCACTTTTCATTGATGATTCCACAACTGTAGAGTTTTGTTCCTTTATTCCCTCCACACCACGTTTTCAGCTTCACTGGTAATAGAGGATGCCATCTGGTTCGTTATCATTCAAAGCAAGAGGTAGCCTTTAAGTAACCAAACAAATTTTTGTGTTTGATGTTACATGCACAGATCCCATTCAAAAGCACAGATAAGATGCAAAACAACAGGGCTCTTCAGTTTAATATGAAATCTCATACTTTACATGGGTAGTCAGATGCAAATTACTATTTTGTAGCCAAATTTGAGTATGCAGTAATAATGCACAGGCTGTTACATCGTAACACCTTATTTCAATATACCTTTACAGTTTAACTACCACTAGTCACTGGAGCAGAAGAAACAGCTCTGAATCTACAAGACACTCCACACTCTGACCCCAATCTAGCAATGCACCAAAGCAGCAGCTGATCTTTCAGCACTGAGTCCCCCTGAAGAGTTTCCAGATCAGGATCAAAGCACTCACATTGTATCTAACAGGAGAATCAGCTCCTGTCTAGTAAGTCGTGCATGTGATTTGCACCTGAAACATGAATCAGCTCTGTGATGCCGAGTATGGCTAACTGAGGAACAAGTCTAATGTGCAATCACAGGAAAGAAAGGTCAATAAGACCTTTGAGAAGTCACCCAGCTCATGCCTTCAGCAATGCCATCACTAACCAACATCAACTACAAAATCACACAGAGGAGAAAATAGCCATACCATATAATGATACCAATAACAACCATAGGCAGCTAGAAATGGGAAAAGAGCACAAAAGGTAATTAAACTGGATATAAGGAAGCAGCAGAAACAAAAATTAAAGAAGACAGGAAAATAAAAAGATAGTGTCCTGATTTCTAGAGTAATACTTCATAGAAGACATAGTTTAGGCTAACATCAAAAGGCAGCTTTAACTAAAAAATTTGTGGATTAGTTATTTGTAACTCCAGTTAATTGCACATGGCATGCCCTGTGAATCGAGAGATAATTAAACACATTAAGTGACAACAATTGAATTCTAAGAATACACTTGATCCCCTTGAGGCCCAATTTTCTCTGTTTTAATCCTGCTCACTTATTTCCACTTAAATAATAGCTCTGCTTGCCGCTGGCTGAGCAAAGTTCAGGATTACACCACTAATTAACTAGTGGCACTGGGATTTCTAGGCCTACAGAAAGTAGCAGAGACTTAAGTTGAGCAAGTGCCCTAGAAACTCTGCTATGCCACTGATTTTTACTTCTTTGGAACAGGAATTACTTCCTTGGTTCATCTGTGGTAGGGTTACATATTTTCAAAGATTACATAGCACCAGTCAATGCAAGAACATGACCTTGGAGAGAAAGCTCCCTATATTATGGAAGTCTCTGCAAGGTAATCTTAATTGTCTGAATTCCTACTTGTATGGATTCTGAGAACTTACACACAGCCCGCTTGCAAATTTTTAAGCCAAATTCTTTATGGATGTCTCCAATGACTGCAAATTTAGACCTCTGAGAACTTAACTGCCTTTGCAGAATGGTATGACCAAAGGGAGCCTAAGTGAAAGGGAACTGGCTCTTATATGCAATTCATCTTTTCTGAGTAGGAAAAGAACCCCAGCTTCCCAAAGACTTTATCTTGATTTGAAACTGAATGTTTAGAGCACCTAAAAGCACTATAATTGAAAATATATGATACATATGAAACAGAGGTCTTTACAATGTTCAGCTTGTTGTCATTTTACTTTGACCTAATCAAACAGTACTGAAATAAAAAACACTTCTAAGGCAACTCTCCCATCTCACTGTACAAAGATCCACTTGGTACAATGCATCTTTGGGAAACTGAGTTGGAATTTTGAAACCTACCCCTTTTAGTATTGAACAAGTAATTATTCTTCTTCCTGTAGTAATTTTTTTATCCAAAAAGTATTAAAGGGCTTTTTTTCTGATTAATCCAAAGACAGAAAATAACCACTTTTAAGAAAACCTATTTAAATTTTTTTAAGTATAAAAGATAGAGTGGAGTACTGTGTGTATCATGGTGTAAGAACCAAAAACAGTCTCGCTTTTGTACATACTTCAAGTGTTTTCAACTGTCCTATAGCTTCAGACTATTTGCAGTTTCAAAACAGTTGATGGAAAATTAAACCCCACCTGGACATGTTCTGTGGGGCACATTACAGGTTCCCTAAAACACTGCCATTTCACATAAAGAAAGCACATATTTATTATGCTCTTTGCAACTAAAGTGCTACACAAGTAAATTATTTTATTAGTGCTCTCTCGAGACAATGATACTTTTTGACAGTGACATTTTAATGTTCTGCACTCATCTTACAGGGCTGGAGATTACTCAAATTGAATCAAAATTTCTTTGATAGGGGAAATGTGTCTGCAAGAAACTAATATTTTTGAATGATGTCCATTTCATATAGGTGAATTTTTGTTGGTTTGTGAGGTTTTTTCCCTAAGAATATTATTGCTAGATACTATTGATCCATTATGATCAACTGACACTGAGTATCTAGAAAGAGTTTTAGATATTTTAAAAAGACATTATCAACTGAGCCTCTTGATAAACAGCCATTTTGAAAAGAAGACATACAGTCATGACAGTTTGATATAAGTGTTATTTTTATAAGTAAACCTGAATGAGGCAAATTAGGTTAGCAAAAACATCAACTTTAAAACCTATCTTAAAATACTTTATTACTGGAAAAAAGAAAAAAAATACTTTTTTTTGCCTTTAATCCCCTAACCTTCTTTATTTAAACTGAAGTTTACAAAGTATTAGCTGTAAGTTTTTGAACTGCATACTTGGAAATGTGTAGTTCTCTGGGCAGCTCACTGACAGAGGGAAACACCCCTTCCTGACCATAAAAGGTCCGAGTGCATGGTCTCAAGCGGAAAATGTGTGGGATCTTATTTACAAACGTATAAATACATGCCATTCCTTTGCGCTCACAGGCACAGTTGAAAGCGAGCCAGAAAAGGAACTACTAGCAACTTGATCTGAGATTTCTATTACATATTGTCTGGCATGGTACCACTTCAGCCTGTATTTTCATAAATGTCTAATTATTGCAGTGAATAAGGTCAGAAAATATTGCCCAAATATGAATTGTGTTTCTCAGTCAGTGCTCCAAACATCTATTTCTCCTCATTCCTCCCCCAATACCCTTACACCCTCCTAAGGCAGAGACAGGAGACCTGGGGAAAAGGCTCAAGAGATCAGAACTGGATCCAGCAGCAACCAAGAAATTAATCTCACAGCAAGCAGCTTTTCCCGTGGGAAGGGTTTCCAGCAGACAAGAGCCCCTGGCAAGCAGCGTGGCACTGGACCATCTGCAGGGACACCAGTCCCTGCTCTTAGCACTGCCTACCAAGAACCAGGCTTGGTTCACTACAGGCTTGACTTCACGGGGTCATCCAAATTTCAGCAGAGCATGCATCAGGCTGTTCCTGATTGCACAATTCATTCATTCTCCCAAAATCCATTAGAGAGAAAAAACCAAAACAAATAATAGTTCAATTTCTAGGCTCTCTCTAAATATAAAAGGCAATCTTGAAAATTATTCTTCTAAATTATCTCAAAATAAATTACAAATAATTTTCCAGGGAAAATTTAAAGGTTACTTACAATTTGACAATTTAAACCAATTTAAACAAATAGTGGCATGTCATTTTCCAGAACTGCAGATTTTAAAAATACTACCAGAAAATAAGTACCTAGTTCTTATTTTGTCATCTCTACCTGATGAGGTTAGGGAGGATTATCATTTGAGCAAGTGTTATTTATTCCATGCATAAGAACCGGAACTTCAGAGCACAGAACAAACCAGATGCACACAAGTTCTCTATTAATTTACTTTTCTAAGAATATTTTTTATTTTGATTGCAGTCAAAAACCTCATTCCTAAACGCAGAATGGCATCCAAATGCTGACTCAAGCGAAAATTGAAAGATAGTTAGGTGAAGCATCTGGTATTATAAAACTTGCTTTTCTTCATGTAAGAAAGCCTAGAAAATATTCTGTTTAAAGAGGAGGGGGGAGTGGAAATCAATCACTACTCACACACAAAGTAGACAAAGGTGGGGCTACCTCATGAGAGAAACTCAACAGTAAAGAAATGAAATTCAAGTCTAAAATAGGGCAAGGAACAGGATGGGAGACCAGCAACTCCTTTGCAATTTCTTAGTATCACTGGCCACACTGAAGAACCAGCTTACCCCCAGGGACAGGTTCTCCTTCAAACTATGTTCTAAAATCAGCAAGGACTAAAAAAAACCCCAAACACTTAAATCTCTGCTCTTAGGCAGAGGCATAATGGAGGAATAGATTCTGGCCATGAAGGTTTACAAATGAAAAAAATGTCTATGGGAAGAAAACCAAGGCCAAAACAAACAGAACACCACTTGACACCACAACCTAACACTAGGAAAGAACACTTGAGAAAGTTTACTTTCCATTTTTACAGTCACCACCTGATTTACAGCATCTTTTACCCATATTAACAATTACATACTTGAAGCAGAACATTGAAATGTCTTGATCCTGTCAAATTTATAGTTTTGAGCCACTGCAGTCTCTATCACTTCCAGACCTGAGCACAACACAAAGCAATTTCTGAGCATCTTTTCCATGCGCAGAGCTGCTGTCTGTCCTACTGGGACAGGACTACACATCTGAGAGGAAAACCTGAATATTAGGAACTTGAGGCAAAAGCATGGAAAACTAGAGAAAACACTATTACTGCATAAATCCAGGGTCTTCTCATATCTTGAATACTGCTTCCCAGTATTTTTTGATACTTGAAATACCAGAAGATACGTACTTTTCGTGCATTTTTGCACATATATATGCATATTTGCTACAGGAAAACACATAAACACTCTGCAGGAGAACAGTGTGGCAGATCCAAGGCTTGGAGCAGCTACTAGCTGAGGTTACACAATAGCTGATCAAATCTAAAAATCATAGGGAAAACCAAAGAGCAAGATGAGACCGAATAAAATGATCCAACAGTGTGCATGTAACAACCAAAATAAGATATTTATCACTTATGTGGTTAAGCTTTCTCACTAGAAACTGTAAATAGAAAAATTTTCCAAGACGCCAAAAATCAGAATTTGGGCTACCAAACACCCACATTCTGCCTGCAACTTACAAATTTCTGAGTCCTACAACACTGGAAGGCAGGACAATAGTCCAGTGAATCATTGTTACATTTCTTACTGGGTATTGTCAAGCAAAGCACACTGAGCCAACTATACCTTTAATTTGGCCTGGAATGGCTGCTATTACCTTCTAGAACTTTCCCAGGGAATTGCCCTGGCACACTGGTTTCATTCACTAGTGCTTTCTTTTAATCTACAGTTTTGAGATCACAGCATTATACCTAACCTTATCTCTTCCTTTTGGCCTCATTACCACTTGATTATATTCAGAATTCACATATTATTCCATATCTTTAATTACCTTGCCTACCTTTAATAAAATTGTTTCATCTCAAATACAAAGCACTTCTTTTTGAATACAATCAACAGTATTTTTTCTTGAATTCTCCTCAGCCTAATATTAATTATGTAAGCTACCTACCACTAAGTTTTACTTCTTTAAAAATATCCATATTTACAAGGTAAATTGACAATTCTAATTTAATTTTTTCTTGGTAAATAGGAGTCATGTCTGAGTGAACTTTGCAATTTTTCTGCCCATAATTCTGTTCCATTTCTCTTTCTCAAAGATTTTAGTTCTGTTTTCAAGTCCTGGTTCCTACAGTCTCTCCAAGTTAAAAATCAAATTTAACAAGTCAATTATTTAGTCGATTCCATGTAAATATCTCAAAAAATACTAACACAGACAAAAAGTTGCATAAAGCTGGGCAACAGAACCACATTCTCAACAGATGCAAATGGTAGATAAGGACCTCAAAGTAGTTCATAAAAGGTTGCTCTAATTGCAGACATTATTGTAAAACAAGAAAATTTAGTATTTACAAAGGAATTTATGGGGACCAAAAGCAATTCTCCAATTTCATTTTGGTCAGAACAGTGTGCTAACCTACAGCAAGTGATAGGGGATGTCAGTCACTGTCTCAACCCTCCAGCATGAATGGGGGGAAGAGAAAGGCAATAACATAACAAAACAAGCAACAAAACCCTCAGAAACAATTAAAGAAGAGCCTTCACATCCCCTCCAGTACCAACACAGATGGAAGACCAGCACTGTCTTTAAATTCTCTTCATCTAACACTCTGTCTTTCTTTGAAAGCCTACTCGGGTAGTAGCTAAACCTAATTTCAACTGAGATACAAGAACAGAACCTCAGCCTTGTGTTTTCAACTGCTCATGCTTTGTTACTACCTGGATGATGCCATGATACCAAGAAATATCACAGAAGTGTTACACAGAGAGACTTCATTAAATGAAGTCCCTGGCAACACTTTTGCTTCAAGGCAGTAATAAAAAGAGCTTCATGATCCTGGAAGATTTCTGCAAGTGCTTCAACAAAGTCGTTGACATACCTAAAGCCTAACATACAGCTACAGCTTGAAAAGTGTATATTTGAATTGCATATTAATAAAATAGTTGGAGGTGGCATCATCATTAGATAACTGTCTGCAGAGAGATCAAGATGGTAAAATTCTGAAGTGAATTATGAGAAAGCTATGAAAAGAAAACAATTATTCCTAACCTCAGAAATTAACAACGTAGAAATATTTTACTTTACCTTAAAAAAGATAAGTAACTATCTGAAGCTATTTAGAGAGTTATTTTCTGGACACAACATTTTTGAATGTAATATTGCTTATTTGAACTGGTATTTGTAAATAGAGGTTTAAAGAAGTGGGGGAAATATTGCACCTAGAACCAATGTACCAGATACTCTAATAAAGGAATAAAATTCAGAGAAGCTGAATTGCATGCAGAAGACTTTAGTTGTGGAGCTGAAGGAAATTCCAGAGCAGGAAGAATTTTAAGAACAAGGGTACCCACCTTAAAAACAAAATGCAAACCTTTCATTTTCAGAGAATGAAAGAAGTTTCTTTGAATTAGGTCTTGTTTGCTTACAGACATTCTTAAAATCTGTATAGCATTACTACTTTGTCTTGCTACTGTCACTACTTTTTAAACACAGAATTTATGGAACTGCAAAAGATAGAACCTTAGCTGCATCTCTGAAGAGAAAGCATTTATTCACATGCCCTGGCTAAAAAACACCAATATCTTTCATGGGAAGGATCTAGAGAAAAATTATTTACCAGATATGGTATTTTAGTGGGTGCCCTTTTTTTTAACCTTTTTTAAACCATCTTTCTTATGGTGCTTCTCCATTGTTTGCTACCAAAAGTAGCAGTAACATAAACATCTTGGTCCTTTGAGCAAATAATCCCATTGTGCTTACAGGGCATTCTTTGTTATCAAGTCATCTTGAACAGAAAGACTGATGACTTTTTGTTCTGTTCAGTCTTCAGGAACTGCACCCCAGACAAATCCAGTAGGATGCAAGATCTTTCCCTCTAGCCTTTTCTAACTGTGACAAAGCAGATGCCAGCTGAGCACTTAAAGCCCAATGCCCACCATTATAACTCTTATTTCTACTAAAGGTGGTTCCAGAAGCTCCAGGGCTCTTCACGGGCAGAGAAATTACCAAAGCTCCTCTTCCTCCTGTTTTCCCCATCCTCATAAATATACACATCTAACAATTTCTGATCAAAATATTTCTGGCAGGTGCAAGATGCTGACCTTCCTAATCAAAAAACAACCCTTTAACTACTGTCTGGTTTGCACACTTTTTCATTAGGGCTCAGTTTGTTTTAAAAAAAACTTCCAAAACACACACATCCACGCACGCACAAAAAAAAAAAAAATTAAAAAAAATCATTAAGAAGAGAAGAAGGGAAGCCTTGGATGCAATTTTATTTCTCCTCAGAAACATTTCAGGCATTATGAAATCATTTGTTAAAAAAGTGCCAGGAATAACAAAAAAAAAAAAGAAAAAAAGTTGCAGTGAATCTATATTGGCACCAAGGTACCACTGAGCAGTTTGTTACATTCTATCCTCTGACTTTAAGGATCAAGCTCCTAGCGGCAGCATAAGCACGTGCCAGAAAAGTAAATACATTGATAGTTTTCAGAACCTTATGATTTCCCAATTGCTATTCATAGGTTTCATTTTTTTAAATGCTTTGGACTTGATTTTTAGAAGTATTACAATTTCCTCTTGTTTAAAGTAATGACGAGTATTGGTACAAGGCCATCCCTGAAAGCCATACTTACCAGCCACACAGAAGAGAAGCCATTTGAAAGGCTATGTCTGATATCTTAATTTTGGTGCACCAGAAATAAAATCCACAGGAAAATAGAGATTGCTCATGTTATGAATCCAATATTGATAAAAGCCTAAGCATCCGCTACTTTATCTGTAGTTCATCAGACATACAAATACTTATATGACATTGAAAAATGTTTTAGCATAAAAAAATTTGTAACAGCTGAAAGAATTTTCTTTCTTCAATCCCTGGGACATGAGCCCTGATTACCTACAGGTTTAAACCACCAACACCATACATACTCTATGTATTGAGGAACAGCCAACCAAAAAGAGCTGTCAGTAATGCTGAGGACAAAATAAGCCAGTACATTGCAGTGTTTATGAACTGATCACTGTCTTTGCTGTTTACAGCTTCACGTCTTGTACTAGTGAAAAAACTTTCAAACTCCCCTTTTAAATACCTCTACATGATGGAAAAATCAGGTGATAATAATCTATAAGTATCAAATAAGTTCCCCATACACAACAGGATGAAAAAAATAATTAACCCCATTCAGTAATCATCAAAGAAGAGCTACTGTGCTGGAGCCCTTTTGTTCATTCTTCTACTACAGAAAGAAAAAAAGATACAAAGAAAAACAATTTCCATGCAGTGTTGTCACAACATCTTAATTTCTTCTATTGTTAACTTTCAACACAGACTTCTTTCACATTTCTGTCTTTACCTCTCAACATATACCACTACTTCCTTATACTTTAAGGCATTCAATATTGTTCAACTATTCTTCCAATTCCAAAAAGAGCATTTCTCCCTTGCCATAAAGGCAGAAGCATGGGGGGTTTTGTTACAGTTTTCATCAAGAGCACATATATTCATATCTATCCACAGTATTTTACTGCAAATGGAATAAATGGAGTATTTTACTGTAACTCTTGTACAGCATACAGTTTGGATTCCTTAGCTTATTGAGTATAAGAAAGCTGTAAAAGAAAATAAAATATGAAAACATGATTAGCTTTTATCTTTCAAATACTATTTTACATAAATAAATTTTATTACACTTTAACCATTATTTTTTGGTGTTTTTTCCAGATAAGTAATTCAGATGTAGTTAATGATTTTTATAGCTAGACAGGCACAGCCACCATAGCAAACATGAATACAATTGCTGAGTTTTATTTCACATTTAATGGACATAACCAAGAATATAAAAAAGAAGTCATCAAGATGTTTCCCTTTCCCAGGCTTTGAATTAACGACAAGGTCATGATCTTGCAAATGTGCATCATGTAATTTTTTTATTCTAACTAGACCAAATCACTTCCCAGCTTCAATGGAATTCCTCATTCAAGGTCAAGCCCTTTTGTGTATCTTAGGGAACAATTCCACAATACATCTTTGCATCTTTTACATCCATCCAGCCCAAAGTACTGTCAGTGGGGAAGTTCAGGGATTACAGCTGGTATGGTAGCACACTATTTATAAAAAAAAGTATGCATACTTAGTACACATAATAAATTTCTAGTAGATATAATAGCATACTTCATAGCAATTAGCAACTTTAGAAACTGCTTTTATGTTAAGGATTTGACTAAAGCAGGGACAGAAATTAATATTTTTGATAAAAGCTTGCTTTTATTTAAGTGTGTTACAAGATAACTTTTAGAGTAGACTTTGAGCTTCAAAGTAATGAATATTCAGCAAAACAATGGAAAGGAAAATGTAACTGAGAAAAACCAGCTACCTCAGAAAATAATTATATTTTAGTTGACTCTGCAGTCTTAAATCAGCCAAGGGACTGCAGTAGAGATAGCAATAAAAATTGTTTTTAATAAATTAGCTATTAATAAATAAATGATTATGCACTTAATATTTTTTTTTAAACTCACCACCAAAAGAGCCAAGCAAAAAAACTCCCACTTATTCCAAAGTTGTTTTTTAAGATCCTAGAGTAAGGCTAGGGAATCAGGACTGAGAAACCAAGAGTCCTATATTCTGTACTCAGTAGCAACATCTGGGTACACACAAATTCCAAAACCAGATGCTGTGAACCCTCTTCAGCCACATGTTATCCCTCTGTGGAGCAGAGAGCTCAATATGCAGCTTGGCTGTGGCTGATGATACACATGTTCAAAAGCCTCTATTGCCTGGAATTAAATGATTTTAAGAATAGTTGACATACAGAAGAGCAGAGAAGACTCCATTCTTCCCAAACCCAAGAAAATGAAAGTAAAATATAAATATTGTCATATTACCTAGCATTAGTTGATGTTCATGTAAACATAAAAGATTACAATTTATTGAATGTTTTAGGGCCTATTAACACACAGATAGCCCCCCTTAAATTCAATCAAAATACTTTTAACTTGAATATTCACCACTGCTTGCCCAAGCCAACTTAAAATGACATGTTGAAAGAATGCTTTCTTTCAAACTACAGAGTTTTCAGTTATTTTCTTTAATTTCTTTTAACTATGTTAAATGCAGTAACAATTTGGAAACATCTCACTGCACTTCATTGGGTATTACCAGTACACCAACCTCCACATACATCTTGACAAATGAGGCCCATCAGAGTTTTGTAAGATTCTTGCTGATAAGGCAGGCACACGCTTAGAAACATGTTTATCTTTCTACTTGACAACTATACAAAACCATCTTTTTCCCCACAAGCAATAAGAAAATGTTGCAAATCAGGCAGGTATTTAAGCAACAGAGCTCTCTTTACTGTCATACTCTGCTGAGGTGTGGCATTCTTGAGGTGTTAGGTAATATCAAAGACAATTCCAGAGGTTTCTCTTCAAATGGAAATTATTGAACTCAAACTCTATGCCAGTACTGCTTGGGCTCAGCCTGGGACACCCACTTCCCCACACACATACCAGCTCTTGCAGGTACTGAGAACAGGTATAGAATCAAGATTCCCAAGGAAGAAACAAAAGAAAATAAAAGGCTGTTCTCAGCACTTATGCCAATCTTTATAAAGGCAGAGAGGTAAGGATTGCTGCAAGACTCGACTGTCACAAATTCAATCTCCATTTCAAAAGGAACTCAAGACTGCATTAGCACTACAGGCAAGTACTTTGGGACTTCTCATAGGTACTCATACAGCAAGTACTGTGAGAAATATAGTGAGTGCTTAGCAGAAATTTTTACAGTATTTAAAGTTTCAGATTCCAGTCTGCCTATAAATATGCAGCTCACCTTGGGCCTGGGATTTTTGAATGACACAAAGAAAGCAAGGCCATCAAGAATGTTTAGCCATATTTTAAAACAATAGGCAAGGTCAAATCCAACTGTCTAATCTCCTTTTATAGAGATCATGTTTGTTTTGGAGCCATTATTTGTTAACTTTCAATTAAGAGGCTTTACCTCCCTTTCAGATCCATTATAGTTTCACAAGCAACAGAAATGTTGGTAGGTATGAACCTTCCTGTGTAACAACAGACCAACTAAGTAGTAAGACATGGGAGCCTTGAAATATTAAGATAGACCACTTACTCCAAATTTATTTTTGAAACACAAATTGTCAATAATATACATATAAACCTTTTACATTTGACACTGTCTGAAGCAACTTTCATTCTAATCACTTAGAAAGTCTTCTTCAAATGCTGCATAATCACACATACACATTTTCCAGGTAAGAGCTGTTACTTTCGCAGGCACATTATCAAGCACAAGAGAGATACATCAACAGTTCATTATTTAGCACTGTACATACAAATATAGAGCTTCACCCATGTATACTTAATTACTACTATCTCCAGACTTGTGCTCCACAAAGTTATTTTCTTTCTAAAATAATCTGCAGATTTTAGTGCATGAAGAGTTATGAAAGATAACTGAAGTTGCTTTGAGAGTCAGAAAGCAAGCACACCTCATGAGAAAGGAAGCACCTAATAGTAGCTAACACCAATATCCCTCCCCCAACAAATGTGAGAAAATTGTCCATCCTTAGACTTATATTTACATGAAAGCAAATAAATGACCTACAGAATGCATCTTGCAACATGCAGAAGTTGTAGTTATCATATTTTTCGCTCCTCTCCAACAAGTGATAAAATCAGGAGGGCCTTGTGAGGTGACACACCATGGATAACATGATCAGTACTTCAATGAGATACAACACACGTTGCTGTGACTAACACAGCTTAGCTTGGATCACAGTCACTGCTGTTCTGTGCAAACCTATTTATACTGACAGAGCAGAGAGCCAAAATGGTTGCTTTGTAATTAGTTCAAGCATGTTTGAATCCAGAAGGGAAACTCTTTTAGTTGATTTTCCCTGGGAATACTACAAAGTTCCACTACAGCTTCACAGTGTAACCATGAAGATTAAGAAAGGCTCCTCATTCACCTAGAAAAATAACAAACCACAGTACTGAATTGTTCTCCTGCACTTAGCTTAACTGTGAATGCACTGAAATGTTTGAAAACACTTGTTCTGAAAATTTGTCATCTGTAGTGTCAAAGGAATTCCTGGCAGAGAAAGAAAATCTTGTTGAGGGCAAAATTCAGTCAAGATGACTGTAAGAACCTAATCCACACCTTTGAATACAGACTGAATATCCATCACTTAAACATCTTGTAAATGACCCAATTTGTTTACATGGCCCTGTAGCTTTTTATGACTTTTCCATAAAGAAGTTATTACATCCATTCCTTTTATTTTGCTTTAGAGCTTTTGAATGAGCCCCACAACCACAAGCAAGTGAAACAGATTCTCTGCAGATGGAAGTGGCCTCATATAACTCTCCACTACCGGTAGAATAGTCAGAACAACACTTTCAGTTTGGAAATGCCATACCTTCACACACAGCAAAAGAATTTCCTGTGCTATATGTCTTTTTTAATGTTTAACTATTGCATAAAATGAGTGCTGGTTTCCTTGTCAATCCAAGGAGGAACTCGGAGCCACTAGGACTAATGCCTTGGATTGTTCAGAACAAGGGTGAACACAGTTGCATGGTTACACAGGGAATTACACTGGGGGACAAAAAGTAATAAAATAGAAAATATAATCAAACTTAGCTATTCTAGCTGCTATCATGCAATATCTCATCCAATGAAGCTCCCCAGATAACAGTTTAGTAAAAGACTGGATAACTGAGTTTTGTGAAAAAGACTATAACTAAAGATAACTATTGAAACAAGTGATACTGTGCATTAATTCAGAAATAAGTACCTCTTCCAGCAGGGTCACTTTCCCACTTCATGTGCTTTTAAATAAATAATGCTGAAAAAGAGGCACAGAGAAATTTGGAGCTACAGATTGACAGGGAAGGTGTGCTAAGAGCACCTCCAAAATAATTTTTCCAGTGTAAACCACTCCTCAAACATGACGCTCCCTAGTATTTTACACATACAGAAACTTACAACTTTGCTGGTGTGTGCCAAACTGAGTAATGGTTTAAAGATGTAGAATATTGAAACTACAAAAAGGGCACCACTCCTTTACCTTTTACTGCCTGAACCTAGTTTGAAGCCCATTTATCAGATTACAGGACCAATTCCTTAATTAACTGCAGCATCTAACTCCTTGTCCTCCCCCCACCTTCTCTCATTGCCAATTTATAATAAGAATACTACAGCAGCAGCAATGTAAAAATTAATTAACTGTACAGAAAACACAAGCAGCATTGTTTCCTCTTCCCAAGACACTTTGCTTTTTCTGAGACAGACAGATTAAAGTTTCAAAAAAAGCCACAAAAGGGTGATAACGGATCCAGCACCCCAAATTATCACTAGCCATGCCAGATATTTCCTGAAACTAGAAAGACCTCCCCTGCTTTCCTCTAGTAGTACTGTTATATCATAGGGAACATATTAGGATAGGTACCTAACCAACAGCACTGTTCATCTAGAAAAAACAAGCCCTAAAAAATTAAAAGCAAAGATTTTTAATTCCAGCCATAATGCATGACCAAAGGAAAGCCCCGGCCTGCCTGCCTTTACCAAGCTTTATTCAGGATCAGTGGTACCCTCCACTTCATGTGGAGAAATCAGCACAACAGTGATCAAACTAAGCAATGCCTGCATGCTGTTTTACTGCAGCTAATAACCAGTTTTAAGTAATTCAATGAGAAATTTCAGTGTTTTGGGCTTTCAGGGCGGTAGGAACAGAGGTGACCTTCAGACTAGAAGAATCTCCTTAAAACACCCATATTTACAATGATACCTTGAATGAATTTACCACAAAATGGCAAGTTTAATGAATAATTTATAGGGATTAATTCACTAAAAGGTACATTTCTGCAGAAAAAAAAAGGTGCTATTGATTATTCCCTTGGAAGTCTCATTCTTGGTAGTATAAAAGGATGCCACTTCATGGGAAATAACCTTTGAAAATTTTCTTATTTTGATTCTCTTTCTGCCTGTAATGTATTAAAGGGAGTTACATTCATATCCTCTTTCTCCAGCTCCAAATGCCTGCATATAAAAATGGCAGAAAGCAAATAAAATTCCAATAACAAAAGCAGCAACCATCACTGTGAAGATCCTCACTGCAGAGTTAACCTGCATAGTCTTAAATTAGCCCATGAGAATGAGAATAATAAACCAGTGGCTCAAAGAGACACAGCTAAACTTTCACCTTCAGCTGCAGCCAGCTCACATGAAGGTCTGGTCAGCAAAGGTGAAAGCACATTGTCATGGCTTGGGGGTGGCACACACTCACAGGACTTGTGGCAAAGAAGCCAAGCAGGCTCCAAGCTCAGGGCAAAAATTAGGTCATGCCAACACCAAAGTCCAAAACTGAGGGCATGCTCAACAGAGATGAAATAGCTGGAAGAAAACTAATTAAGATCAGGAAAAAAACAGCACTTGCAAACTCTAATGCAGAAGGCTTGCAGGAGATCAAGGAATTAGCTGGGCTTTCTCCTTTGTTTATACTAGTTTTTTAATAGTTCTTATACACTCTGTGTGTAAGACTTTCTCCCAGAGCACCCAGAGTCCTGCCTTTTGTCACCCAGCCAAACAACTGCTGTGGAAACTGAGTAAGTTATGGAAATGTAGTGAGTTGTTATTGTACACATGATTGGTAAAGATGAGGTACCTTCACACATAGTAAGACTGCTTAGTATGCTGTAGAATCATGAAATTAAACACAAATAGCACAATGTAACACAGAAAATTTCTTTGAAAAATCTCAGTAGAATGATGCCAAGAAGAGGTGATCAGAAGACAGATGAACCCTAAGGCTAGGATGTCCATGGATGGAGTCAGGAATAAATTTTCCAGGCCTTGTCACCTTAAAATAACATCCTACAGTCTAAGAAAGCCCCTTCCAAACACCAATTTATATTTTAGCTTCACAATAACACATTATGAATTTTCACTTTTCTACTTAAATAAAAGCATTTCATGTTCAAACACAAGCTGAAAAAGTTCTCCCCAAAAGGGAATGACAGGGCTGACTAAGTTTTAACATGCAATTAATTTCTCAGAAACTCTGAATGAAACAACAAAGCATTCATACAGACACTTAACTGCTACTAAAATAACTATGTTTCTATGTGTAAGCTCTATTTCCTTTGTGATCCTGTAACTTTTTCTAAGTCATGCTGGTTTCTGCTAAAAGGCTACATCTGTACAGGCCAATTCTTAAGATGCTTACACACCAAGAAGTGTATTTCCCATGGCATGCACTTTGGGACTAAAACGCAAAGGCCCTCTGGCAAAGGCAAGAGCTATCTATAAAGCAATTGAAGAGGCTCATTTCCCGATAAGGGAAGTGGGCTTGCTCAGCACATCCTCTTTCTAGTAACCAGGAACTGCCAGACATAGCAAAAACCAAAAGCAGCAACCACCCAACAGATTCAGAAACCCCCAAAACCACTGCTATAATTCACAACCACTGCTGTATGATGTAAACCAGTACTTTGCTATTACATGTTGACTCTTCTTATTACATTAAGACTCAAAGGGTCTGGAAAAAGCTCTAAGATATAAAAGACATTATGTTTATGGAAAGACAAAGTTGAACATAAGCTCTTTGGCAATACAGCTGTCCCTGACTCAGGGTATGCCTCATGTTTCTTCTCCATTATAAAATTATACCTAACTGACAGACAAACTAAAAATCCCCCAGACAACATGACATAAAGCTTTGAAGTCCAATCTACAAATTTAATAATAACTAGTTAATGCAAATATAAGATTTTACACCATTCAAGACTCCATTTTACACTAAATTCCATTCCAACCCTAAAGAAAGACATGGACAGTTTGGAATGACTACATATTTGAGACAAGGAGTAAAATGTCTGTGCTTTTAAAACCCTTATTTTACCTAACAGAAGAAACTGAAGGAAGCAACAGGACTAAGGAGAAGTCCCAAGCATCACTCTACTGAATGGCAAACAATATGCCACAAGTCAACTACAAACACAAAAAAACCCCGTTTTAAAAACTTTCTTCCTCTGCAATTTGTTGTTGTGTTAAACAGCTTCTCTAATTTGCCACAATCTTCTGCTTAAAGTCAAAAGAGGATGTGTTGTAACTCATTACTTTCCAGGAAAACAGCTTTAAAACATTTCAAAAACAAGCCTTGGACTAGGCAGAAATAGATCTGACTTGAAAAAATTTGTATCGCTATCAAGCTTCCCTTTAGATGACACAGCTTATCTATTATTCTTCCTTAAATTCTCAAAACTAAGACAATTTTTGCTAGCCAGCAGCAGTCAATAGGCTGTGCTGGCACTCTTCAATTCAACATGAGCCAGTGGAAGTGGCATCACACCACAATAAAGTATCTTCAGTTATAAGACAGAAATTTTCAGTCAAATTTTTATTATGCTTTCAAGCAAAAGGACTGACATTCCTGTCTGTAAGGATTCAATGTGCTGCATCACTTGGACAGCCACACGTTTTCCTGATGTTCAGCCCAAGTTAAAGGAACTTAATCAGAAACCCTTTGTTGCGAGGCTGTCCCGCTCCCTGAATTAACTGGGAGCTTCCTTTGGACATACACAAATCAGGGAATCCTCTGTAAAGTTCAGAGTAGGCATGGCAGGCCACACACACATCGAGGTGATGAGAGAATCCTCCTCTGGCACTTCAGCTACTCACTCAGTTCCAGATGCATCCACCAACTTTTCCCAAGGATGGCCTGAAATATGCAAGTTACAAACTCTGTCTCAAGGACACATTTTTGGGTTTGGTTTTTATAAGCTACATAAATCTTCCCCATTTCAGAAGATTTAAGAAACAGATTATAAAGTGTTCAGTTAGTGAAACTTATTATTAGGGGTTTCCATTCATGTGAAGAAAGAAGAAAATCAACCTAATTCCTTTTGAGATCTGTGAAAAGACAGATCATGACTGACACATTACCTGTGCTGAAGACTTGACAGAAATCAAGTGAGCGCTTCAGTTTTCTAAGATGTACTTCAGCAACTCTATTTACTGCAGTTCATTCATACTTGAAACTGACTGCAGGAAAATCAGTCCTGGTGAGTTTCTGACTGACCTCAGGTTCTCAGCTTTCTCAAGCCATTCAGTACTACACTTGAAATGTACACACCACATAAGCTGTACACATCATTGCTTATGGCATCCAACAGTAGATTTACGTTATTTTCTGTATATACACTCATATTTCTCATAGAAAATGTAACAGCTGATAGCTTAGAAAAATTAAGCATTTACTGCATCTTGTTCTAAGGCAGCCAAGAAAACAGGTCTTAGATTCTCCTGCCATCTCATGTAATCAGATCCAGATTAAGCTAATAACATCACATAAGCAGGTGCACTCAAGACTAACAGAGTTAAGTCACTAGAATTAAGTCATTCACAGTACTCAACCTACCAACAGCCCCCTCAGACACTTCTGAAACTAAAGAAACACCATGAAGATACTATGTCAAAAACAGGAGTCAAAAGTAGAAATGAAATTAAGAAAGTAGAAGTAAGTAAACCATCCAATTATTCAAATTCAATATAAGACATTAAGTTTTGTGATTTAAAAGAAACTGAGCATTCAAATTTTCTTGATTCTTTGCTTCAATATGTAAAAACTGTAGTAAATACATCACAGAGCCTTAAGAGAAATGATAAAGCCACCTAAGTATGAAAAACCCTCCAAAGTATAATCTGACAAAGAATTGTAGAAATAAAATCCACCCAGATAAATGGGAGCCCTCACTACATGCACCATTTGCTACTACTTTACTTTCCAGAAAAATGTTGCATAAACTTCTTTGAGCCTCTAGATGATTATTTACTCAGTGGCATAAAATAAAAACATTAAATATAAATGGGATTTTTTTTCACAGAAATCACATAAAATCCCTTGCTGCCATACAGAGTTACAAATAAAACCTGTTCTTAAAGAAAATCTCACTGTAACAGAGGGCAGGCAAAAACATGGAGGTAGTTTTTAGTGGTTTCAAATGGAGCTACAGTGGCCCCACAACAACCAACACACTGAATTTCCAGGAGGTACTAGCAAAACACTGTGTTCTAAAATATGTAATTTACAATTGCAAAAAAATATTTACACTAGGAAATTGCCACTCAAAATAATATTCACTATGTAGCAAAACCAAGAGAGCTTCTTATGCAAACAATTAACAAATGAGTCAAATTGTAATTTTGAATTTAATGTAATTCAGCTATTAAATAAGTGAATATTAGTTAGTCCTTATGCACATGCTTATCCTTTGAAACACGAGTAGTCCCACTGAATTAATAACTGGTCACAGGCATCTTCAGCATCACCTTAAAGCAATAGCTATAGCACCCATGTGTGCAGCTGAGTAACACTGTAATCCATTCTACTGCAAAACTTCTTGGCCACTTAGCAGTTTTACAAGTTGAGGACAGAAGTTTTATTTGTAGACTGTGTGAGTAAAAAATCTCCCTTTCTCCTGACCAGAGATTATTTGGCACATGAACAGCAATATCTCATTCTCATACTCCAGGGAGTTTTAACCTGCCTCTAGCTAAAAGCTATACAATCTTTAGATTGCAGCAGAGTGTAAAAATCACTCTAATTAAATCAAGTAAGAACTGGTTGGACTAGTGTTACTGATCCCCCAAATAATTAAAATCAGTTAAGAAAAGTCAGAGGTTGGTACTTAGCTATACCTAAACTTGTGCTAATTTTTAAAGTAAGTTTTGCAATTCATCAGCTATGAAACAAAAAACCTGAAGTAAGCTACAAGAAGAACCTGGACTGTTCTGAGTATAAACTACCACATAATACAGTTTCAGGCACTTTTTTTAAATAAAATTTCTCCTGGCTTTGCAGTTGTTCTAAGACACAGTATCTTAGAGCATGCCAAATTTCATTGCAAACCAGTTGACCTAAGGCACCTGCATGTCTGATATATGTGAACAGAATCTAGTTTGCACTGTCACATATACTTACACCTATTTACACCAGTTTTGCTTCCGTGCTGCATGATCTACCTTTTACACTGTTGTGCTCCCACTGTTGCACCCTGGAGGCCTTTCAGGGCCCAGCTGCATTATCCTGGAATCCTGGAACAAACCTTTTAGAGGAGACTGACAGCATAGCAGGTTTCTTTCCAGTCCTGACAAAGTTAAAGCAAAGCAATGACAATACTCTGTGTGTTGAAAAGCTCCATATGCACACCACGTACATTTAAGAGAAGGCAGCACAACAGCATCAGTATATAATTGCCAAGCCCATTTTGTCACAAACTGGTGCCCTAGAGCCTCTAAACACCAGGTAGGATAGGAAGGGGTAGAAAGTGAGTGATTTCTCACACAGAGCAGATAATTTCCTGTACTGTGCACAAAGTCTGATTGGTTTCCTGTCAGAATAGCCCAGTCTCTAAGTCTTTTGATCACTTTCCTCTGGCCCTTCACAGTTGCTCTGATTAGAGATTGATCCCCATGCTGCTCTTTGATCAGCAGCTCTGGCAGTCTGCAGGTGCCATATATCATCACATTAACAGGCCACAGCAGTATTAATCTCCCCCTTCTAAATTTGTTAGTGCACTGCACATTCTACCCACTCAAAGAACACTCGCAGAGGTCTCTGAAACTTTGCTTTCTATTAGAAGATAGAACATAGAACACTTTTATCTGGGGAGTCCCAAGTTCAAAGTTGAGAGAATTGAATTAGCCTTGAATCTGCGTTTCTGCTTTATTTCATTACAGTTCAGAGAGTTTTGAGAGCTCCCAGCTTGGCCTTTTGTGTTGGTTTGTGCCCAGGGAGAAAGCTTGTTCTAGCTGACATGCTAAGTACTAAATTTTTCAAACACGCCCCCCCCACCCCGCCCCCCACCACGTACATTAAACATCAGGGTTTCCACGAATGCATGCAAACAGTCTTAATTTTTAGATATTCTACAGTAAGAGTGGTTTCATGCAGTATATAACGTTACAGTTTGTAAAGTATTCTTTAAAATGACTTCATAATAGCAGATCAAGAGGAAAGGCGCTTAAAAATCTGAATAATGTAAATCATATGGAGTTCAGAGGCTAAGCAAATTACACACCCCGAAGCTGCCCTTGCTGTATGAAAGGAGTCTTTCTCCAGCTCTGCGCAGCCCCAGCCCAGGGGAACTTGCATTTGAGAGTTTTCTAAACATTTCAGGTACACTTGAAAGTTGAAAGTAATTCTCATTTCCTATGCAGGATTAGCTCGTTTCCAGCCCGTACAAAACACCACTCATTCACGCACAGACACAAAAACCCACCCCCCGAGAGCGAAGCATTTAGGGTACAAAGGTGCGCGGGTCGTTGTTGGGTTTAGGTTGCTGGTTTTCAGTTTGTTTGGTTTTTGTAGCAGGGCGAGGCGGTGGACGGGAGAGGGGCACGTTTTGCACCTCAAGTACCGCAGAAGAGCGAGGCGCCGGGCTCCCCCCGT
This sequence comes from Passer domesticus, assembly GCF_036417665.1. Lineage (NCBI taxonomy): Eukaryota > Metazoa > Chordata > Aves > Passeriformes > Passeridae > Passer > Passer domesticus. Next base: position 42,992,577 of record NC_087477.1, read on the forward strand.
GGCCGCCGAACCTTTCAGCGCTGCCCTTTTACCCGGAGCCGGCGGGCAGAGCCCCCGCGCCCACCGCCCCGGGGCCGCGCTCCCGCCCCGCGGCGGGAGGAGAGGAGCCGGGAGGAGAGGAGCCGGGAGGAGAGGAGCCGGGAGGAGAGCTCCGCTCCTCTCCGCTCCGCGCCGGCCGGGCGCCCGCCCCCGCCCTGCCCCGGGCTGCGCAGCGGCGGGCGCTGCGGCTCCTTACCGTTCTGCTCCTTGGCGCCGGAGAAGGCGAACTTGCTGCTGAGATCGGACTCGGCGACGGCGCCCTGCCTCCGGCCGGCCAGGGCAGATGTCAGCAGGAGCAGCCCGAGGAGGAGCATTGGGCCGGCGGGGCGAGGGGCTCCGGCACAGCAGGCACTGGCGGCGCGGCACCGAGGCCCGGGCGTCTCTCAGCAGCGCCCGGCGCGGGCTGCGCCGCTGGGGAGAAGGCAGCACTGAGCCTGCTCTGGCAGCGGAGAATTGCAGGGTAGTTTCCACATAATCCCATCCAAAACTTTTTCCTAGAGCCCTTTTCTGTGTCTCCAGGTTTTGTTTTCCTTTGGCTTTTTTTTTCCCTCTCTTAAAAAGAAAAAAAAAAAAGAAAAAGAAAAAAAAAAAAATGATCAAAGGAAAATCTGGACGCAGACCAGCTTCCCAAGGACTAAACAATCCGTGGCCGTGGCGGGCGGGGGTCGGAGGAGCCGGGGCTGGTGCGGGGCCGCCGCGGAGGACGCGCACCTGTCAGGCGGCAGCGGGGGCGGGCAGCCGCGCTCCCGCAGCAGCGCTCCCCTCGCCCGCAGCTCGGCGGCCGCGCTGCCAGCCCGGGCCGTGCCTGCCGGCTCCCCCCTCCCTCCCACGCCCGCCGTCCCATCACGGCGAGGGCGGCACCTGGCGCGGCCGTTTACGCCCCGGGAAGTTGTCGGTGGGAAGAAGGAGGCTGGCGGGCGGCCCCCCTGCTGCCCCCTCTGCAGCGGCCAAGTGGCGGCGCAACAGGTGCTGGGGAGGGAACCGGGGGGGCTCCCCAGCCCCGTGTGCCCCACGAAGGGGGCTCCCTCCGCCGTGCCCCGAGGAGGACCCGAGGTCACCGTGCTCCGGAGTCAGTTTTGTGTGTTTGGCAATTAGGGCGAGATGCTGGCTTACCAGTATTTGTTTACTGGGTTGTTATCATGGTAATTGGGTTTGTGCGTGAAAGCTTGGTGCTTGGTTAAACATTTCGTCTAAAGGATGCCCTTGGTAGTGGGAAATAAAACATTGAGAGGAAGTTTTAAAAAGTCTCCGAATACTTTTTTTTTTCTTTGCTTGTTTGTTTTGCGTTTTTTGTACTAGAAGTTGTTTTTGTTACCCTGAACCGGGACATCTAACAGTTACATAAGCAGATGGAAACATAGGTTCAACTCTTTGTAACTGTCCCTGGCTTGTTGCAATGCCTCGTGGTACTTGGTGAAGTAAAGCAGATAGGATTGGGTTCCTTTTTGCTGTTTCACCAGAAACCAGAACTGAGATTATGTCAGGGAATATTCCTCTATTAATGCTGGTGAGGACTAAAAGGACTGATAATGTTCAGCACCCATATAGATCTTTGCTAGAGATGGCATTTCTAGTTTGCTACAGGACTGGAACTGTGGCTGTGTGGGGGGTCTGGCTAACAACACCAAATGCTAACTGGATACCAGAAGGGCAAAAGAACCAATTAAGACAAATCTCTTTGTCTTGATTGAGAAGTTTGGGGAGGACTTCTTAAATTTTTTACTTCAGCCCCCATTGTTCTAAAGTTGTTTTGGGGATGGATGAGGGACCTATACAGCCATATATATTTTTGGGGGGCCTATATAACCATGATATGTGCAAGACACACAAGAGAGAAACTGAGTCTGCATTGCCAGAATCTCGAGCCCACACTACATAAATTTCTTATCCTTTGACCCAGCTCTTTCCATTATATAACTGAGCTGATTCTTCGCCTCAGCCAAAGTAACCCTTGAGACAGTGATAAACAACCCCTCTGTTCCTAATAAGTGACATATTTCCAGTAGCAACTGAAAGCTGTCCAGCCAAGCTGAGCTGTCTTCTGAAAAGCAGACTTGGAGCATACCATAAATAGCAACCCTTCACTTACAGAGCGTGAAGAAAGAAATGTACTGCACAAAGCAGACTACTTTTATTATTGTTATCCTTTTTTTTTTTTTTTTTGCTTCACTGTTGTTATTTTTAAATGGAAATAAAAATAACATGTACAACTTTCTAGGTCTCCTACCCTGATGATAACAAACAGTGTTTTGGGGTTTTTAAATCAAATTAATTAAGTATTACACTGTAGATTAACCTTCATTGCCTGAGGATTTTGTGGGATTCGTTGTATTTTGTAGTACTGATGGCAAGTTCACTCTGAAAAACATGGACCTAATGTCTTATGCTGTGTACATGAAAAGCAAACTATCCATTGAAAAATCTAGGCTGCATCAGACCAAGGTTTCCTCTGGAGGTGCTGGAGCATGCCCAGAGAAGGGCAGTTGAACTGGTGAAGGATCTGGCACACAACTCTTAGGAGTGGCTGAGAGATGTAGGGTTGTGTAGCCTGGAGAAAAGGAGGCTCGGGGGAAAGACTCTATTGCTCTCTTCAGCTGCCTGAAAAGGAGGCAGTAACAAGGCAGGGATTGGTCTCTTCTCCCAAGTAACAAGCAACAGGACAAGGTGAAACAGCAAGTTAGGTCAGGGATGTTTAGATTGGATATTAAGGAAAAATCTTTTTACAGAAAGGGTTGCAAAGCATTGCAACAAGCTGCCTGGGGAAGTGGTGATCATGATTCCTGAGGTTTTTAAAAGATGTGTAGGTATGTCACATAGGAACATGGTTTAGTGGTGGACTTGGCAGTGCTGGATTTATAGTTGTACTTGGTCATTTTGGTCTTTTCCAATCTAAATGATTCCACAATTCTGTGGTCCTGGCTTAGACTTTTCAAAGGAAAATGCAAGAACCCACATAGTGGATGAATATGGAATAACACTGCCTAGGGTGGAAGCTTCCATTATAAACCTCCTGTAATTAAAGGTCAGGGTATAATTTTGATCATTGAGACTTTACATCTCTAAAAAACACTTTTGTTGCAAATTCCACCCAAAATATCATGTGAGATAATCTCTATCCTTAAATGTGTCCAGTCTTCTCTGAAATTCATGCTAAGCATTTCTCACCAGCTATGTTTATTTTTAATGTTATTGCTCTCCAGTTTCATTAGATATATCTGTGTGCTTGGGTTATGAAAATAAATAATTTATGTTTGCCTCCTTTAACCTCTTCATCTTCTGTGTAACAGCTGTATCATGTCCTTTCCCAGCTTGGCATTTTTACTATGGTTTTCACATGAACACCTCTATACTTCTAAGGCTTCCCAAGTGCCATCTGTTTTTGTTGTGTTTTATTTGGGGTGGGATGAACAGTGCACAACATTCCAAGTGAAGGCCTAATCTAACATTACATAGTGAATGAAAATAGAATGTTTCATTGTATATAGTATCTGTTGTTTATATCTTTAACTTTTTATATGATCTACTCATGTAATAACCTGTGGAAGTATTGGCATTAAAAAAGTAAATGTCTAGGTAATTATGACAAACTACATACACTGTCAGGAATTATCTGAACTACATTTACTACATTATGTAAATGCCGTTCAGATAATGCCTGACAGTGCATATTGCATTGCCCATACTGAATTTCACTGGGGACCACAATGCCAATGCAGCTAAGACTTCTGGTGACTCAATGCCCAGTAAAAATTTCTCTGGATATAATTTTTTTTCTACATACATTATAAATGTTTTTAATTACATAGAGCTTTATGTTCCTAAGTTTTCCCCATTATTAGAATTGTACTTCAGTTTTTGTCCTTTTTATCAGTCACCTCACCATAACTCATCTCACAATTATTTAGTTGACACTGTATTTCTTCAAAAACTTTTTCTTTTCCCAAATGTTTTGTAATGTAGTCTATAAAGGGTGCCTCAAGTATTTTTGAATTTAAATATTGCAACAGGTGTTTCTCTGTAAATTGTGATATTCAAATTGTCTGAGATGCCAACTTTGCCCTCTAGAATAGCCTCACTGATTTTACATATTTTCAGATTGTTTTATGACTCTGTTTTTTATGATCTTCATTGAGAACTGACTTTGAAGGAGTATTTCTTTTACTTGAATAAAATTTGAACTATCTGTATTATCCCACAGGAATGTATTGTGTTGAGGCTTAGCCGCCATAGAAGGCAACAGAAATTTGGCCTGTTAGGATATCAGAGACTTACTGTGATGCTGTATAGCCTTCCTGTACTATAAATATCCTTGAAATGAAAAGGCATTCTCTGTGATTATTATTAACTGAAAGGATTACCATTAAAACATACATTCATCACACAATCTTCAAAACCTTCACTTACCTCAGCAAATAGAATTCCCCACATCAAAGTCAAAATAATATGGTCACAACGCCAACAGATATGGACAGTCACAGACATGTGCTCCTCACCTTGTCCCTTCACCACTTTGCTACAAGAAAGATTCCCCATTTTGGAAGTGGGCTGGACCTGGCAAGGTGCATAGATGTTTACTGACTGCCATTTGTGGTTTGAGCTGATGCCAAGAGATATAGACTGATTTCAGGGAGCTCTAAATATCCCAAGTAAGATCTGCAAGGAACTATTTCCTTCTCCTCATGTGCTGTTTCAGACTTTTTTCCCCTCCAAAAGCTTTGCAATGACATAAGCATTTCTCTCATGAGAAGGAATAGGATGAGAAATACAGTGTTTGGGGGGAAAATAGAAAAAGGCTGAGATACAAAGCCATTTTTAGGCATGATGAACCAAAGGAAAGTGCTTCTGGAGATGTATAACTTCAGAAATGCTGTAACTTCTATCAAATTCATGTCTCACAAGAGTCAGGACTAGACATTTACATACCTTTGCAAGACTACAAAAAACCCACTGTTGGGAAAAGAAGATGGATTGATTCTCTTTTCTCTCCAAAGCTTGACTTCTTAAAAAAAATAGAGGAAAAAATTAATTAATAAATATGCACTTTTATATTCCCATATATTCTAAGTGAACTTGTATAATCCTTGGAAATTCATACTAAAGACAAACCAGTATTTTGCAAAGCTTAGAATATAATTTAGAATTAATAAATATATGCTCATCCACACACACAGGCAAGTGTCCATTTTTGTGCAAAGTGCTCCTGATTTCAGTGTAGTCACACATGAATTACTGGTATAAAAGGGCTGAGCTTTGAATGCTCATACTATAGAATTATTTTTAATTATTAGTTATTAAACGTGTTTTGTTAAAATCTTTTTATGGATGAGTGATAAATATGAAAACAGAAATTGCATTACAAACATCGATTGCCTTTTAGAAAAGCAATAATAAAATGTCCTACTCTCATGATCACTGAGCAATTGGAAAAGGTGTTTGTACAAATTAACATGACTCTTCTAAACTTACTCGTGAGGTGCAAAGGCTGTGTATGGAATTGAATAGAACATCATTTTCCTATGTTAGAAAGTACTCCTGTAAATAAGGTAATGATAAATTTTAATATTTATTCTTATTGTTGTTCCTACTGAATTTGTAAATGAGCTGAAGATTTGTTGTCCCATTTCCACTCTGCACTTGAACACATGATAAAGAAAAATGTGAAGTCCAAAGAGGCTTCAATTCTATTGATGCTTGTGTGGTGTGGACTGCTCAGACATGAAGAGAGGTGAAGGAACTCCAAACCTAGTTTGGTTACTTGAATCACTCCCCTAAATAAAAGATGCCATTTCTATTTTGCAAATCCTAAAGTGAGACTTGGGTCTTAAAAATACACCTACAAATAAGCCTTTGAAAACAGATTTCTAAGCATATCAGTGTTGTTCTGCTTGATGGTGCATAGTTTAATTATTTTTCAAAATGTCTCAAACATTTGGGATCAAAGTCTTTATTTTACTTTTGTGTGGTTTCCGCTTATAAGCATTGTTTTAGAGCAGTCGCATATAAGAATTCCAATGATTCAGCCAATTACATACACATATATAGTCCAAGTTACAGTGCAACTTTGCTTTATGTAGGCTGTGGGAGCTACATCAGGAGACAAGAAAGGAGGCCCACTAGAGGTCTCCCAAACTGTGTAAAAGAACACTACCCACTTCTGGCACCTGCTAGCTCATTTGGGTCTTGATGGGCTTCCAAAGTTAGCATGTAACATGTGGGGTGTGGAGGTCACTTTTGCCTTGTAACATTTGCCAAACTTCAACATGGACTAAACCCAGCCTGAAAGCATCAGGCCTATGCCAGTCTGAAAGGCAGTGTTTCCCCATGGGATATGTAGGAGTGTTCTATGTGGGAAGCTGTCTCTCTCAAAGTATTCACTTCCTTCTGTATGCTTTCAGAGTACAAGCTCCTGTCATTTTACACCCCTGTTCAGATGCACCTCAGTATTCAAACGGAGTGTTCTCTTAGGCACATGCTTGAGCAAGTGCATAAGGACTTGAATAAGTGCCCAGACAACAGGCTTGCTCAGGTACTCATGAGTGTTTGATTGTTTATGACTGTGTGTGTGATGACTTTGGTTATTGATGTCAGAAGTAAGCTTTCTGGCTCCTTTTCAATCAGATGACATCACTTACAGATCACTAACATCTTTGTTCTATCAACATGCGTGGAATCCTGTCATGATCAATACTGAAGATGGCATGTCTCTTTAGAGCTGTATCAGTTACTGAATTCTGGATAACTATTGGTCTTCCTGCCTGTCTTTCTTTTACTGAGCATTGCAATATGCTCAGTATGCAATCAGAATACAAATTCTGGTTTGTATTTCTAAGCATTATAAACCACTGCTATTTGAAAAAATAGCATGTGTCATGTAGTTATGAAGTCACATCTCTATATCCAGATTCAGTAAAACTAAAGGTAAACTGTATTACTCAAAACTCATATAAACCGATTATTTCAAACACTGATAAAACCCACTTACAGCATTACAAGATTTTTTTTTAATACTGAAATAATTCTAAACTATTTATATATAAATATTCAATGGCTTTGAAACTGCTCTTCAGAGAAATGAAACTCAGCTGAGAGTATTTGTGGCACAGCAGCATAATTTTGTTACCAATATTTGCAATTTATATAGAACTTAACAGCCTGAATGCAGACTGTCTGTCAAATAGTTATACTAAGATCTGTCACATTTATTTGAATTTAATATTTATCTCTATTGAGTTTGAAGCAGAAAAATAACATGTCTTGATTTAGTCTATGTTGCAGGAATTTTATTCTTATAATATTTAGAATAGTATTGATACAAAAAATTTTGGTTGTTGAACATGTTTAATTGAACCAGATTTCTTTGTACAACTGTTGCACTTCAGCCTTAGTCTTCTGGTGTTTCAGTCCAGACAGAGCAGGAGTAATGCTGAGACAATTACATAGCTATGAGCCTTCATTTAAGTACTAAGTCAGCTGAAGAGAACAGGAATTGTATTGACAACATCAGCTTCCAAACAGCATTGTTTAAAGGCTGTACTGAGATTACAGTTGGTTAATGAGATCCATCTAAGAAGATATGGAAAACAAGTCCATAGGTTAGAGAACATCAGGAATCTAACAGGAGTAGAGGAGTAAAGGTGAACTGAAGAGCAAGAACAACCACTCAGGAATGATGAGGTATTGGAGCAAAATTTCTGCTACATATGGAGTGTCTGTCTTCCCTAACCCTGATTTGCCACTTTACATTTCCTCTCATTTGTCCTTTCCCTGTCTCTTCCCTGGTCTTCCTCTCTTTCACCTCCTCCCTTTCATCCTTCTCAATTAATTAGTTACTACTTCTACTGCACTCATTATTTAATTAAAGTCTTGTCCTCCTAATCTTATCTCTCCACTCTTGATTTAAGTCCTATCTTTCCTAATCCACCTCCTTTCCTTCATATCTGGTCCACTGATACTCTCTAGCACTCATATTTGTTTCCTCTTTGTAGTTTTCACTGTTTTATTTCCTGTCAATCTCCAGGCCAGATTTGCTTAGCACAGCAAATATTTTTATCCCCATTTTAATCTCACAGAAGGACTTTTCCACACCTTTTCTCAGGCCTTCATTGCATTGATTTGTTCAACATGGGCTAATGCAGTGAATCAACTGGGGCTGCAGACCCAGCACCCACACCACAGATATGCTGGCGATCTTTCAATATGCTTCCATAAGAAAGTTCTAATTCTGCAAGACAGCTATGAGATGATAATCAGTGGTAAGACATGTCTCAGAAGGTGTCTTTCTTCTCAAAACTAAACTCCAGTGTAGATTACCTGCTATTCTGACTTTCCCAACTCTTATGACACCTTTCTGTGGGCCCTCTTATTTTAACCTACAGTACATACATCTCCTTATTGATGGAGTGTCTCTGCCTCTGAACAGCTTCCCTGTTCTACGCTGCACAGAGTCAGCTGGAGAGAATGTGTTCTAACGATTCACCTGAATGTAGGCTCGGCATCATCCACAGAAGCACACCAGAGTGTTATTTAGGCCATCTGGAGCTTTTCCAGAGAAGCGAGGAAGAGATTCCAACGAACTGACCTGTAATATTAAAAATGTACAGATCATTTGCAAAGTTTAATTTCCAAGTTTCTTAAAACTTATTAATTTACCAAAAAAAAAAAAAAAAAAATCAGGGCCACCAAAGTAGTTGATAACACTTCCTAAAACATTATCTCATCAGATTTTTTTTAAAAAAGCTTTAACATGGGGGACATACAAAACCACAGACACTGAGTTTCTCATCAGTTGCTTCATTCACAGAACTATCTAAGTTATTTTGGCAGAAATAGAGTTCAAAATGGAACATGAAGGCTTTAATCCCATGTATTTTTCCAAAGCCAGAAATAGTAAGTCTTTTAAAATATCAGGCCACTTTAGTAAAAAGCAACAGTCTTTATATTTTCAGATTTTTTAAAAAGATCTCATTTAACCCCTTCATTCAATAATATGTTTTAAAAGCAGACATGAATTCTACAAAATTTTTTCCATAAGATAAAATGTTATTGGTAAGAACTGAGCAGCTTAATTCTACCAAATTTTTTTCTACCCCTTCCTACATAAATATAGGTAGAATTTCTGCATATTATAAATATATTAGAATAATCTGAGATACTGAAGAGCAGTTAAATTATTACTTAGCTATACTGCAAAAAAATACAGAGTAAATCCTACTTCAGTTTTATTATTTCAAACCATACATTGTTTTTGTATCTGGAAATCCAGGTAATTCTGCAGCAACTGGACTGCCAGCTGGACAAGAGTATGAAGAATATACAAATGATGCATTATTCATACCCATATATTCTCATTGTTATTTCCTTGCCAATTCACTAAATGGAAATACACTACAAAGGAAAATAATTTTAAAGCTTTTTCCAGTAATTTTTCAAAGCTATCCCACAATGATTCACTGGACTTCATGTCATCGAGTTAAGAATGCACAATATTCCAGAGTATTGACAACATTTTTATTTATTGATCACACGCTAGCATCAGTCTCTCATTCCCATAGCACCATAAAAAATGAGAACTTCAGCTTCACAGCCACGTGGATCCCAGATCATCCCATAAAATATGTTTAGCTTGACAGTAGGTCTTTGAACTACGTATTTCATATTATGTTTGTAATATTGTTGTATGTTGTGCCCTGACACAATCCATTTTGAAAAGAATACCACTCCATTAATGTTGAAATTTATAAACAATACTCTTTTCTCCTTAGACTAGGTGTCTAGTAAGGTGTTTAGAGTGGATTTGTAGACGTAAATAGTGATACTGTTATTCCCTAGTGCTCCTTCAGCATTCTGGTTACTGTCAATAGCCCAAAATTCAACATGGGCTAAAGGAGATAGAGGAGCTGAAGCTGCTGAGGTTTTCAGCATCTTTTTGGGTGGAACTCAGTACCTCCCAGGATCATGCCTTCCTTCAAAAAGCAAATCAGCAATGCCCAGAATGAATAGTGTGAATAGGGGTGGACCTGAAAAAGCTCTTAATCAATGCAAAATATGGATGTTATTACAAGGACATATTTTGAAAGAGAATCAAATTTTGAGATGATAGTTCTTAATTTAATCAAGGGCTCCTGATCTAAATGGATTTGTAGGACCAGATTCCTAGTCCTCAACCACTACACTATTGGATGAGAGCCTAAAAGCTCTTCTGCACGAGGAGTCCTGTCATACGCATAGAAAGAGTAAGCCTGTTCATGCCTGAATAAAGCAAATATGACTTGATCCTTTGTAGCTCAACACATTTCTGCTCAATTCTGTGAACCACTGAACTGAGTAATGTTAATTCCATTATATTCATTAAAAAAATCAAAAACAAAGCTAAGAAAGAGCGCTCAGTCCCTCATGTAATTGGAAATTAATGAGAAAGATAGTTCAATAGTGAATTCCCTGCATTCATTTCAGCTGTCCTGTTTACATCCTGATGAATGGATTTTGATCTTTTTTTGATGCAGGAAATAATGAAAGCTCTATTTTCAGTGCCACACCTGGTCATGACCAGCTAAGTCATACTAAAGCAAAATGATCACTGAGAGTGGGTAAAGCTACAGAAGCTGAGTTATTCCTCTCTGATTGTCCAGCTTGTATTCCACTCCTCAGTTTTCTGGACTCTGGCATATCTATTATTTTCCACCCATTCCATTATTAATTGCTTGTGTACTTATTGCTACCTACAAAAATATTTTGTCACATAAAATTAGTTGTTATGGCTATATATTTCAAGCAGAAAATTTTTATGTGCAGTAAGTTTTAACAAGTGATTATAGTAATAGCTTTCTTGTGCCTGTTGAAGGTCTTATGAAAAGAGAAAGATTTTTATTTTGGCAAAGACAGCAGATGATGGCCAATAGACTGTCCTTTTTTTCTTCTGTTGTAATGCAACAGAATTCTGCTTATGGACAGATAAATCAATGCTGGTTTTGTAGTGGATGCTAGTTATTATTTTAAAGGCATATTTATTCTTCCAGCAGTTTCCTGGAAAGCTGTTTGTGAGGATCATTCAATCAAACTGGGACTACTCTAGCCACTGAAAGATGATCGTTCAGTCACCATGCCCTCCACCCCACAAACTACGGGCAGACAAATATCCTTGTACTCACAAATACCAAGCTACTGTAAATGTACTTTTAACATCTGCAGTTTTAGTTAAGACTAATATATGGCTTTAGGTAACATAGAGAAATTAATGCTAATTGAATAGATGAGGAGAATGTTATTCATTGCACAGATTAATTCAAAACTGCTTATGCAGTTATCAGATGGAACTCAGATTTGTCATATCAGTTAATTCTTATATGAATATTATGGCATTAAGAATAGCTACTACATGTTGAGACAGTGGAAAACTCTAAATGCTTTTCACATTCCTGTTCCATTTCTTTTTCCAAGGTTGTTAGCTTTGATTTGTAGTTCTTTATCTTATATTGAGTGAATTTTTTTTCATGCAGGACCAAGTGCATTAATAGCTTAGGGCAATATTATGAGTTATTTTAGGTAAATCTGCCCATAGAACAATGTTTACAGCTGCTAAATAATACCATGTTGGTTCTCAAGGTTATTAAATCAGGTTCTAACTTGTAATACACTATAAAAGGAAAATAAACAATATAATAAATGATATAATATTTTGGAAATTAATGAGTTTAAGAATCTGTCAAGTATCCAGTATATAAAATAAACATTCATGCCTCACTTTGCAGATGTGAACTTGTTCATTTTACTGTATAGCAGAATACAACATCCAGAAGGAAAAAAGAAAAAAAACCCCAAAGCCTTCCAGCAACACGTTCCCTTTTCTATAGTCACTCATCACTCATCTCTGGTATATCAGGGACAGAAAGCAAAGGGAGTAAAATATAAGAATCACCAAATGACATCTGACATTTATTCAATTGGAACTGCTGAAACAGATACAAAAAATGAAAGCAGAATGGAAAATTTCACTACAGAGAAATCACTATGGGGATTAAGTAAGGTCTAACTGATTTGCATGCAAAGTTGTGCTAGCATGATCATGCTACTTTTTGAGTGTCAGCTTGTGTATTTTTGCAGTGCTGCATTCTGCCTTCAGGAGGTATCAGTCCTCTCAAAGAGCTACAGCTTTTTCATCTGGCACAGCTCAACTTAAGTCCAGACCAATCTTGTTCCTCCCCATGACAGATTTGTTTGGATCCTCAGTTTGACAGCCCCATTGTGGGGCAGTCCACAGGCCCCCCTGGTACATGGCAGCACTGTGCAGGCAGGTAACAGCTTATCTGCAACCAACTTAATCAACACAACATTTTGTAGCATTATGCTACGATATTATCTAAAATTCTGGGGAAAATAGACTTGGGCCAATTCAGCACTTTGCTTGAGATGGAAACCATTCCTGCACTGAGACCATTGTGCTCATCGGATGTACCTGGTAATTTGTGTAGCTGACTTTCTTGGCTCTAATTTAAGCTTTCTTACATGATGCTCTGTTAATAGGATTTTAGAATCATATATTTTGTCTGTTTGATTGTAAGTTTACTTTACCATCACCTAAGTTGTGCTTTAGAATACTTATATTCCAGCCTACTCAATTCTCCTGATATTCACACCAGCTGAAAAATAAATGCTTATGCAGATATGGAAAAAGACTGTGTTAGTACAGCATCAAAAGTGAAGACTATACACTTTCTATTCTCAAATTAACTGAGAAGACTGGTAAGCAGCAGCTACTAAAAATAACCATCTAAATCCTACTGACTGATGCCCAATCCAAGAAACTTGTCTCAAGGGAATTTCAATATTTTTTGTTAATTTTGCTTAAGCCTGGACTAATAGAGGAGCTTTACAAAACTGGAAAAAAGCAAGTGATTATGGTTCTACCTTGATGGGAGTGGGTAGATAATCATTGCCACATCATGGCCTGTGGCAAATTAAAGTCTGAAGTTATCTGTAAATCTTGAGTTCCTTAAAAAGGGGATGCATGAAAACTTAGAATGATCCAAGTCAGAAGAAATGCATTAGCTTGACTTTGATAAATTAATAGAGAACTAAGGGTGATTATATTTTTGTCCATTAATTGAAATCATTCAGCACTGTTTATGGCAGAAATGATTTGATGCCTTTTTATTTTTTAGTAAGAATACACACTTTGTTGCTAAAAGTAATAGTTGATAGTGTTGATGTAAAACGCCTCATAGAAATTTGAGTGTATGATGTGGTACAACATAACATCTTGATTAAAAGACTGGAATGTAAAATCAACAAGGAATGGAAGGAAGAGCTGTTTGGAGCCCTAGGGGCTGAAGGCAAGAACAATATCTCAGAATAAGTTCTCATTATTCTGAATCTTCCTGATTCAGCTCAGAAAAGCAATGCTACATGATGCTGTTTAAAATCTCAGCCAGGACACATGACCCAAACTGACCAAAGGGATATTCCAGACCAAATGGCATCATGCTCAGTATATAAAGCTGGGGAGGATGAAGGAGGAGAAGATTTGGAATGATGACATTCATCTTCCCATGTCACCATCATACGTGATGCAGCCCTGCTCTCCTGGAGACAGCTGAATATGTGCCTGTGGGAAGCGATGAATTAATTCTCAGTTTTGCTCTGCTTGTGTCCATGACTCTTGCTTTCCCTATTAAACTGCCTCTATATCTCAACCCATGAGTTCTCTTGCTTTTGCCCTTCCAATTCCCTCCCCAGTCCCATTGGTGGGAGAGTGAGCAAGGGGCTGTGTGGGAATTGGTGGATGGCTGGCATTAAACCACGACACTGAGTTTAAAGACTACCAGAGGACAGAACATTTAAATAATGCTGCTGCAATTCTCAATTCTGTTGTGAATTTTCTAAAAATAGAGCATTCTTTGATTACCAGGTCATTTTAAGTTACATCACAATGTGACCATGGAGATCAGACATCATGTACTTATTAAAGCTGACATCTGAAGGCTTTTCCAAAAATAAATTCTCCCTTTGCAGAGAGGATTTCTCAATCACCTTAATCTTCTGTGGTATTTGAAGATAAAAAGACTCTCCAATTACTGGAAAATTTCCAAAAGGATGTCTGGAAAATTGTGAAATAAAGACCTATATGTGATTCATGAATTGGCCATTCATTTATGAGATTATCCTATCGTACTTTCTAGCTGAGGACTGAAAGAAACAGACACTGCATTATTCAGCTTTCAGGTTCTATGTCTCCATATATTAGAACCTTTCCTGATACATCAGGAGGTGTTCTTGTCATGTGAATCACCCATAAAGGATGTGCCTGCCCCATAGGGAACCCCCTCCACTGCTGGTTCAGTGTTTTGAGTACTTAGGAACAGAAAATCTATGTTTACTTACCTTTTCAACCTGATGGTGGCCTAATCACACCAATCCCTCTGAGAGGCTTTGAGGAAAGAGATGTTCTCTAAGTGACCTAGTAAAGTGATGTTTGTGTTCAGCAGCAGATCCCAGTTTCACTGGATGACAGGAAGAAAGCATTGGTAATATTGCTTAGTGTGGGTGAGGGCATACTGAACCCTTACTTGCATATTTCTTTTTAGAGTTTAGTGGAAACTACAAACATCAAACTAGGATTTTCCAACTCTGTTTTCGCTTTTCAGTGCTGCAACAAGTAGATAATAGAATCAGGTTGTTGTTTGAGGTTTTTTCCTCTCTCTTCTAATCTTGTATCCTTTCACGGTAATATTTATTCAACAGGAAAGGCTTTAGATATTTCTGTTGTTTTTTACTGGAAAGGACTCATATTTTGTGTATAGAATGGGAATTCCAGGAACTGTTCTATGTACTCTACTCTTTCCAGTTTTGCTTAAGAAACACTTAATCTCCTGACTGTTCTGAAAGCCTGGGAATTTTCCCAGCCCACGTTGATTCTGAACAGAAACAGAGCACCGAGCATCTAAAGAAATTCAAGGGCTCATAAAAGGAGACAACAGAAAGTTTAGGTGCTGCTAGTGCCTACATTAAAGCTACATGGTTTTGTTTTCTTTAGTTGTAGTAGCAGTTAGACTCACAAATTGTGGTATTGGACAGAGGCAGAGAAAAGTGCTTCATTAATCATTCAAGCTAATGAGTATTTCATTAGCTTAATTATGTTTATAAAACTGGGTAAATAACTTCATTGTTTCTTAAATGGGGAAGCTGATACATAAGGAAAATAAGGACCTGTTTTAAATATTCTCTGCTCCTAGCTCAAATCAGAAGGCCAAATGTACTTTTCCCCTGCTTTTTCTGGTCAGGCTTTTAGTGAATATTAAATAATTAAATTACACAGTGAAGTTTGCCAAGAGGCACAAAAATTAATACCTAAAGAGACTTCCTGCACCATTGACAGCTCCCATACCTGATAGCTTAGTTTTAGAATTGTTTTCCTAGAACATTGCCTACAGTATTCCAAATGAGATTTCCACTTGCTTCAATACTTCTTCATCAGTACTTGAAATACTAAATCTAGTTGGACCACTAGTCCTCAATGCCATTAATATATTCCAATCTTTTCTACACTGGAAATCCTAATAGGCCTAATTCTTACAGTTTCTTCTGTAGCAGAAATTCTTATTAGGATCTTTTTCTCTGAGTTTAAATTAATACTATTTTCCATTTCACTATTTTTTTGCTAAACCTCATAATCATTCCTCATGTATAATAAGCTATTCTCCCCTTTCTTCATGATTCTCCTCCTCTTCAGTGTCAGAAAATTTTGCTAATGCAAAATTGTTAAGGAAATAAACACCACTTAAGGGAAATACAAATTAAAAATCTAAATGGAACAAACCTCCAAAGTTAGTTTAAGACAGTGTAGAACAAATAATTATCTCTTTAACCTTTTGCTCTCAGCAGAATGTATTCCAATTGTGGGATAGATGTAATCAGGTGGTTACAACCATATCTTCGAATCTTGAAATAAGCTACACATAATTAATATTCCAGAAGCTCCATGCTGCTGTATGCTTCTTGTCTGGGGAGAAAACCAAACGGAAACACAACAGCATATACCAGATCATTATTATTATGTAAAAAACCCACTTGTAACTCCAAATACAGAAGAAAAAAAATTGTTGGTTCTTAATAGGAAGTAAAACTGGATTAGAAAAAAGTCTGGAAAAGTAGTGTCATAACTACTGCATGATACAGTCATTCTTAAAAAACCAAGCCAATAATGAACTCATCTGCTAAACTAACAGCTCATTGCTTATGCTACTGAAAAGTGTTAAAGTGTTTCAGGGAAAACTGAAAGAAGCTGAGGAAAGGGTTCTGAGAGTTTTATGGGGTTTTTTTTGTTTGTTTGTTTGGGGGTTTTTTGGGTTTTTTTTTGTTTGTTTGTTTCTTTGGTTGGTTGTTTTTTTTGGTTTTTAATCCAGTATTTTGAAGAAAGGCACAAGCAAGAATTAGGTACTTAACTTTCATTTGAGATGGTTTGATATTTTCTCACCAAAACTTATCAATTTTTCCTAACTTCTTTATGATGAAACTATATACACTTTGCTGAACTTAAATCAAGTAGGTAGAGTTCCTACAGGGCTTGCCAGGCAGGCAGATTGGCAGCAGCAATAGCTATCCCGGATGTTTTCACAGGGTTTTGGGGTCTCATGGCCCAGAGATCTGAAGCACATCTGGCCAGGCTGTGTTTATGTGCTGCAGAGCCACATCTATTATCATCTTAGCTTGAAAGAGGGAACTGGAAAGCCGTTTCTTACCAGTGCAGGCAGGTTACATTGCAAACCAATGTGCCAACTTGGGTTCACCTGCAGTTTTCATCTGCAGCAGGTCAGAAGCAGCTCAGCATTAAGGTCCAGCCTCTCTGCCTGGTGTGGAACCGAGGGGTAGGTGGACAAGTTAGGACAGAGAGACTCTGTTACCTCTGCCTGTAAGCAGCCATTCTGGAAGCTCAAGCCTACATGTGGGCTCAGTCAGGGAACAAAAAATGGAAGGAGTGCAGCTGGCTCACCACACATGGTGTTCACTCAAACACTACAAATGCTGTTTCTAGTAGGGAACTTTCCCTGAATTTCTGGCTGTAGGTCCCTGAAATAACATTAAAGTTACAAAATATTGGAATTTCCCAGTTTTACTCACAGTATGAGTCAAAAAGCAGATTCCAGTTTCAAACTGCAGTTTGAAAGAAACCCCTTTTGCAGGAATTGTTAGTAAGAGATAACTTTCCACCCCACAGCCCCAAGAATGTCAGTAAATAAAAATGCTACACAGAGACCTGGAGCTTAAGGTTTAGTGAGAGTTAGGGCCTCACATTGGCATCTACATGGTGTATTTTGACAAAGCTCAGACTTGAAATGGCATTGCTTCATGTAAGATCAATCTCCATTTCTTCTTTCCTGGTCACACCTCTTGATATTTTCAATGCTTCTTATTTCTCTAAACTAAAAGAGGTTTGGTTTGGTTTGGTTTGGTTTGGTCAGGATAATGTGAAATACAACTCATAACCCCACAGAATATGTAATTTAAGCTTATTTGACAACATGGTGAGGTAATTTGTTCAAGGATGTTACCTGCATTTCTACACCTGTTCTCATCACACACCTCACACTTCCTTCAGAATGACTAAAAGCAAAAGATAAATACATAGATAAATGGATAGATAGATAGATTGATAAATAATAGATAGATATGTCCAAAACTAAATTTGATTGATAATGCTTATTTCTTCCTGCTCTTGAAAGCTTTTATTTTTTCCTTTTTTCCCCTCTTATTAAACATATCTATGTTTCCATTTCCTTTTGAACTGAGATCCAAGTCAGTCCAGTCCAGAGCTGCAAACAGAATACATAAATCCTATACATTGTTTCTGTAGTGCTGTAGCCAGAAAAGAAAAAAAAAAAATCAGTAATTGATTAAACAGAAATAGCATATGTTGGTAATCACATCACTTAAACTCTGAAATCTAAACAATAAGGTTAGAAGGATACACTTTAAATAAAATACTTTAAAAATATTTTCTGTGTTACTCTCTCTCATTGAGACCTTTCCTAAGTTCTTTTAAAGACTGCAGACAAGAGACAATAATTGGATTTCCAGACCTGTCTTTATTACTTGAACTATAAAGAGAGGTCCAGAATTAATGGTCTAAGTTTTTGCCAGAATGGATTCATAACTTATATGAACTGGCTCTGGTTTTGCTCATCTACGAAAAGGGCCCTATCACATTTATGCACATAGAGAAAGTCTGCTGCTCAGTCTTGAGAGATGCAACAAGCAAATTACAAGTTTTAATTACATACTGATCTGCAACATTTATGTAGATGTTCATTCTAAAACAAAAGCAAAAAGAAAAAAAAGTCAAAACTAGAAAAGGAGAAAGAGAATCAAACAAGAATTAATAGCTTTTAAAAGTGAGTAAATTTTTTGTTGTTTTTTACATTATGTCTTTCTAAGCTAGAAATTTTATCTCTAAAAGCATACTCAGTCTGAAAATCTGGTACATTATTTTTTAGGAAACTTGCTGATGTCTCAAAGTAGCAGAAATCTGTCTTGTTCATTTTCTATCAGAGATTTCTTGAGTTATTACTAAGAACTAAGAATTCATTTTGGACAGAAAACACCAGCTCCAGTACAAAAATAAAATAAAATAAAATAAAATAAAATAAAATAAAATAAAATAAAATAAAATAAAATAAAATAAAATAAAATAAAACTTAAAAGGATGAAGAAGCATTCTTCTCTATGTATACAAAATAAATTACTTCCTTAGATTTCCAGTAGACTTGACTGATACATATAAGTGATTTTTAACAATGCACTGCTGAATGTTATAGGTTCCTTCCTGTATTGAGAACAAAGCATCTTTTCAGACTGAGCTTGTATTTCTAGCTCAGGGAATTTCCACTGTGCCTGCTAGAGTCCCCATACCCTCAGGGGGAATGGCTCTGACATTTCCATGATTCTGTAGAGCTGGACACCTGAATGGACTCCAAAATATGTCAGTGAAGTGCTATGTCAGTGGCTTCACATCCAAACTCTTTTCTAATATGGGAATTTCCCAATTCAGCTTCTCATCAGATCCTACATGGACTGAAGCTGAGTGGTATTTTCGGTTCAGACATCATCACTAGAGCATGAAGCAGAAATATCTCCCTGTTTAAAGTGTTAGTAAATAGGATTATACTGTGAAACTAATTCTATACATGAAATAGGTGTCAGAGGAAAATCTAATTTACTCTCTTAAATTGGTCTGTTATACTAACCAGATTAACATGCAGACAGAGAAGTAAACATGTTTTAATTCTGATTGCACTGGGGGACACATCTTCATAGCATATGGTGACAACTTTATATGACTGGAAATTTATATTAAATTTATATGAAAGTTATATGAAATTTATATGACTGGAAAACCTCTGAAATTATGGATGGGCATAAAATTGTTTTTAATTTTTTTTTTACGCATTCTGTATATCTTGTTTCATATCCATCCTTAGATTAGAAATATTTTTTTTAACCCTGGAAAGCCTTAGGAGAGACATACTCTAATTGTGGCAGCTAAATGTGACATAAATGCTGGACAAATAATGAAAGGTTTTCAGAGGTTTCTAGCCCACATCAATTTGATGGTCCTTGACTAATTCAAGTAAGCTTCAAACAAACATTCTTCAAATTAAATACAAACTTCAAACCTCCTTAGAATTGCCTGGAAAAAATATTCTGGAAACTAATACTACATGAACTTCTATGTGATAGTATTATTTGCACTGACCAATATCTAGGGAAAGGACTTTTAATTTTCTTTGCTCCAAATCAAACATAACTGCATTGAGAGAATTGCACTCACAAATACTTGAAGTTATCGTGGTAGGTTAAAAATATCTTAAAACTTCCTTCCCTTTTCCACCCACACCTATGAACCTGATTATAGTATCCTTAAATCCTGTCTGAATCTCTGCTAATTTGGCCAAAAGTACTGATTATGAAGCAATATTAAACACTGTTTATATCTAAGAAGCTGTTACATATGGACACAATGTATGTGCTGACCCCTTGGTGAAAGAACATGGTCATATACAAAATGCAGGATGGCATCAAAACTCAAAAAAAAATGCACTAAAAGAAACAGAGGTGGCAGTAATTTTTTTTTCTTTTTTGAAAATTACTAGAAAATGCATTTTCTTTTCATTGCAATGTGTCTGAATGATGTCTGCAAATGAATTGTGCTGGGAAAGACAATCTTGGCTGGGATATGACAATCCTCAGATAGTTCACCTAATTTAAACACATTTATAAACTATCTCGATGATGCCTTTCATCCTCTCTTTATTTAGTTTCATTTTTAATCTCCTTCCTATATTTCAACTTCACCAAGTGAAGAATCACTTTGCATCATAGAATAATTTAGACTACCCAGAATGAATGCTGGGGACAGCTGCAGCCAGGTCCACCAACAGAAGCAAACTCTCTGCTGACCATAAAGGGTTTGGTATCGGATCTTAGCCCCAGTGGCCTGTTTTTAGTGGTCCAAAAAGAAGATTTTATTCCAAAAAGAAATTAAAGAAAAAGAAGGATGTTTGTGACTCAGCAGATATTAATATCCCTTGTACAAATTCCTGGCTAAGGAAACCAAACCTATTCAGTCTTTGTCATGCCCTTGAACCGAAAGAAAAAAGGAGAGGGATGTGTATCAGTAGGAAGCCTTGCATTTCTAATACCAGGCCTGAGTTGAAATTCTCTAAGCAGAAACAGGTTTTTTTATATTAGACAGTGATTATGACTCCTTAGCTTCCATACTGGCATTTTTTCTTCTCTATTTAATACAATTTTATTCTTTCTGGAGTGTTTTATTGTGCTCTGTCAGTTTTTTAAATTTGAATACTCAAAGGGTCTTGAGTCTGCAACAGAAAACTGCAAAACTATAGGAAATGAATTCCCTAACTAATTAAAACTTCTGCAGGGAATATTTTACCTCGTTATAGAATGAGACTTGCTATTCAGTCTATCACTGTTAAAAGAAAGTCCTGGTCTTTCCCTGATTCATTGCTTGCTATTCAAACCAGGATTGTTCTTTTTGGGATTAACTGAATTTTTTGTCCTCTTTTGCTTCTTATGTATTCAGAGATCACCCTTGAACAAATTTCCCTAAGGCCTGTGTGATAGCAACCTGAAACTGACCCCTGGAATGAAATGACATTTAAAATTAAATTATGTATTTGTTTACAGAAATGTTGACTGACTAAATGCCTTAGGACTGCCAAGGTTCTCCTGTGTTGCTGAAATGATTTTAGAAAAAATGTGGGTTTGTAATATCTGCTTGCTCCTGTTCATTCATGTGCAATCTGGCCTACCTGGAAATCCCTCCATGAGCTCCTGCAGCCAGTGGTGCCCCTCTGACTTTGTCAGTTCCTTTATCTGTCACGGATGCCCTGCTTAGAACAAACACACAAGGCAGTTATCTCACTACAGGAAGGAGCATGGCTGCTGGTGACAGACACGGCACCAGAGGAATCTGTGTGGTCCTTGGCTACAGTCACTTCCAGCCAGGAAAACAATTTTTTCTTCCTTCTTTCACAACTCCCAGTTTTCAGGGCAGGAATTTCATTATATTTTTGATGGGTGGAAAAGCTAGAGACAAATGCCTGTGGCAGGTAGACAGGAAGGTTGCTATAGGCTCTCAAAGTAGAAGAAACAAAAAAAAAAAAACACACCTTAAGGTTTCAAGAGAAACAAAAATTTTTTGAAGAGTGTTTTACGAAGCAGTACCTATTCTAGCTCACTCAGCACTGTCAGAATTGATGACTCTGCAGCCATCCCTGCTGTCAGGAGAGAAATGAGAAGTCAGAAAGAGCCACTAGTGATGTCTATTGTGAAACACCAGGAATAAATTGCTTTGTATTGTGAAACCAGAATGTCAAATATTGTTTAAATGAAAATTTAGAAAAAGTGAGTGGAAGATTTGC
This sequence comes from Passer domesticus, assembly GCF_036417665.1. Taxonomy (NCBI): domain Eukaryota; kingdom Metazoa; phylum Chordata; class Aves; order Passeriformes; family Passeridae; genus Passer; species Passer domesticus. Next base: position 43,014,551 of record NC_087477.1, read on the forward strand.
TCCTCTTAAGTAATCTAGTAATCGAATTAAAGTCTTCTAAGCATACCTAACAGTTTGTAACTGTTAAACCCAGTGGGAATCAGAACAGGACATGTACTTTAATAGACATGCACCCATCAGACTTCAGTTTGGTTTGAAAGCTGCTAGTAGAGTCTAGCCTTATGTTTATTTTAATTTATCTTTTCTGTCCCTACAAACATCCTAACTTTTCTCTCATCAAAATAAGAGGCAGCAAATTTGAGTAGTGAAACAAAAAGTGGGGGGGGGAAAAGGCCCAAACACAAGAGCAATTGGGAACATTTGGTAGTGAGTAACACTGGCAACATTTGGAAAGTGAGTATTTCTGCACTTGCTTGTATATGGCTTTGAGCAGGGAGCCAAGAGCAGGACTGATGCTTTTTCACATCAGCATTCTCACAGATAAGCCTCTGGAGCAGAAGGAAGTTCTGCATCATGCTCTCTCAGCTTTCTATGAAGCCCACTAGAGGCTCTTGTGCAATCTCTCCAAAAACCTCCTAAAATAGAAAAAGACAAAACAAAAGACACTTGGTCTTCAAAAGACCTTCAGTACAGTATGATGGTGCATTTTCTATCCCATTTCTATGCAGCACAGTGGAGAATTCTTCCATGACTGAAAGTCTGTAAGCCTCTGCTGAAAGAAAATAATGCTCTTGTAGATATTTTTGGGTAACAAGCATTTCTAATGCAAGTTTTATCTTATATACTTTTTTTTTAAATTCACATCTCAGTTGGTTGAGTTTATAGTTTTGAAATCTTGAAATGAGAATATGTGAGTTGCCAGTTTTCCTTCAAAGATGGGAAAACTTCTAGAAGTATCTTACATATTTTAACCTAAAGGTAACTTCTCTGTCTTGTTCCATATAGACACTGTACCTCATCAGACCTAGGTCTGAAATTATAGATATAATTTTTATCACGTGCCTTAAAGCACATAAGATAGACTGTAGCCAGACCAGCTGTCCAAGTTTCTATGTAAACAAAAAAATATAACAGCAACCTTTTTAAGATGGTAGCCCAACTTTCTCATTTAATCCCTAACAGTCCTATGGACAATTCTTTGTTAATTTCTGTCTCTCCTTGAAATCTGAATCACCAGCTATAACTAGGTGTGAGATGGGGATGTGTTTCTCACAGACTTATAGACCAGCCTAATACTGATGTGTATGTGAACTAGTTCATGTAAGTAGTCCCACCAAAGTCACTACTGAGGACAGGAATATGCTAACAGCAGTAAATGCAGAGTAAAGTTATTCTCACAAAATACCTTCCCTTTCTGATTTGAATGCACTTGCTAAAAATGCACTTCATGCTTTTACATAGAGAATCACTGTTACAAGTTTAAATAGTCATAATTGTAAATATATTATTCAGTTAGAGAAGGAATAACCATGACCCAAACTTTCATGAAGAAATAACTCTTTCAGTCTGAAACCTTACTCCTACTTTATACCCTTTAGTTTCTCTGAAGCCTGTACATAAAATAAAATAAAAAAAAAATGCATTGCAACATCTTTTCTTCCAATACAGAAAAACAAATATTCAAAGAATATCTGAATATTCTTTCAAGGTGGTAAAGAGGTAGTTTCTAACAAGCTTTCTTTCTGCTTATTTGCCTTTATTGCTCTAAGGTGATAAATTGGTTAACTTTTAGTAATATTTACAATTTTTTAGTCTGAATTCCAATGAAGTAATTAAGCCTTCGGGAAATTAACTTTGTTTTGTTTCGTTTTGTTTGTTTTTTCTATAAAGTTTCTGAAAAATCTTGTTGACCAGGAAATTTCTGAAGGGTTGGGTAAGGTTATGAAGTCAATACCCTAAAGAGGAAACTGCAGCTGGCAGATTTAGGTATATTGAGCAATTGCATTTTCAAGAAATCCTTGTTTGTTTTTAGCTTTTATGGTAACCATTCATGAGGCTTCATGTGGCTGGTGTTTCTTGTGTAAGGGAAAAAACCTGCCTGCAAGATTTATTTTTGATGCTTTCTTCTTTTGCGACTGGAAAGTAAATAATAATTACTTTTGTAAACACAACGATGCAGGAGTTCAATACTAAAAGCAGGGAAGTGCAGAGTACTCATGTGCATGGATGTCAGGAATATATGTAATTTAAGAAAGTAGTTATGGGAATTTGGAAAATACTTCTCATTTTTATCACATCCTTCTCCTTTCATGATATTCCCTTGGGACTGGTTTATAAAGAACTCCAGGCAAAATTTCCTTGAAACCCCTCTGGGACTTTCTCTGAATATTGGTTCAGACTAAAACTTGTACTTGACACCAAGGGAACAAGAGGCTGGAGAGCAGCTCTGCAGAAAGGGAGCGGGGGGTCCTGGTCAATGGCAAGTTGAACACAAGTCACTATGGCCCGGCAGCCAGGAGGGCCAACCCTGTCCTGGAGGGCATCAGGAACAGCATCACCAGCTGGGCAAGGGAGGGGATTGTCCCGCTCTGCTCGGAGCTGGGGCAGCCTCACCTCAAGTTCTGGGGGCAGTTTTGGGTGCCACAACATAAAAAAGATATAAAGCTATTGGAGTGTCCAAAGGAGCACAACACAGATGGTGAAGGGCCCTGAGGAGAAGCCATATGAGGAGTGGCTGAGGTCACTTGGTCTGTTCAGCCTGGAGGAGACTGAGAGGAGACCTCACTGCAGTTACAGCTTCCTGGTGAGGGGCACAGGAGGGGCAGGCACTGATCTCTCTCTGTGGTGCCCAGTGACAGGACCTGAGGGAATGGCCTGAAGTTCTGTCAGGGCTGGTTTAGGTTGGACATCAGGAAAATGTTCTTTACCCAGATGGTGGTTGGGCACTGGAACAGCTCCCCAGGAAAGTGGTCACAGCACCTGAGTGGCCACAGACGGAATTCAAAAAGCATTTGGACAGTGCTCTCAGGCTCGTGGTGTGATTCTTGGGGCTGTCCCATCCAAAGGCAGGAGTTAAATTTCAGTCATTCTTGTGGGTCCTTTCCAACTCAGCATATTCTATGATACTCTGGTCAAGACCAATGATGATGGATGCTAGGATGGACTGCTCTGCAGATACTGCTATTTATCAAAGTTACAAAGTCAGCTAGGCTCTAATAAAAGAAAAATCTGAGATTGTAGTTTTATCTACCAGTTTCAATTAATATTATTCATAGATTGTGGGAAGAATGATCTCTAAAATGCAAGTGTGAGAGAAGTGACTTTGGTTTGTCATTTAAAAAATAACTAATTATAATAGAATTTAAGCAGCAAATAGTTCATAGTTCTTTTATTTATTTTTTAAATTTTTTTTGTGGGTGTTATCTAAACGAATCTGGAAAATAGATACAAAATGACACTTTGAATACTCATATCAACAGAAGCCATTTTTCAGAATTCTTAAGCTTTTGCATAAAGAAAATAATCAAACTATGTTAAATAAAAACCCCATATCATAAGGTATATGCCACAATGCAATCCTTAAAAAAATCAAAGACATCTAGCCAAAAAGTTACCTCATATCTTAGAAAGCATTGAAATGCATTAGTATTTCCATATGGAAAAGTTCTGTCACTGGTGGGGCCTTGTATCATTCATCACTTTCTTTTTTTTCCATTGAAAGCAAGAGGTAAGCAGGGTTAATTATGAGGAAAGAATAAGTGTAATGCTCCAAATGAGAAAGAGGTGGAGCATATGTTGATAAAATCTGTACTGTGTATTAAATATATGGAGCCAAACTCAGGCCTGGCAGTAAGTGAAAAGTTTTAGCTTTGAGCAAAAGAGGTTAAAAATCTAGTTAGCAAGTAAAAAAAAAAACAAAAACAAACCACTAATAAAAAGTGTATTAAGTTAAATGCATTAAATTGTCACTGGAAGAATTAAACTAGCTGATTAAACATAACTCCTGTATGTGAGAAAATCCATAAATCCATCAGCCAAAATGACAGGCCACAAAATAGTGCTTTCTGCCTAAGTAGGACTTATCTCTAATTGGGGTCTAGTTTCTCTTCAATTCCATTCAAGATAGAATATTTGATAACTTGAGCAGGTAAACTCTCAATTTGGAGGTCAATGACATATCATCATCATGACAACTGCTTGAGAATGTCTCCCTCAGCCTGCAGTCCTGTAGACAGGTATTCTGGAAAGTATTTCTAAACTGTGTTTCTGTCAAAGCTTTTTTTCATTTTCTTCCTGGAAAAGATATGTATTCTGTACTCCTTAAGGTTTATCTAACTAGTGATTAATACCCAAAGCGGAAAAACTTATCCTATAATTGATTTTGTATTGATCACACTGATGTTTGTGTTGCTTATTTATCATAGCCTTTGAAACAGAACTAAAAAAAAAAAAATTCCAGGAACTTTGTCAAACATGCTCTGACCCTATAAGTCTCTACCAAGCATTCCAGCGGAGCATCTTGCACAGTCACATTTTCCAAACTATTAAAATGTGGCTGTGTTTGTCTTTGAAATGATGCACTTGTGTCCACTGGAGCCTGGAAGTTTGGAACTGAAGCTAAGCAGAACAAGGGGACTGCACACTGGCCAAGGCAGTGCCAGGTGTCACCAGAGAAAGGCCTTGTGAGCAGCCATGGATTTCTTGAACACTATCTGTTCTTAAAGGATGGCTGAGGTTGTAAAAGGTTTTAAAGAGCAGGTCTCTGTGTATACTCTTTCTTGTTGCTCTACTAATACAACTCCTACGAACATCAACAGGAGCTGTCTTGGCTAAAAAGCAGGGCACAGAGTAGTGTGGAAGATTAAGAGGGTTATTTTTATTTTATTTAATTTGTTCCTGCTTGAAAATGGGACTTTATAATCCTTTTTTTGGGAACACTTTAACAGAGAAATGCAGGTAGAATCTGTTGGTGGTCATATGTCCTTAAGGACGGAAGAAAGTATTTACTTGTGCTCTTTGCCAAGCAAAAGGACTGCAAGATTAATCAGCGCCCACCTGCCTGCCTGCCTTGGAGGCCTGCTCTTCTCTGTGTGCTCATCTGCCACACCAGTTTGCATTTTAGCTGTGATTTCAACCATAGTCTTCTTCCTGTGGATGGTGGTTTCTTTAAACTCTTGACCATTCCTCTTTGTATAAGCTACACATTGTGCAAGACACAGGCAAAAAGGATCTCTTTTTCTTCATATATGGTAGAAACTTAACAAAACAGAGTATGTAAGTGCCATTATTTTTCCTGCAAGGTATTAGAGGTTTTTATGGAAATGACACTCCTTTTCAAGGAGAAACGCAGAGAGTGAAGGAGAGGTATTGAAACTGTATCTTATCTGTCTGCTGCGAATGATTTAATCTCATAAAGTTTATAAAGCGGGGAAAGTTATTATTAAGCTTTCCAGATCTAAAACATGAGAGCTAAACATTTCCTAAATATGAGAAGTCATTTTGGCAGAGAATAGAGGAGAAAGGAAATGTTACCAGGTGCTGCACTGTCTTTTCCTATTTCTTGAGGTAGTTTTAGTGAGGTCATTGGCAACCATGTTCTCAACCACACAGGGTTTTCTGCCATTTTTATGTGTGAGGAATTGTTTAGAAAACTGCCATGATTTGAAAACTAAGCAGACTGTCATCCTTGCTTTTAAAGCTCTCTGCTGTTTAAGCCATTGTCAGAATCCACCTGTATGTCAAATTCAGGGACTGTGTTATAACGTCTTTGCATACATGGAGGTGCCAGAGACTGCAAAAATCTCTTTACTTTGCCAAAGCAAATAAATGAAGAAAGTCTCCAAGAACAAGAGGTGAGTGGAACAGATGTGATAGCTTTACTTTACATTCGCCTGCCTCATACATGGGTGCCACTTAAGAAATACTGTTTGAGTGTTGTTGTACTCAGCCAATAGTCAGCAATATTAAAGGCTTTTGGTATGTGGACAGACACACTTAAGTCATGTCAACCCTGACACTGCTGCAAATTATTCAAGATGCTGAAATTTGGATAATTTACAAATCCCCTTCTGAGCCGAGGCATACAGATCAAGTGTTACATCACTTGAAAAGGGAATTGAATTTTTATCCTTGTAATCTTGTGTTTCTACCTTTTTCACCCTAATAAAGTGGGATTTTTTTTTTCCTATTGCAAGACACAAAAGAGAAGGAAAGAAAAAAGAAGTTGCCAACTGGCTGATTTCCAGTTTGCATGGGTATAACTGAATACAAAATCAGCCCAGTATTTGGCTTTATTTAGAAACATGGGCCCTTTTCCAGATCCCATTAGGACTGATGAAAAATGTACTTCATTGATTTTGCTGACAGTGGATTGAGTCCATTAAGAAAAATGAGTTTGGTGTCAAGGATAGTGACAGTTTCTGTGTAAAACAGAAAGAATGTAATCATTTGTAGACCAAAGGAATATATTTTCACAACTTTAATATGAATTCCAAACAAAATTTTTGACATTTGATTCAAAATTAAGCTAGTGCCTGTGCGCAGCTAGGTTTTTCTTACTGAGAAACACTGCTGGAAGAGTTTAATGTGTTTCCTGATTATCTATCAAGAAGACAAAATTCATAAAGACTATCTTCCCAACATATCATTCAGTGTAGCTGCAGTAACTTTAAAGAGAAAACCATTAGCTGTGATACACTTCATAGAACCATTTAGGCTGGGAAGAATCTCTGAGGTTATGGAATCCAACCATCATAAAATTGCCCTTGGCCTGTGATCCAGCTTGTCCATATCCCTCTTCATATCCTTCCCACCTTCCAGCAGATGAACACCACCACCCAGCTTGATGTCATCTGTGAACTCACTGAGGGTGCTCTCAATTACCTTGTCCAGGCCATCAATAAAGACACTACACAGGGCTGGCCCCAGTACTGAGCCCTGGGGAGCACCACTGGTGACCAGATGCCAGCTGGATGGAACTCCATCCAACACCACTCTCTGGGCCTGGCCACCCAGCCAGTTTTTTTACCCAGAGAACCGTGCACCCATCCAAGCTGTAAACAGGCAGATTCTCCGGAAGAATGCTGTGGGAAACGTCTAAGGCTTTACTGAATTCCAGGTAAACAACATTCAGGGCCTTTCTTTCATCTACTACTTTGCCAGAGAAGGAGATCAGGCTGGTCAAGCAAGACCTGCCTTTCATAAACCTATGCTGGCTGGATGCTAATAGGTTACTCACATCCCACAGTCTTGGGAGAAACAGATAAAGAGCTGGTATTTTCTTTTTACTGACACTAAATGGCTAATGTGAAGTTAACTCGAAATGACTGTTTTGCTCTGGGGGAAGAATAGCTGCACATTTGTTATTTAGAGTACCAGAGGGGTTGAATATGCCTTGCACTTACGATTGGAGTATTGCAGGATGTGCCAGAGTGTGTGACTGCTGTGCTGGGAAATGGTTTCTCCCCTGGTGGAACCAAGGTTGAAGCCACTTATCAGAGTGCCCTTGACTCACCTCACCTGTAACATTACATCTTCATGCATGCGCAGTGAATGCCTATGGACAGATGTTTGCACAAATATAATTTTTCTTAAAAACACATACACAATCCTAGAACCATACAGATATACAATACATCTGCACCACTTAGTAATGTCAGTGCAACATCTTTGTGCAATCCCTAAAAATAGAATTTTCACTTCAGCCACCAGACAGGAACCACATGTCTAAAGAATGTCTCCAATTTGCAGCATCCTAGCAGAGAAGCCCAAATCACAGCCTAGTTCATGCCCATGAATTGAGATCTATACTTGGTCAGAATCAAGGAAATGCCCAAGTTTTTTAAGGAGAGCAAGAATCTATGGACAGATGTATTATGGGAAAGGTAAGATTTCAACTTTTTTTTCTCCAGAAATACAATGTTCTCATGACACATAGACAAGAACAGTTTTGAAGGCTTAATGCTCACAAAGGCAGTGAAAACAAGGTGAGTCTCATGGAAGTCCTGAGATTTTAGCAAAGAAAATGCTAATAGGAACGTCACTGTTAACTTATCTCAGAAAACAAACAGACAAACAGGTGTGGGGAGCCTCTCTTCCCACTGATGTGGATAGCCTCAGTTATCAAGTCAAGGGAAAAAGTCATGTATAGGGGCTCCATTTATATTCCAGGGTCTTATCTAGGAAGACTGATTTTTTTCCCCCCCCCTTGCCCCTTTCCCCTTTGTTTCCATTTTTCCCTTTCTCTGCTTTATTTTTTTGTCCTTTTATGTGCTCCTCTCTTCCTCCACCCTGCCCCACACCCCATAATTCCTTTTTTGTTGGTTTGGTTTTTTTCCCTTTTTCCTTGACTGTCTAAGTCAGATCCCAGGCAGCGTTTGAGTTCATTCAGGAAATGACAAAACCTGACCTCACTTCTGAGCTGAAATCACTGCCAGGATATATGAGGATTGTAACTCTGTCCCAAGGCAAAGTCAAAGGGCTTAGCTTTGTGTAGCTTTCCCCTTTAACAGAGAAAGAAAGCAGTGCTTTCAGAGCTGGGAATCATCCCTTGCTAAACATTAGTGGCCAGCAACACATTCTCCCAGCAGATCTGCACAGGAGACCCTGGATGGACAGAGCTGGATCTGCTTTGGATGGCTGGAACTCCTTCCACACAACTTCCATGTGGTCAGAGCAGGCCAAGTTATGGGCCATGCTTGGGTGTTTCGTCAATCAAATTGCACATGAAACTCATATTTGGACTGAATCATCAGTAAACATCAGTGCCTAGTTTTACAAAAAAAAAAAAATTAAATTAAGATTTTTTTATGTGGCCTTTTTTCTGGCTAAGATAATAAAACATTTTGGTTACATTTCCTTACATATTAATGTTTTCATTTGTTTATTTTCTGCCACTTTGACAACAAAACTGTTGCTCTGAACTTGTACTGGAAATATCTGACTAGCAACAACATTGTTTTGAAAGAAAAGAAAAACAATTTTAAAAAATCCTTTAATCTACACCGACAAAGATATTCCATAACTAGAGCACAAAATCCTGGTTCACATGTACCAAAAGGAAATTTTTTTATTAAATGTGTCTGAGAAAGAGCTGTCTATACTTTTGAACAAGTTGTCAGGTCACTTTTTTTGTTTGGTTTGTTCAAAAAGTTCACTGGAGCATTTCAGACATAATGATAACGTGTTGCATAAGGCATATCAGTTATATATGGCTTTTTCACTCTCAGTAAATCACAGTGAGCATCTCAAGATTTTGATGTTTGTCTGTGATCTGTATCTCTGCAAAGTTCCAAGCCAAGGCACTTATTAAAGGGAACTGTTCAGTTAATTTTGAAATATTTAATGAAATAAACAGCAGAGTTATACATTGTAAAGTAGCCCTATATCCATTTTATGCAAAGGGTCCAGTACTTGAAGTAGATTTATTAAGCAAAAAGGAAGTAATTTCATTTTTGGAGTGACAAAGGGTCCAGTACTTGAAGTAGATTTATTAAGCAAAAAGGAAGTAATTTCATTTTTGGAGTGACTAACCTACTGATGTGAAAATTCAGAGAATTGGTACTAATCTGATTATTAGTATTTTTGAAGTTAACCTCATATTTAAAGACAGGAAACCAGACATTGCTGGAACTGCCAACTGGGTGCTTGTTCAATTCTATTCAACTATTATGAGAAGACAGCAAAAGAGGAATGTGAAATTCCAGAAAGGAAAAAGGCATACCATATTTGTTTCATCAAACTGTATATACCTAAAAGATGAGGTGCTAAGAAGCATGCAGTGTGGGCTTGTCAAAACACACCATGGCAACCATTTGCTGGCAGCACCCTAGCCTGCATAATAAACAGGATAATAAATAGTAATAATAAACAGGAGTGAAAGCATTTGACTTTAGTAAGGTTGGGCTGTGTTGTGTATCTCAGCATAAGCAAACAAGGAAATGTGGTCTAGTTCAAATCTTATTAGTGCTAATCCAATGTCCTTATCATCAGCAGAACACCATAATTTTTTCCCTCTCCCCTAGGCAGGGTTTCTAATGCCCAGTGCTATTCAGTCACCATTCAACTGGAAACCTTCCTAGCTTGTGACTGCCAGCCTAAACATCTGACTTAAGCAGTGTAACTCATCTCCTTTATGCCAGTTGTCTAAAGCTGTTTTATCTAGAGGTCCTTAACTCCAATCAAGGCTTCACTGATGAGCCCACCCAGGCAGTTTGGAACTGAGTCCCCCAGGCTGGCAATGGGTGAGAGAGACCTGATATCTCCCACATGCTATGTGTTAGTGTTCAGGCCCTCAAGCAAGACTCAGAGAGTGGGATTGGATAGGCTGACAGCAGTCATTAAGATTAGATTAGAGTGGGTGCTGAGAGGCTGGACTAGGAAACTCCATAATAGGAATTGAGAGGGGAATATAGTGACTGAAGGAGAGAGTAAAGCAAGGACAGCTTGTGTAGCAGACTAGGCCCAAGCAATCTGAGGTCAGACAGCTTGGCATGTGTGCCTGAGATCTGTAGATAGAAAGGCTGGAAACTGCTCTGGACAGCAAGCTGCTGTGTTTGCATCACACCATACTGCCGCATGCCACTGCAGCATGGCAAAACATTCAGAAGGAGGCTGAGCAGGAGCAAAATGTCTCTTGCAATCTAGTTTTCCCGAGCTTCATAGCTGAGGAGTGCAACTGCAACATTAATCATATTTATTCCTTGTGTGATTTTGAAACCATCTGACTTGGATGCATTTTATTTATACTATCACTTTTCCACCAGAAAACATCACCCTCAGCACCTAGACCATTAAGTAACCAGTAAAAAATGTCAATAATTAAGAGCCTCCAGACTGTCACTGACTAAGGAGCTTGATGAGATGAGCCACCAGAAAAGAGACCTCCCTGGATATTAGAGAATGTTGATGGGACTTATAAATGTTGCAAAACCCATTAGAGATACACTTCTGCTATCCTTGCTGCTACCAGCTATATATAGCGACTATAGCGGCTGTCCCTAAAGTCACTGTCCAGTTTGCTGACATCTTTACTGGCTCATTATGTTCGTACATGATACCATGACTCGGTCTCAGCTTTTGGTTCACATGCCAGTCAAAAGAGAGTGACCAGGTCCTTTGTTAGTGTGGTCTCAGCAGACTCTGTGGCCTTTTGCTGGTCAGCTGCACTTCCAGCAGCAAGAAACTCTAACAAAATGGAAAATAGATGAGTTCAGGGCATATTTAGAGTCACTTTCTCTTAGTCACTGGATTGGAAAGTAGAATAGTTAGTCTGGTCTGTCTTCACTGGAAGTCTATATGTTTGGATCCAGATCCTGGCATGCTAACCTAAGATCTTTCTTCACAAACTTAATGGTCAGACCAGAAGAGAACGATCAGAATGAAGATTGAAAATCATTTCTGCTTGTGAATCTGAGTTGGGTCATGAAACAAGAAAAATTGAGGAAAAATAGAAAAAAATGGGGCAAATACTTACACACATGTACTGCGAATCAGAAGAAAACAATGTCTTGAAGACCCTGGTGTTTCTAGCTCTTATTTTCCCAGTTTTTCTGCCCTATGGGAATTTTTTTCTTGGAGCAGAGTCATAATGCTGGACTGGACAGTTGCAGCAGCCAGTCTCAGACTATTTCTCTGCAGTCTGACAGTTTCTCTGTGCACCCAAGGTTTTCCATGTTCTTCTTTTCCTAACTTGGACCGGCAGGGCAGCAGTGCCCCTTGCTCTAATTTACTGAGATCTATGTACTTGCAAAATGGTATTCAGAAATCCCCTGAGCAGAAAATGGCTGGAGTTTGGGAAGATATTTGGGTAAAAAGTAGCATCTGCTGGTCCTGTTCATACTCTTCCCTAGGCATCTGCCTGTGGCCACTGGTGCAGACAAAATGCTGTCTTATGGGGTCCAGTGGTCTGAGGTAGCGTGACTGTTTTTATGAAGTCATTTGATAATCTTCATCAAATATTTAATGACTGCATGGTCTTCCTATGGACACTACTGAATTCATACTGCATACAGAATAACTAACCGGTACTTGGACAAAATAGATCAATCTGGGCAGGCAAACCCCATTCCTAATCTTTTAGGTTTTCAAAATTGAATATTTCCATTGAGTTTGGCATTTAAAAATCACTGCAGGATCTATGCTTCTAGCTATGTTCAAGAAAAGTGCTAACACAAAATACAGACCTTTAATCAAAAAAAGCATTTTAACACACAATTAAGGATGTGAATAATTACAAAAACGTAATGGCTCTGCTGACTGGCCTGAGTTGATATTAAAGTGAACCCATACAAAAGCAGAAATATAACAATCAGATGCAATCTGAAAATGAGAATATATTTTTTTCTAGCATAAAAATCTTTCTCTCCAGCAACACTGATGTCAGATCCATTAGCATGGATGAGTCTCTCCTAGTTGAAGACAGGAAGGATGATGTCTTAGACAAGAGAAAATTTTGCTAAGGATGCATTCAGAGGTCAGTATGTTCTTTAATATTGAATGACCACCCACCTTCTAGCACCTATGTTTACAGCCAGATATTAAAAAAAAAAATTAGCAGCACGAGAACTTTCACCACAGTTTCTTGAAGTTTCAGTGCTAGATTTATTTTTAATGTTGCTGTAAGGTACAAAATTTACCCTGTACATTTCAAGTGTAATGTGTAAAATACTTGTTTTTATAAAAAAGCTATCATTTTAGAATGAATGGTCTTTCTACAGCGATTTCTGGGTAGCATATTTTTGGAGATTTCTATTTTATAAATTATTAGTTCTGAGAAACCATATAATGTAATAACTAGGCATCAAGTATATAATTATTATTACTCTGAAGTGTGTTTTTCAAACTAAAAGGACATGGCCTTTCTTGCATGGTTAATTGTATTCAAACCTCTGAAAAGTATGCTTAGTTGAGAGGGTTCATATAACAGTTATCGTTCCAACCCTTAATTTTGTCCAACATTCCTATTCTTGAAAAATATCTCCTTAAACAGTGTGTCACATACCTGTATTGGTGCCTCAGGCAGCTGTTCTTCTTTTTGAGTTCATTCATTCTCCAAGACTTCCACTGACTGCTGTACAGGTAAGGATTCTACTGTATTTCACAGTCCTCATTTCACTCCTTACCCAAATAATAAACATTGAGGCATTGCTAGTTCTCCTGGGTTTTTGGAAAAAAAAAAAAAAAGTAGTAGGGCTTTAATTTCAGAGTAAATTTAACAGTGTATTTTGGGATCTCCTAAGGCAGATCCTTTAACATGCATGGATCCTTCACAGTGATGTGAAGACCCAGACATTCTCTCAATTATTGTGGTGGTGTCCCTTTTTTGAACTGCTAAATCTGAATGAGGGGACAGATTCTAAAGTTCAGACTGATATATATCTGCACAAATATCAAGAATATAATTTTTTTTACACTAAGAACCAAACTAAGACCTTAGAGTGAGATTAAATGGCTCTCTTAAAGGCAGAAAGGATTTGTTTTCTTTAGGTTAAAATTTTGGGGCTCAGATCCAGTTTGGAATTGGAGTCTGGGAAAGGTGCAATTCATTATAACACCATGACAGTGTGCTAAAACTGTTCCAAAGACTGCAACTGAGCATCTTGTGGGTTGTAAGAAATTTTCCCTGTGGGTCTTTGGCACCATATGTCTAGCAGGTAGCTGACAGCTGTTCAGACTGAGTGCAAATCAAGAAGAATTTAAGTAAAGAGCAACTACTACAGTAAAGCACATCATCAGTGTGATTTAGGTATAATGCATGTGCTGTGGTGGGCAAAAAGGAAATTTGAATGTGATGTTGCATGCTGTCCTCACTTTTGTCCTCAGGAACATCTAGATACCTTTCCAAAATAGTCAGCCAGGAGGAATACTGAATCATGCTTAAAACTCTTATTAGATGGAATTGCCTTGACTTGTCCAACAAGGCATCTGTCTCTTCTTTTTATTATGTAAGTAGAGGAAATAAAGACAGGTACTTAATTCTGTACAGCACTTTGCATGCAATAAGTGCCTTTAGAAAGAGTCTATGTGGTAGAAAGTATAAGTGTTATTAAATGACATCTCAACAATCACTGTCTTCCTGATTTTTTTCAAGGTTAAGCTATATTCTTTATCAATTTGTATAGATACAGTTTTGGCACAGTTATTCATGAGACATGCAGTTCATGCCTGTAGCTTGTTGATAACAATTACTAATCATGCATTAACTCTTCACAAGTCATTTACATCTACCATTTATGCATGAACAAACACTGCCTTTAAGAACTTTGAAGCTGACAGGCTAATTCTTTTCACCACTGACTTGTATCTCAATTCCTCAATGACAGTATAATCCAGAAAAGAATCCAAAATGGCACTAAACTTATTCAGTCAATTAATTACACCATTTTATTGAGACTTAAGGGTTAAATGAGAGCATATAAGTTAAATTTGGATGCAGAAAAATAGGTGTATTTTGATTTAATTATAACTTTTTTTCTCACAAAACTGGTGTGACAGTATTTCTCAACTTTCTAAAATATCATCTTACAGGAAGACAATGAGCCTCTGTAATTTTCAAGAGATGTTTAGTTGAGATTTTTTTTAGCACTGTCATAGGTATATGAGTGTGTTCAAAACTGTTTTTTTAAGGTATTAACACTGTGAATGTTATAATGTGCAACACTGAGTGTTGTAATGTGCAACAAGAGTTTAAAGTCTTTAAACAATAAAGTTTAGGGGAGGAGGGCGGGCAGGAAAAGGATAGGAAAGTGTAAGAGTAAAGAAGAATACAGAAGACCGTACTGTTGAGTCACAAGGTTCAGAGTAGACCCTTGTACTAAACTGAGCCTGACTTTACCAACAGTTTATGCCTGAAAGCTCAACAGCCATTAACGTTAACAACACTTAAATTTAATAGCACTTAATCCATAACTTAGGATCAACAACTTAGCAGAGGATTCATATAGAATTTGCTATAGCACAACAGTAACTCACTTACAGGCTTAACTTACTTTCAAACCTAAACTACTTAAGAATCTAGAAGAGCAACATTCCTAGTAATTTGCTATAGCATATTCACACTTGCTCACACAGACATAAAGACTCTCTACAATGTTCCTGTGAAAAATTACCCTGGAGTTCAGTGAAGTGCTCACTTCAGATGTCTTTGCATCTTCTTAATGGGCACAGGGTTGAGCCTTGAGGAGCTGGGGTATCAGCCCAGAACAATCATCATCATTCAGTGATCCTTTGAGCAGAGCAAACTCAAGAGTTCACTGGCTCTGAGAGATATCCCAGGCAGAGGGAGGTTGCTGGTTGCAGCTGCTATGGTCTGGGAGAGCTCAGAGGATCTCACTTTAGGCTGCTGTTTTCAGAATCACAAGAGAGGTGGCTTTAGTCATAGTAACCTTTCATCTTGGCCACAATTCAGGTCAGAAAATTTCTTTTAAAATTTGATAATGAAAATATTATTTCACTTGGGTTGTTGTTCAGACAGAAAAATGAGTTTCCGAGGCTGTTTGCTAAAGCCCAGGTGATCATTAGACAGTGCTAGTTGCTGGGAGCAAACAGTGCTCCTGATAAGCTCCAGGTGCACCTTCTCAAGGCAGAGTCTCAGGAATTCCAGGATTGTAGTGTGGCAAGGGCTGGAGGAGTGGTGTGTGCACTCCTGCATGGGGAAAAAAAAATCATAAAGTCATACAAACAGCTTGACACTGGTTTGCACATGGAGATCTGTCAGCAATGGCATAGCTACACAGTAAATGTAAGCATTAAAATGCAAAAGACTGCAAGGAACATATGCTTTCAGCATCTTGTATGATCTCACTTTTCTATAAATCCATTACATCAATTAGACATGGCTGCTTCCTGTATTCATAATATTCTTATGTAGTGTTCATAATATGAATATGCTTCCATATTCTTATTATTAATATGGTCATGTCTATTATGATCAATGTACGCAATTGCTGTTTTGACAAGCTCTTTATCTATCAGATACATAAAGCCTCACATATATATATATATATATATATACATTTACCAGCATTAACAGGTTTTAAGTGGCACAGGGTTCTAATAATTTTCTCATTTAATTTTAATAAATGAGACACTTCATTGAGTGTGCAGCTCTCTCAAAATTCTTAATTTTAGAGCCTCCACCAAGGCATAATAGTCTGAATTTTCCAGTAAGATTTGCCACATCGACCCTGTAAGGATCATCTGTCATACTCAGTATCTGTAAAGGAGAGGGAGATGAGGGAACTGGAACATTAAGGAGGACAGACTATAATTTTCTTCATCTGATGGTTCATCTGTTTGCTTTTTTTTTTTTTTTTTTGCTGATGGGTTTGCTACTTCAAATTTCTGTATTTCAAAATGAAAGGAAAATCATTAGTCTTCATTTCAAAGAAATAAAATCAGGTTACTTCCACAGTTCTAGTCGTTTGTGCCAGATGGGAGAAACCTTGTAAATAAATACCTATTATGTCTGTACTTCCTACAAAGACCTGAGGATGTATAACCATTACAACATAGAGAAGGAAAGAAAAAGAAAGAGCTTTCATCATCCTTTGGAAATCAGTCTTTCTTAGGTGCTCTGTAAATCTCTAAGTCTTCTGGATGCTCACCATAGTCATCAAGATGTGACAGGTGATTAAAAAAACATTTATAATTACAAAGTTTGAAGAACATTAAATCCTTTTTAAAACTGTGTTTTTCAATTGTGTGAATTAAATCAACTCAATTTATAAGAAAAACAACTTTGGTGAGCATTGAAACTACTGAAATATGATTTTAATTTGATTTGGATCTTCTGTCTGCCTGGCTTTTCAACTGAATTAGTCTGAAAACCAAGGCATGGGTCCTTGTGTTAATAGAAATTTAAAAATATGTATTTGCTTTCCTGAAAAAGGCTTGGTGGAGGCTTTAATAAAATTTGGTCAGCTATTTGACATTAGAAGTTTGTTTTTCAGCCATAATTCATCCTCTAGTGAAGTAGATTCTTTATTAATTACATAAGTTTGTGGCTAAAGAACTTGTAATCACTTTTTCCTAAGTTTCCTTTGTTTTTCTGATTTCTAGTGACCACTCAGGCCTGTCTGCTTGCTCTCTTACTTTTTTTCCTTCTGCAGGAACATTAGCTTAATCTGATTTTAATCCAGGTGCCTTCACAACCAGCAGAACACACAGGACTACTCTCTGAGTCCTCTGACTTTTTAAAAAAGTTATTGTTGTTATTTTAAATGTGGTATAAATCACTTAAAAATTTGAAACAAACTGTTTGAAATATATACACATACTGTGTTTTTGCACAAAATTCAATACCTTAATGAGACTAAAAAGAGCAATAAACCCAAATAAATTCTATCTTATACAGCTGCAAAGTATCTTTTGTGTGATCAAACAGCAGAGCTGGACCTTCAGATGTCCATATTCTACTACTGCAAACTAAAGAAACAACTAATGTCCTTGGGCTGTCACTAGGAAATGTCTGGTTATATTTGCATTTGGTTTACACAAGAATTTTCTAGTGAATATTGTCTAAGATCAGGAATTTATGGGCATTGTTCCTGAATTAAACAATTTAACATGGTTAGATGTTCCCAACACTTGACAAGGCAGCAATTGCAAACAGAGGAAAGATAGTTAAATCTACCACTGCACTTTGAAACACAATGAATATTGAGACAGATGTGTGCCTTCCCCTAGACATTCGTTCACCAGGACAACTTGTGTTTTATTCACTTCTTTTCAATAGATGCCTGAAATACAAAACAATATGGCCAAAACCAATCAGCAGAAGCTGGACCATTACTCATGATCAAGTGGCTTGGGTGTATAAGGTTTCTCATAAGGCTGTTTTCTCCATTTCTTCCTATTTGGGCATTGCCAGCTCAGCTGGCACCGCAATAGGACATCTGAAAGGTGTGCAGGCTGTCCTCCCGAGCCTTGCATGCATGACAGCTCTGGCTTCCTCTTGCAAGTGTGCAGTGAGGAGATGGAGTGATTATTCTGTCCCTGCTGGCCTGCCAAGAAGGTGCTGCCAGGCAGGAAAGCAGCTGTCTGTGACCTTGGACTGGTTTTATAGGGTGAGAGGCAGAAGAAGAGGCCTTTTCTTACAGAATCCTCACTGCATTGCCCTGATCAGGAAGCTCTTGCCAATGCCTGTACCTGATGGATTGAGATGGATCCTGCTGCCCAAAGCAAGCCCCTTCTCGCTCCCTTCTGACTTAGATTTGCCCCAGTCCTAGTTTTCTGAAGCTGTAGCAAGTGCTCTGATGACAATGTTAGGAGAATGGTAACTTTAGAAGAACTGAAATAGTATTAAAACAGCTGGGTCATGAGAAGTGATGTAGTGCCAGTTTGGGTAGAGATCTGCTTAAAAGGCAAATGAACAGAAGTGGCAAGGAGGGAGGGAGCAAGTGAAAAGTGAAATTAAATGTTTCTGGAGATAAATGGAAGCAGCTCTGCATCCCCAGAGATGAGGAGTAAAAGAAATTATAACGAAATGCAGGCAGCAATTAAGAAAAAATCCATGTGCTTGGGGGCAGTTGAACCTGGCAGGGCAAGTCAGAGGGATGAGCATCCTCTGGGTCAGGCTTTCCAAGCTTCTGAAAAACATCTTGTGGGCTGGGAAGAGATTGCCCTTAGCAGTGGGATGGAGGCTCCAGGACCTGCTCCATGGTGCCACCATGTCTGGCTGGAAGGCATGGGGGCCATGGTGGGGCAAGGGCAGCCAGACCAGGGCATTTGGCAGAGGCAGATCAGGCTCACAGCAAGTCAGCACAAAGAGCTGGTGCCCCTGCTGAGGCAAGTAGAAGTTGGCCAGCCAAAACTTTGGTTGTTGCCAAAAGTGTAAAACATTTACACAAAACTCTTTTGCTCAAGCAGACAAGAGAAACATATTCTCTCCTTTTTCTTTTTAATATTTATTTTCTTCATTCATTCCCCTGCCAGGAAACATGCCTATGGAAGGTTACGGCTGACCTGCTTTTTATTCCCCTTTCTTCATGGGAGAGCCTATCTCAGGATGAACAGCCTCTGTGGGACTTGGTCAGGATAGGTTGAAATAGGAACTGTTCGGGTTTGGGCTGTAATATATACTTTTCTTTTTTAAAAAATGTGGTTTCTTGGTATTAGAAAACAACCAATTGTGCAGCCCAGCATGTGCTGTGGTTGATTGCTGGAGGAGTGATTCCTTTGCTGAAGCTCACATGGAATGTTGTAAACTGAAGGGTTTCTATGGCTTTGGGGAACTAAGCACCACAGAACAGGTCCTGGGAACTTCCCTGCCAGCAGGGCTGGGGCTCTGCATCTTCTGGGACATGCCAGCTTCTCCTGTGTGTCCCAGTGCATGGGGGCAAGCCCCAGTTGGAAGAAGCAGTTGGAGTTTCCTAACAGAAAATAGTTCTGAATTTAATCATCAGCCTAAATATTTTTTGGCTGCAGAGAAGTCCTGGACTCCTAAGATGTTGCTGTATGTGCTGCTGTGTCCACATTAGAGTGCCTGTAAGTCCCAACACAGCTCAACTGACAGGCAAGGTCTTTGTTTTCTACATATTTTGGTGGGTACAAACCCACCAAATAAAATAGTAGGAATCTAAAAGTGTCATCAATTGCCACAGTTCATCCTCTCCCCTGGAATTGTTGCCTCTCCAAAACAAAAACTTCCCCAAGGGACAGATAAGGCTCTATGGCTCTATGCTACACTTGCCAGTAAACTTTCTTCCATGACTTTGTTCAAATACAGTTTCTTTTACCTGGGAAGAGCTTAGCAAAAGCATTTTTCTATTGCAGCTTCTTTGAAGCAGCACATGTCAAAATCCCTGATGCTGGGGCAAGGCAAGGACCAGCCATGGGCAGCAGCCTCTGGTGTCCTGGACTGCCTCCTGCCTCTTCAACAGACCTGGTAAGGGACTGCTGGAAAAAGAACCGATCCTCACTCTTATTCAACATCTTTTCAGTTGTAGAGAGCAGAAAAGTCTTGTCTGAGCCTTGTTTTCTCCAGGCTAAACATGCCCACCTCTCAGCTGCTCCTCATAGGACTTACTTGTCCAGACCCTCCACCAGCTTTGTTGCCCTTCTCTGCACGGTCTTCAGTACCTCGATGTCCTTCCTGTAGTGAGGGCCCCAAAACTGAACACAGGATCTGAGGTGTGGCCTCACCAGTGCTCAGTACAGAGGGACAGTCACTGCCCTGGTCCTGCCGGCCACACTATTGCTGATCCAGGCCAGGATGCCACTGGCCTTCTTGGCCACCTGGGCACACGCTGGCTTTGATCAGCAGCCAGAGTGCTTTGGGCAGCTTTGCAGTCACTCTCCCGCACCCGGTAGCCCTGCACGGGGCTAAAGGGGCTGCTGCGACCCAAGGGCAGGATGTCGCACTTGGCCTTGTTGGGCCTCATACAACTGGCCTCGGCCCATCGATCCACCATTCCACTAACCTGTGCAAGCCTGCACTCCCTCTTCCTCTCGTCCTACTCAGTCCCTCTCCGCTAATATTCTCTTGGGCCTGCCAACTCTGTTAGGTATCTCTCAACACCACCATCGAACGCATTCTCCTCCCGCCAGAGGCCAGAGGATGCTTCGCTGCGCCACCCCCTTTTCCACCTGCCACCGCCTCGCCGGTGTCCAGCGGCGGGAGGGCCGGGGTGCCCGGGCTGCCGGCCCCGCTGCCCCCTCCCGGCGCGCCGTGCCCGAGTGTGGGCGGGCTCCGGGACGTGCTCGCTGGGGAGCGCCGCGGCGCCGCACATGCTCACTGGCCGCGGAGGCACCGCCGGAGGTAGGGGCTCGCTCCGCCGCCGGAGGAGCCGCGCTGTGGCTGCGGCCGGGCCGCGGCATGGCCCGCCCGCTGCCGGGCCGCCGCCGCCGCTGAGCGCGGGGGGATCGCAGCGTCCGGCGGTGAGCGCGGGGCGCGGGCGGCGGGGCTGCGTGTGCGGGCGGGGCCCGTGCCCCCGGTGGGGCGGGCGGGGATCGAGGGTCCGGCCCCAGGGCCCCGTTCCGCCGGGCGGCACGGCCGAGCCCCGTCAGCACCTCGGCCAGCGCCGGTGGGGCGGCGGCGGGCACGGCCCGGGGGTGCTGCCGGGGCCGCGAGGGGAGCCCCGCCCGTCTCCTCCCGCTCCCGCGGAGCGCCGGCAGCGCGGAGGCCGCTCCCGTCCCTTCCCGGGCCGGTGGGAAGCCTCGGGCCGGCAGGCCAGGCGAGGGGCCGGTGGCAGCAGGGACAGATCCGCGACCTTTCCCGGCCGGGCCGGGGCGGTGGCGATGCTGCGGCTCCCAGGGAAGGGGCAGCCGAAGCATCCCGGTGCCTCCGTGAGGTGGGGGTACAGAGGGAGAGGCACAGCTCCTTGAGAACAGGGGTTAGGGGGGGCGGAATCCGAATAAATAAAAGTGGAAAATGCAGCAGGTTCTTAGGCGTCTGCGAGATTTCTGTTGGCCCAAGGAAATGCTTGGGAGTTATCTGTGGAATGGCAAACAAATGAAAAATGCCTTGGGTGCCGCAGTGCTGTGGCCAGGGGCAGGTGGAGCTGCTCTGGCCAAACACAGACTCATCTCCTGGCCTTTGGGGTACGTGCTTTTGCCCCAGAGAAGTTTAAATATTACACTGAGCACGATGCAATAAAGCATAGTATTGCGGGTTGTGTTTAGTCATCTTTGCAAGGCCTTGTCAGTGCTGGCTCTGCAGTAGAAATGCTTAATGCAAAATTGTTGTGTTTAAACTCTGTACATAAAATTGTATTTATAACCTCTTCTCGTAACCAGTGTTGAAATGATTGCTATTTTATCTGTGCAAGGTCACAGAGAGCTTGCAGTTTTTTGCCTTGCTACATGACTGGTTGACATTGTATTTAATGCAGTTGATACATTTCTGGTGAGGAACCCCTTTCCAAGCTTCTGACTATTTTCGGTTAGTCTTTGAAAGACATCATATTTCTGAGGCACACTGAAGCAAGCCTGCATTTAAATCTGTTCCTCACTGTCAATTTCAACTTTGGGAAGCTACTTGACTCTCTGGAAATTGCCTAAGTCAGTTTCACGTCAAGGATACATGTATCTCTCTCCCAGGACAACAAAGAACAGCAAGAAACTCAACTCCCCTGAAAGATTTGTTTACTTTTTGCAGGTATATATTTCCTTTTGCCATATCCAGCCCTACTAACATAAGCTGTTTTCTTTTACCACAGACTGAAGATTTCTCTGAAGCATAATCTTCAAGATGAAGTTCTTACTAGCAATTTTATGTTTCATCTCATTCTCCTTATGGATTGAAGAAGTCTATTCCAAAGAGAAGTCTTCAAAGAAAGGAAAAGGGAAAAAGAAGCAATATCTATGTCCATCGTATGTTCCTGCTTTCTTTTATGCTTTTGTATGATGGTGAACCTGCCCTGTTTTTAACAGTGGAAATTATGTGGCAATTGGAGTAGAAGGTGATGCTTCTGGTAGAAGGATGGGGTCTGTGGTGGGAATGGGTTTGACCAGCATCATTCTGTCATTGTGTTCCTTCTGCAGCAAGTCTGTTTTAATGCAAGGGGAAAATATAAGCCACAAAAATTGTTCCTTTTCTTGTGGTGGATTTCAACCCAGTGCCTTGCTATTTATGGGGACACGGTAGAGTGGTCCCATAGTGCTGTGCTGTCTAGCATCATGTTGCAGGTGTATTGGGGATAGCAAGGAGGGTGCAAAACTGTCATGGTGAAATTCAGCTTCTGGTTAGCTAATTCTGTAAGAGAAGGCTTGTCCTACACATATTACAATTGCATGTTGAATAGAACGAAGGTCTTCAGCATCTTTCATCAATCATGTTTAATTCTATAACTTTTATGGAAGTGGATGCATTGATTGTTGCTATAAGGTATGCCCTTGTGGAATAATCTCCCTGTAGAAATACAGAAATTAGAATCTGTGATTGCCCAATTGAATAGAGGATGTGTTCTGGACACCTATGATTACTTGATGTTAAAAAAACCTCCCTCTTTCTAATGCCTACCACACTTTACATTGTGATCCATAGGACAATATTTTATTTGTGAGTCCTATTTTTATAATTTTCTTGGCCAGCCTTACTAATTTTTAGTGTTATGTTGTAAATATATGTGGAAAAGATTGATGGACTATGATAAATTGCCAGTAAGTGTAGAAAATTACTATGACTGAAATAATAAAATTGTTTAGACGCAGTTAAAACATATTTCTTCTTTGACCGTAAAAGAAGAGGTACAGAATGTTAGACTGGTTATTTAACATTAATCAATTTTTCCAAAGAAAAAACAAAGTAAAAGTGGAATAATCAGACAGAGGCATTGTTCAAGTAATACTTTTTAAAGTTTATATTCTTTTCAAATATTGACAGAGATGTTTATTTGTAACCTAAAATTTTAGAATGTTTCTACATATGATGCGTGTCTTCCTTTTCTTTTTTTTTATATCAAACCAAAAAAATTATATTTGTTGTTAGATTTGAATATATTAAGATGTGTCTCAAATGTGATCATGACTCATCTGAAATGACCCCTACCCATTCTTTCCCTTTTAAAAATTAAGTTGAGTCTGGATGAGGTTTTTGGTCTGAGCTACTGTGAGAGTTTATAGCAAGGAGAGAAATGTCAGGGTTCCCAGGACAGGCATCAGAACAGAAGCCTTTGAAAAGTGAGTTAGAGAGCTGGGAACTGAAACCAGGTCTTCCATGGTCTTGTTTAAATAGCCAGCATTTCCCCTATTCTTGACTTAGTCTTAGAATTCAAAACAGCAATGTCATTTTATCTTTGTGAGTGGATTTTTCTTGTTTGTTTTTATTTTAAGCCCTGTATTTCTTGGTACCATTAAATATGATGTCATTTGTCACCAATACACTTGAAAAAACATTGAATACATGCTATCATTTTCAAAGTGATACTTTCCCAGTTGAATTTGTCTGCAAAAATACCGGTGAATCCAGTACTTGTTGATCCATTGTGCCGTGTTGCCGGCAAGACTTGCCGTTGCAATAAGTCCTATTCCATCTCCTGAATAATGACCAAGTTGTCTATATCTCACTTGGCTGAAGTTCACAGCTTGAGAGACAACCACTTGTAATAGTGGGGTTGCTGTTTCTGTGGCTGGCATCTAGAAGACCTGTCATGTGAGTGAGCGATGAAAATCAACTCTGTCTGGCAGAGAAATTGCCCAGTGCTCTCTTAACTCAGGCTGCTGTTGGCAAATTTCCAATCATCAGCATTTTTTAAATGATCGTTCACAAAATTTCTTGATTTGGTGACACTCTGTTTTGTAAAAGAGGTTGCCTACTAGTAGTAATTTTTTCATTGTGAAAAAAGTAAGGTATCTTTCCTCAGAATCAAGCCAAAACATAATGCAGTGGCGAGGAAATCAAGTGACACTATAAGGGTTGACTAAAACGACTCAAGGAAGTGTCTAAATTAAAAATTTTCTAGTAATCTTGAAAACAATATTTTAGAAGAATGCATGTTATTTTTTTAACAAAACAAAAACCCTTTTGTATAATTTATAAAATTAAGTGGTACAAATTCCTAATGTAAATGTACTTTTATGAGTTAAACTCTTAATCCACTTTTAATTTGCATTGGTTACTGGTGCAATAAAATTTAAAACTTAATTGTAACAAATTTTTGCCTTTTATCTCCTTGCAGCATGTGAAAAGCTAAATTTTAATTCTTCAAGAGAACAAAAAACTGCGTTAGTAGTTGTATGTGGAGCAATCCTCTCTTGCAAACTTTATAATGAAATTCAAATCTATGCAAATCATTATTCAGGAAAAACTTATACTGAATCTCATATTACTGCCTGAGTTCCTTAATTTGATGTTAAGAAATGGGTGGCTACAAGACTGGCTTGGGACTTTATCACAAATTTGTTTGAATAAAAATTAAGCATACTTGAACTTTTCCTTTTATGGCTCTCCAGAATACAAGCCTTTTGCCAAATGTGCCCCTCTGGCATGAAATTAACTACTCTTAGGATAAGATGAAAACAAGTTGATTAGAAACCCCATAAAACGTTCATTATTGTCTCATAAGCAGATATTTGCTTCCTTACATCAGGAAAATTCTATTTTGTATCTTAGAGCAAACCCTGGTGATTATTCATGATGCTGTACTTCTCAGTACATTGTGTGATACTGGCTTGATTTACCATCTTATTTTCATTTATTCCTGAAACTGTTTTTCCCAGGTTTAAATTGAAGGGTTTCTTGAAGCTGATACTAAATCATTTGGTTCTTACTTTGATTTAATGCTTTCTCAGAACAGATGTAAGATTTCACATCTTACATTTAGATCATTTTCCTTCTTACCTCAGGCTTTCAAAGTGAAACATAGAATAATTATACTTCTGTCTGGTTCCTGAATCTTTGTTGATTAACAAGGAAATTTACATATTGGGTCTAAAATGTTACAATAGAGAGTTTTGCACCATAAATCTGAGAAACTGGCTTCCACAGATTCAAAGTGCAATGAAGTACAAAGCTTCTGTAACAAAACTTTTGCCTTTTGTTTGCCATGGAAAATCTTTTTAAAAAAATCAGGCCCACCCCTTCAAGAAAAAAAAAAAAAAAAAAAAAAACCCAAAAAACAAAAAACAAAACCAAAAAAAACCCCAAACCCTAAAAAACTGTCTTACTGTTTACAAAGCTTATTTTGAAATTTCATATACTTAATACAGATGATTTCTATACAGCTACAGATGGATTAAATTATTTTATCTCTTTCCTGCTCACAGACTTTGTTACTTAGTTCTTATTAACTTCTTCATAATTTCTTGTAATACCTTGCTTCTCTTAAACATGTGGGACAGTTAGCTGTGACTTAGAGCACTGCTGAAAAATGCTTTTCCTTTTGTTACACCATAATAAGCACTTCAATTATTTTATGGTGTTTGAGCTGCTGCTCTTATCTCCACAATCCTTAGCAGCCTGGAAGGTCTCTACTAAAAACTACTCACGAGATTTCTAGATGAAATGAAATTGTAAGAAAAGGGAAGCTTGGTTATTACAGTGTTAGAAAAGGAATAGATAAGTAAGAGTGTCACATAGCAGCTAACAAAACCACTAATGACTGTGGTCATCATCACAGCTATCCCTGTTAATTATAGTTTTAGGATGACTCAGCTGTTCACTTGCACAGCTTTCACCTCTGAAGATCTCTCAGCGTCCCTAATGCCACAGCAATGCTGAGAGCAAAACCTCACTTGCTAAATCTCATTCTTTTGTCTGGATAGCAGGACTCTGCTTTGAAAACAGCATCCCTCTTCACCTTTATGCATTTGTCCACATGGAGATTGGTATCCTTGTAGATGATTTATAAATACTGTATAATATCTACAGAGACCTTTTTTATGCACAGAGCAGGACTACAAATCATATTTGGCTTGTATTGAATAAAGCATATCAGCTACTTCAGAAACTGTGAAATGGCCCTCTAAGCCCTCCAGAAAACATGGCTTGTGCCATCTGCCAGGGCAGAAGCTTAGAAAGGTCACAGATGCAAAGGTTCAATAAACAGCTTCTTTTAAAAAACAACAACAAAAGACAGTGGAACTAGGGAAAAAAGGCTTTGTTGTGTTTAAAGCAGATTTGTATGAAATTCTGTCCTCAAATTTCTCTTGGTTAACTTTAAGCTTCTGATATGCTCTTCCTATTAAGACTAAAGTAAAAGTTCCATATAGATTTTATACCGTGGGTCCTCTCCACTTCTCCATGAACTGTAACTTTTTTTTATCAAGCCTTTGGGTATATATCACCCTCTGATCAACCCCAAAATGTAATTGGTGGGAAAGTGGCATTATGTCTCTCCTCATTCCCATCATCTAGAAGACAGTGTTGATAGTCAGTGAACATTTTCATTTGTAGGTGTAGTGGAAGGGTTTATACACTTTGTGGGAGGAGGTGGAATGAAGTTGAAAGGAAAGCCTGAGTTTGGTTGTGGAAGAAGATACATCTGACAGTCATTCCAATGATAAGTACTTTGCAGAGCCCAGGTCTTGTTCCTATAAAAATTCTTCTGCCCTGTGGTAACTGCAGTTGGTCAATGCTTTTATTATTCTGTGTCATGTAACTCTCATGGAAAGCTGTGATCCCAGACAGATAGGGCCACATTCCAGAAAGTTTGCGAATTTGTTTTCAAAATGGTTAAATGTGGTGGGCAGTAAAAGATGAAGCTGTATGAGCAAAACCTAAGCTGTCGTGTAAAACAGTAATTAAGTATGAGAGACTGGTTCTCATTCAGTAACTTTCCCTCTCAGTGAGCAACGTTTGCTCCATTCTTAACACCGGAGTGACGAGACACCAAAATTTTTTGGAAAAATTGCATACTTTGTATTTCATATACAACCTCTAGACTGAGAAAAACTTGGATCTCTGGGTTGAATTGCACCATCTTTACCTAAGCCCAAGCAAAACCATAGGTCTAAATTCTGTTGTCAAGGCAAATTATATAGAATGTATCTCAGCTTACATTTTGCTCTTATATCTCCACTTATACCACCTTGCAGTTGGTTAGATTTTACTAAGGTACTTCTATTGTCTCCATACTTACAGCATTTGGAAAAAAAATATTGGGGTATTGAACTGATGTAGATAAATTAATTCCAAAATGTTGCTTAAACATTTGGATGCTTATTCTGTTTTACATCTGTGTACCATATCAAGACATCACGTGACACCCATTAGGCACAAAGGTCACAGGTGGTGACTTTGGTGCAGAGATGCCTAAGCTAGGAGCAAGCAAGCTAGCTTTAGAAAGAAAACACATTGATGAGAGCAGTACTAGTTCAGGCTGGGTCAAATACCATGCTAACCTGGTTCTGTTGGTTTGGGGGCTGTCACCTCTGTTGGCAGGCAGATGAACCAGCTTGCTTTTCTCAAGTTTAGTGAATAATAAGGCACTTCAGATTCCCATATAAACACTCCTTAAGGTGACTAACCCTGGGAATGTTGAATTATGAAACCAAAGCTGGATTTAAGAGGTTTCTGCAAGACAAGGACTGAAGTAGTGGCACTAACAGCTAGTGACTCTACCTAACGCGGGAAGGTTGTGTGTCCACATCAGGAGACTGTTCTCTTTGGTTTATCTACAACATGAGATGAAAGACGAGCTGTTTCACCCCCTCAACTCACAGTTCACAATTCAGGATGCCTAATCTGAGTTTCTGTTTCGAAATTAGCTATGAAGGAACCTTTCTCTTTTTTTTACCACACTGCACTATCTCCAAATTTCAGTACTGAAGCTACATATCTCATTTTAGGTGTTTAGCTATCAACTGCATTTGTGAAGGCATGTAAATGTTGACTCATAGCTCCATAGTTTTAATGTAATTAGTGATACCACTTTTCATATGAGTAATTGTAATTAATCTTCTTAGGAATAACCTGTCACTTTGCACAGTTTGAAAATGTAGCTATTAAACATACTAGAGATTAGCGAGATCAGTCAGAAGAGTTACTTGATATGTATTAACTTGTTTCTATGCTTAGAGTTATTGCACTCAAGAAATCAAATGCCTGCAAATCAGAACACGGATAGTTTATATCAGGAAAATTGTACTTAAAGTATATGGTGGGATAATATATATTATGTGTCCCATACTTATTTTACCTTTCTCACATGTACACAGCCATGTTATATGACTAAAATGTCAGTTTCCATCATCAGTATCCATCAGGTATTTTTATCTGTCAGTAATTTAGAACTATAAAAAAGCATTCCTTCCTGTTTGTGTAGAATATTGTTTATATTCTTTCCTCCTGTAGCACTGCATGTCGAAAGGACTCCTTGTAACTTCAGTGAGCTCTGAGAGAATAAATGTCATGATGACCTGTAGAGATATAATGTCTTCGGACACATTTGCCTAACACAAATGTAAAGCTGTATAAATTTCAAACCAAGTATAATACATGCTTCCTTTTGTCATGCATATCTGCTTATCTAAAATTCTTGGTTAGTAAATTATGAAAAGAATTACCTGTTGTCGTCAACTTGAAACATTAATCATGATCTTCAAAGGCAGTGATAAAATGTGTAGAGCTGCAGTGGAAGAGGAGATGAACACCTTACTGCATGTCCTGTGAAATACAGTATGTAAAGCAATTTGATCCGTCAGTGATACTAGATGTAACCTCCGAAAGACCAGCCATTTCACACAGGGATGTTATAGCAAAAAACTAACTGTACTTTGTTTTCTCTCTGGATTGTGAGGACACTGCTTGTAGAAGTGCAGATACTTCTGTGTATAGAGGAATGCTGCTTGTTTTCCATTTCATTTATTAAGAGACAGAAAAATATCTTTGGGTTTGGGTATTTTGTATGTTGGTTGTGTGGGCTTTTTTAATTACTTAGGTAAAATTTTCGGTAGGGAAAGTTCTAGCTTTACAATTACTTGCTTTTAAATTTTCTCCATAGCAACTATGAGGCTTCTGTTGCCTTATCCTTTGGTATTCACTGTATCTTGCTTAGAACTCATGAATTACTGTGAAGAGTGCTACATTCCTGCTTCTTAATGCTTTCCATCAGCTTCACATGCATTCAACAGAGGTTGAAATAAATGCATTAGAATTAAAATGCATGCTGCAACTGGTGGAAATCAAAGTTACCAGCTTTTTACAAATGGGAAAATTGTAGGCTGAATTGGAAAAAATGGTAAATAACTTCTCAGTCAGTGTGTTGTTATGTGAGACTCAGCCTTCAGCACACTGAAGTAAAATTCTTCTAGAAAGGCAAATCTCAGCTCAAATCCTTTTTGTCTTATGTAATATACAAATATGCCTCTCATTAATTCATTCCATAATGGCCAATTAAGTAGGGGTGGTTATGGCTCTAGGTAAATGTCTCATGTTAATAGTCCCAGTTTCTTTATCCAAGCAGCTACCACATCCCATTAACTCTCTCATTAGGTCTTTTTGCTCATTTGTCACTCCAAAAATGTTGTTAACTTCTTAACTCACCCCAAGGAACACATCTGATGTACTGATTTGCAGGTGAAGTTTAGGCATTTTGGTCAGCAAGGAATTCCAGTCATTGTGGTGAAGTTTCCTTGTGTGCTGTTCAATGATGGTAGATAATGACAGCATGCTGTAAAAGAACCACAGTGAAAATATGACTGATACTCAGCAGAGCTTTTCTTTTTTTCCAGTGGCTATTTCAACCAGTTCATTCAAAGTGACCTTTAAAAGTAGCAATTACTGAATCTCAGTGCTTGTCCTCCTAACTCAAACCAGCCAAAGTCATTGTATTTCACTTGGTTCTTAGATAAGCAAGGAAAAATGCACTTCTACACTTGTATAAGTTCAAAACACAGCCCCATGATTTGTGGAAGATGTGATTGTGGTGTTCTTTAGCAGCAAGCTATGCTGTCATTTTTCTTCCCATCACTGTCTTCCCAATGCAATAAGTCTCCTTTGCCCAATTTTTGGATGGCTTTTGAGCAAACAACCTGAATAGATATTTTTATTAATATACTTCTGCAGTGCAGCTCAGATCTCACAAAGCTACCGCTTTATTCCTCTTACTCGAAAAGACAAATAAAAATGTCATCTGTGTTTGGCTTTCTTTTGCTGTTTGTTGCTCACTCATTTAATTTCTCAAACTTTTTTTCACTTTTCCTCATTGCTTCTTATGAGCATCTGTATTTATGTGCCCATGTTATCCTGCGTAGTTCAGATTACTGTTTTCACTAATGAACTTCTTTGTATAACCCATGACAAAATAAAAAAAAAAATTAAGTTTGTTCATTAGTTGTTACTTGGATTTGTTTTCATATTTCATTATACTGGACATACATAATTTAGAAAGAAATCTTATTGTCAGTATTAAGGAGATTATTTTATAAATGTAGTTATTGTAGACATCTGATGTAGCTGTTTCAGATGCCAATATGTGTAACTTGCAAGGAAGCACTGGCATGAACCTTTCTGTATCTGATAAAATGCAGCATGCAGAGTGTTTCCCTGCCTTTCTAATAGCTAGAAGAACATTCTTTTCTGAATTGCTCCGTCTAGAAAATGGAAAATAATATTTTGTTTTCCTTTTGTCCAACTAGTGGTAGCAGAAAAAAATCATGCAAAGCTGGTTTGTGATACTTCCGTAGCAATCTCTTCAGTGGTAAACGTCATCACTGAAAACTGAGCACATCTCAAAATTACAGAAATAGAATAGAATAGAATAGAATAGAATAGAATAGAATAGAATAGAATAGAATAGAATAGAATATTTCAGCTGGAAGGGACCTACAATGATCATCTAGTCCAGCTGCCTTACCAAATGAGGAAATAAACTAATTCTTATGCATAATGATCCAATTCTAAGTAAAATTTAAAAGCTTACAAGCTCAGCCCTGGGAGGATTGTTTGAAAGAGAATTTGTCAATTATTAGGAAAGGAGTTAGAACACATATTCCTTTTTTAATTGCTGTAATATTAAATTAGCAGAGGCTTATTGAATACAGAACATACAGATCTGTATACATAACAGGAAGTTAACATATGTTGCTAAAAGTAAATGCTTCCTTGTTTTATTAGAAGACTAATTATCTCTGGAGAAGTTCTGCTGGAACAATTAGTTCACCTATGTGGTTGTTACAGATCACAGAGGCTGTGATGTGTTTACTGCAAGAGATGGGTGGGGAATTGTATACTACAGCCGCTTAATGCTGCTCCACAATTCTTTTCTCTTCCTGTATGTTATAGTTTAAGATATCCTCCTGGATGCATTTTTCTTGGTAGGTACATTGCTGTGCAGTTTTTGGAATGCATACTTATCCTGCTAATTACTGTTTGGTAGTCAAAATTTCAAGGAAGATTTAGTGCCATTTTATTGCCATAATTTTTTCCTCATTTATAACATCAAGCAAATACAAGAAAATAGCTAAGCAGATATGCAGCTTTAGGTTTCAGAAATATCCTGAATACAACAAAGAAAACAGAAATCTGATTTTTTTTTTCCCTGAACAATAAAATGCTCAATGGGTATCAAGGAGACTATGATAGAATAAAATACATTTATGTTTTCATAAATGGTTGACATGTTTTTAATAGGAAATAGGGAATTCCTTCATAGTTTTATTTACATATGTTTTAGTTTCAAATATTAACTGAGAAGATTAGATTTCTTTGGGAAGGCATAGTGAGTCTACCAAGTCAGTAGATCTGATTCCATTTGCCCTTATGGTTTGAGTTAAACCAGTTGTTTTTAAAGGTGAGTTTATTAATAAGAGCTCTTCAAGGGCTAGGCTCTGGTCTTATCTCCAGTATTCAATTAAATACTGGTGTCATGCTATGCTGGCATTTATTAATTAATTAATTTCCCAGTAATAAATAAGGAAAATGCTGAACAGGAGCTACCATAATTAGGCATTCTAAAATCAGGAGGTCTAATACATTCATGTGGGGTTTTTGTTGTTGGTTTTGGTTTTTTTTTTAACTGGTAAAAAGGCTTCTGTAGAGTTATTGTTTTCTTCAAAGAATATTTAATAAGGCATAAATTCCAGAGAACATGAAGGAAACTAAAGGATGAGAAGGAAAAAAAAACTTAGCTGTTATACAGAATAACATGTCAAACTGACATTGGTATAGGAGACAATAATGAAAAAAAAGAAATTACAGGGTGAAGAAGGCAACAGCAGCTTATGCTGATTATGGAAAATATTAAGGAAATAAACTTGATTATTTTTCAAAATACATTTGTACATTAGTTTGCAAGAGGTGATAATGTTGATGCATATGAATTATACCTGTGTAGGGTGTTTCTCTTATCTTTACATGGCATCCTGGTTACTGAATCATAATGACAGAAAGACAGCAAAGTAATTATAAAAGGGATGGAAAAATGATTATGAGACAGAATTCAAAACTGAAACAGTCACTGAACAGGTTCTGGAAACATAGAAATTCATTTGCATACCATTATGAGCCTGCTTGGTGTTTAAAATACCTGGGGAGGGCACTGACCACCCGTATTTCTTTTTATTACACTCAGTTTCATGTACTCTTTTACCTGTCACAGGTTCTTTATGATTGCAGCAATGTTTTCATTTAACACCCAGCACAATAATGGCAATGTAATGAAGATGTTTAAATTCCCCCTGCAAAACCAGAGAGTCCAAGGCCTTGTTTTCTGTAGTAAAGCTTTTATTAGCACTTGACAAAGAGATTATGCAATCCTCCAGCTCTGGGTGGAATAGCTGGCACTGGCATGCGAGAGCAGGAGACTGCCAAAAGCCTCTGCATGGTTTGGCACTTACAAAGTGGCTGTCAATTTACTAAGGTTCCTAAGCTGACAGTCACTAAAAATAGCTCAGGTGGCTGCTTTCTACTGATGAAAGAAAGCATGTCCCTCTGCATATTTTTGTTTGGAGGGAAAGGAACAATTACGGACAATTTGCAGGGAACAAATCGCAGTTTATTTGCTTCCAAGTTTGCAGTTAACAGTATGTCAGAGCATTTGTGTTTATTACACAAGTAGTTTCTTGAAAACTACTGAAACTTCTCAAGGAAAGGAAGACTATACAGTATGGCACCTGTAAATAACGGACATTTTTTGCTTGTGAAATGACATTTATGGCATTACTTTAAAATCACTTCAATTTAAGCATGGAATTATTTCTGTCTTAGTAGAAACTAATGAACTTTTCTTCACAGGCAGCAATCAGCTGAAGACCTTGCAAGAGTACCTGCTAATTCTACCAGCAATATCTTGAACAGACTATTGCTCAGCTATGATCCCAGGATAAGGCCTAATTTCAAAGGTTTGTCAGATATTTCAGCCTTTTTTATCTTTGGATTTTAACTTTTATTCTTTTCACACAGAGAGAAAATATGTAGATATAATACTCACAAGCTAAATTTCTGTTGTTGTTTTTAATGGAAGCCTTCCTAGACAGTGTGAAACTGCAGAAGATATTTATCCTTTTGAGCTGAAAAATAACAGGTTAGGATTTCATTATAATACTATGTGATGCTTTATTACTATTGGTCTTATTTTATAAGAGACTTTTTAAGTGTAGAAATAGAATTTATAGAATAAGTTTCAAAAATATATTTTTATCCCTACATTTTAGTTAGACTGTGCTTTACAGCATTTTAAACCACCAGATTTCTATATAGACATCCTTTAAGATGAGTATAAAATGTTGGGGTCAGCAGTATTACTGTTAGCAAACTATACAATTATTAAATTCTTTAAAGATATTTTAGTTATAAAGCTTACACACTTCAGGAATTCATATAGGTAATGCATTGAAACACATTTTCTGCCATTAAAACATTTCCCTGGCAGTCAGATGTTGCAGGATGCTTCTGTGTAGAGTGTGTGAATCCTTACACGAGAAGAAAAAGTTGAAATACATATTCTCTGCTAAACCTCTAAGAATTCACACAAGTTGGGCTGTAAATTAGATTTTTCAGGAATTAGATTATTTACCTTCTGTAAATAATGTACTACTAAAAAGATGTAGACAATTTTATTACATATAGATAAAGCAGTTTACATAAAACAGCTCTTTCATTTTAAAACTCCTCATATAATTATATGAGCATTAAGAGGTATTTTAACATGAATATCACTAGTATGAAAAATTTGGAAATCTTAAATGTTTATTGTGCTTTTGAAGAGGCTATTTTCAGTTCTGTTTAACAGTTTTATAAACCTATTAAGTTTAGTTCTCAGTAAGTCTGCTGCTTCTTTCTTATTCTCTGTAGAACCATATTTATATGTTTTCAGCACTGTCTTGTCACAAAGAATAAATGTCCAGCCTCTTCTCTACCTGTTCTTCAGCATAATCAGCTTGTAATCACAAAGCATGGTGCAGATTTCTTTATATTTTTGATAACCCTTCTGGCAGTCTGGTAAGAATCAAGACAGAAGGGAAAGGGAGGACATGTAATATTAACTCAGGGGAAGGTGGAAGAAAAAGAACATTTTCTGACAAGTGGTTTGCCCATGTTAAAATGTTCCTCACACATGAGCGATTTTCTTGGATGGCACATCCTATTCAAATCTGGAAGAGAGAGTACACTCTGGGCTACTAGTGATGTGATGGGTGCTCTGTCACATGTGTCAGGCATTAAAAGAAGTACTGTGCTCATTGTATAAGCAAAAGCATCATACTTAAGTAGTCTGATTTAAAAACCAAACCAAACAAATTGGTTTAACTGAAAAAGTGAAATTTTATCTTCATAAATTTCTGGTGACCAAGAGAATGAGTTTGAATTTTTGTATTAAAGCTGCATAAAAATATTTTATGCAGACAAACATGCTATTGGAAGAAACATATATAACTTTGTACTGTATTTGCTTAGTCTGTCAAAACAGTATTCATATATTCTTATAGCTCTTTTGTTGCTGAAATTAGGAAGAGTATTTGTAACAGTGTAAATGATATACCTGCATCTAGTGGA
Source organism: Passer domesticus (assembly GCF_036417665.1). NCBI lineage: Eukaryota > Metazoa > Chordata > Aves > Passeriformes > Passeridae > Passer > Passer domesticus. The sequence continues at coordinate 43,049,802 of NC_087477.1, forward strand.
CATCCTGACACTGACACCACAGAGGTACTAAATAAAAGTCCATAATTAGTTCTCTCAACTATCAGGTCACTTCTCCTCGCTCTGTGATAACTCTCTGTTAACACCAGATTAAATTACTGCCAATCAGTTCCCGCAGGGTGACAGAGGGCAGATGTAGCAGCTGTCATACCATCCCTCTTCAACTACAGGAATCCTGGCTGTGGAAAAGAGAAAAAAATCCAGGCCGTCCTAATATCTTCACAGCTCTGACTTCTAGAAATTTTTCCTGGTTAATTGGTAACCACTGTAAAATTGAGCAGCTTTCCAACTCTTTCATACATAGGCTAGATAGCTGTGAAAAATGCATGCAATAATTTTTACCTGCCTGGCAGGTAAAGGCTTATGTACTTTACTTGCACAAGAAGGTGTCTTCTTAAAGCATAAGGAAATATCTCATCATAAATCATAAACAGGTAATTTGGGATGATAGTGTGTCATTATGACCTTGACAGTTAAAAGTGGCTGCTGCTAGAAATATGAATTGCTTCTATCCATTACACTATGTGCAAATGTAATACTGGCTTATGTATTCTGAGATAACAGAAAATCATGAAATTCAATACTATTAATTTAGATATATGGTCTGTGGAATTCTGTAAGATTAGCTCTCTGGACTGAGGATTTTTATTTTTCCCTTTTTTATCACTAGGTTAAAAAGTGGTTTCGTGATTTCTATTGACTTTGATAACTATATATACACTAACTTAAAGTTACATTGTGACATTATGATACTGGAGCTTTAAATGAAGGATAATGTACCTTTACTGGATTGTGTAGCTCACTAGAATTGTTTTTTTTTAAAGGAATTCCAGTCGACGTTGCAGTTAACATCTTCATTAACAGCTTTGGGTCAATTCAAGAGACAACTATGGTAAGAGTGAAATTAAATTCATGTAGTGCACATGGAGATTTTCTTACTAAATCAAACTTCAGGCTGAGGATTATGAACTATAAAATAGAAATATTTGAGATCCAAACCTATTAATGTATTTCACTCTATAGGTGTCCACAGATTGTTGTAGCTTTAGAATCTGATTTACATGAAAGGAAATCCATGGTTTCTAAGATGCAAGAGCTAGACTAATTTCCATAGGTTATTAAGTTCATTGGAAGAACCCATTGGACAGTATGAGTTGAAGATCTTCATGAGAGTTGTTACATAGTTTGCTTGGTGTGTTATTCAAAAAAACCCTAACCACTAAGACTGTATATGAGAGAAAAAGAACAGATGCATAAGGATGAAATTTATAGATTCTTTATTTTATGTGGATCTGAAGATGTAAATAAATTGTGATGGAATACAAGGAAGAGTAGTAAAGGAATAGACTATCAATGACCATAGCCTTACTGCTGTTTATTTACTGCATGGGAAAGATAAACTGGGGAGTGAAGTTTATAAAAATGTGTTTCCAGTTCAGCTAGAAAATTTCAATATGTCAATAACAGGATGAAATAATCCTCATTGCAATTTTGACTTCTTTTGTTTCTTTGGGAAATAAAATCAGTTTCAAAATATGAGTTGCTTCAGCAAAGAACTTTCTGGCATTTTGGGACTTGCAGGTCTTTTTTTGTCATGGTGTTTCCAAAAAATACTATCAAAAATATTGCCAAAAAATGCATTTAGTTATTGAAGATGTTCTGACCTTATCAGGTTTTCCTTTTGTGTAAAAAAGAGGGGAGTGCACCGTGTCGTGCCAGTACATGGAAGCCTCGGCCAAGGCATGCACTGAGTGGGAGTTCTGAGGCATTCCCTGATTGCTTTAGTGACCTGCTGCATCTGAAGCATTGAGGCAGTTCCCAAAATCAAGTTGCTTTTTTTAATGCTGTGACTAAGGCAGCATTCTGACACATAATGGCAGAGAAGAAGTAAACCACAATACCACCAAATAAGCAATAAAACACATTTTTGTTGTTGTTGGAAGTAAGTGCCCACTTCAAATTCATAACCAGCTTACAGGTCACCCTAATGAAATTTCAATAGGACTGCAGAGCCGCTCCAAATTGAACATAAATGGTGGCTGGAACAGTTTTAAGCAGCTTGGCCAGAAATTTCTGTTTCTTTAGCTAGTAGAGATTTATGTTTGATTGCAAATAATAGTAAGTCAACGAATGTCATTAGTGGGAAGTGACATTAAAGCAAAAAAATGTAAGTTTGCCCAAAAGGCCACAAGATTTATTTGTGAAAACAAAAAGAGGACTCAAATTTAAAGAGGAGCAGGGAGGAAGAGCAAGAAAGTAGGACCGAGATAAGTGTCTTAAGATATGAAGTATATTGGGCCAGATGGCCCTTTCAAGTTTTTTTAATCAGTTGCATGCTTTGAAAAGTGGCTTTTACAGAGGCTTTTTTACAATTCACCCAGATTCATATAGTAACAAAAGATGAATGTGAGAGATTTGCTTCACCCCAGCCCCTCCAAAAAAAAAGAAGTATGCTTTCCACAGCCATGTATGTATACCTGTCTGTGCCTTCCTGATATGGTCACTCACAAATTTACTAAGATGTGCTGTATGATAAGTCATGCTCTCCTCTGTAATTCAGACTATCAGACACCTTCTTTACTTTATTTTATGCTTTCATTTAGATTTCTTTGTCTAGCTGATCACCATGATAGCTAAGCATATTTATGTCAAATTTGGATTACTTCTTGATTACTTCTTGATTAATGTAATACAGGAAACACTGACAAAATTAACAGTCAATCTGTTGTTCCATGTATTATTTAGAAAACTCTTCCTGCTGCAGTGGGCACTGGATATTCAGGAATCACTTCTCTCTTGGGGATGGGTTTGTACTGGTCTTCAAATGGACTGGGAAATACACCAGACAGTAGAAATGGATCGCTTAGAATAGGAAAAGACTTGTGCTTCTGGAATCACAGGAAAAATATTTCCTGGAGGTGAGGCACCAAGTCTGTGAAGGATCAGAGGGGTCTCTTGTGTTCAGAAAGGAGACATTTGCAGAAGCACCAGAACTGCTGAAAAGGTTCCTTGGTGTTGGAGAAGGGAGTGGCTGGCTACATCTCTACTGTCTCTGGCACGGGTGAGAATCATGAGGAGTATTGATTTATAGACTGTCTCTAAAATTACCAGAAGCTACTAAACTGGTTGGAGTATTATCACAATTTTGAAATAAATATATTTCTAAGCTTTTCAGTCAATGAATTATTGTGATGATGCTTTTCTCTCTAGCCACTGCTGGCTGAAATAATTGAACTCATAAATTTTTGCAAAATCTATGTGAGGGTAAAGCCATGCTAAAGCAATAATTCCTTCTTTTTTGTGACGGAAGTGTGGGGAAAAGTAACAATGGGTACCAGATGACTGGAAGACAGGTTATGGTAGAAAGTCCAATAAACAAATGTGTGACAATTATATTCTTAGCTATGCAGTTGGCTCATCCTCAACAAAGAGTTGAGATTAGCGCCTTCTGAGGTATAGTGCACTTAGATTTAAGAAAGGAGGGAATTTCTTTATAGAAAATCATTGAAGTTACTTTGTTTTAAAGCAAGAGAATACCCATTTTACATCTTATGCCCAGAATCCTGTATCACTCTAATCAAGCCTTTGTGAAGAATCTGAAGGGCAGATGTTTGCTCTGTGTTTTAGAAAGGATAATGTTCATGTTGTGTTGTTCAATATTGAAGAGAATTGCAGTGCTTCCGTACACTTATTAACTAAGTCTCCTGGAAAAAACTAAGCAAAAGAACTAGTGAACTACAGAGGGAATCAGAATTTGTACAGATAAAAAGGAGAAGAGCAAATGCCAGAGCTGCTACATTCCAGTAAGGTCCCTTTATCCTGAATCCTGTAACTTGTTCCTTCTCTATCGTTAGAGCACTTGTCAAGGATCCCATGTTAACTCTGCTTCTGAGTTTGCACACATATTTTGAGACTGCAGATTTGTGGTATAATATGGTGATTATGTCACATGTAGAAACAGTTTTAAACTGGATGACCAGTCAAGGATTCCTAGGGGTAGAGAGTTTCTGGTATAAATACCCATAGGACTATAATATTTTTTCTGTGATGATCTGACTTTCTATCTACAAAATCTATGTTCAAGGTTTTTGCTTGCAGTGTGACCTTTCTTCACTGACTCAAGCAACAGAACACCAGTTCTTCCTTCTCCTTTACTTTAAAATCTTACAGAAAGGTCTTTTTAGTATTCATGACTATAAAAACCATTCCGTTTCCTTATTTTAATCTTAAAAATTACTTTCGACTTCATTAAAAGGAAGCACAATTATGTTGCCTTTCTTTGTATGAGTGCAGTTTATGTAGTTAGTCTTTCATGATCTTATATGTGCGCTGTTTTGCAGAGATATGTATAGGCTCTGCTTGCTTTCTGGCCTGAGGTGGTTTTCTGGCCACATGCCACTATTTAGTAGACTTCTGAAATATTTCCTAGAATGCCTCCCAACCTCCCTGAAAACTGCTTGTCTTCTGTTGGAGTTACATGGGAAAACAAAGCCCTGTAGAATACTTCTGTTTTTCCTTCTACCTGACAGGTCCTCCTAGCTCTGATGTTGATGAATGTCTCTTCCATCCTCTTCCCCTAGTTTCAGGCTTTTTAGTTGCGATGTGACTCTCCTTTACTATAAAATGCCAATCATTCTGGAAATTCGAAACATATATAAAATGTACACCAGGAAGACCATGTGCTCCATGCAGACTGCTTCTTCAGCCCCTGTTCAACCTAATTTGAATACACTAACTGAATCGTAAAATTCATTGTACAAATTTGAGAGGACTTGTTACAGACTTCTTTCAAGATCAATTTATACCAGATCATAGTCTTTACTGCTGCCAGATGCTGTAAGGGTGCATGCTCTTCTAAGAAGCTGCCCTTTTGCACATTGTTGTCTGACTAGCCACAGTTTTGTATCGTGACATCTCTTTGCTTCTTTTTACATTCTCTGTATTGTCTCAAGTACATGGTGGCCTTCCTCTCCAAGTATCCCTGTCGATATCTCTACTTTGGGCCTGAACCTCCCCATTTTAGATTAATGGGATTCTTCTTTCTCTGAGTTAAATGGGAACAGACTAAAGTTCTTAAAATGTCAAAACATCTGACAGTTTGGTATTTAAGTTCATTTGTAATAAAGAAAGGAAGGAAATAAAGTAGCATCCACCTGATGTTACTTCCAATTCTTATTTTGCCAGTGCATTCTGCTTTTCAGTGATGTAAGCATCTCCTTCTACTGAATGGGTAAGCTGAAGGCAAGTGTTTTAAAGTGCTTATCATTTGCCTATGGCTTTGAGAAGGCATCTTATTTTGTTTAAAATTAGGGTAATATACTTGTTTATGGGGAAATGTAATTCAGTGTAACCAATAGTGTAATGCTTGTGAGCATGAATGGTATGCAGTATTTATCTCATATGATTTCGAGTATTTTTTTTCACTGAGACAAGAAGTGCATATGGAATGGGAACTTCAGCAAGAAGCAAGTAAAATAAATTTTCAATTATATGCATATAATTGAAAAGATGCTTTCTGAGATAATGGCCTGAATTCCCTCCAATTATGAAGCTTCTATATGAGAGCCTTCCAGTACAAATTCACTTCATATTAACCTTTTAATTTTTTGCTTCTTTTCTTTGGCAAGACAACATAGATCTTTGTATAAATAAGAGTCAGACTATGTATATTTTTTCCAAAATCAACTACCAACAAGTAACAAGTACTTAGTTTTGATGCTTTGCTTTTCCTTACAATGCAGTAAGGAAAAATATTACACAGTATAGTGTAATAAAACAATACTTGGGCTAATTTGACTGGTGGACTGGACATGGGAAAGTGGGCACTCTATTTAAATATACAGAGCAAATCAACAGAATAAATTATTCTGCATAAGGTCTTAGCCAAGTGGACTCCTTCTGGTTGAAGTTAGGATGACTGTCTCAACATGGCACCTGCTTTGGAGTGCAAATGTAGTAAGTATAGCAGAAGATAATCCAGTTGTATCAACAAAAAATGTGTAAGACTCATTGACATGGAGAATAAAAAACATTATAAAATTTGTTTGTATGCAGATATTGACAAACCAAAACTATGTCGAGAACCTTCACTACCACATTTCTAGCATTTTGTTATAATTGTAGAGCAGTCGCAGTGTTTTCACTGCTCTGAAAGACACAACCCTTTTCTCAGGAGGCATTGTACATAGTAGACAATTATGAAAAAACAAAGCACTTTACAGAAGGCAACTAGGAAGACTGGAGATAGAAACAATCTTACATACAGAATTTTCATTCATTTGTTTGGGTTTGTTTAACTTTTTTTCAACAATAAATTTATTCTTTCTCTGTATATGATCTGCCTAGTTTACATATATATCAAAAAGAGGCACTGGATTAAATATAAATGTAAAAACCAAAATGACTTAAAATATAAGACTGAAAAATCTTAGCTGACATTCTAGGTCAGATTCTTCCTTTGGATGCCCACAGCTTTCACTAAGCACAGAACACGTGCAGGGTATCATTTTGCCCCGAGACACGTGCTACTCCGATTCCCAAAAGCAAAATTAGGTTCTCGGTGAGCACAGCCCTACTACTGTCCTTCCTTCAGCCAGAGTCCTACTGACTTCAGAAGGAGATTTCCTCTGATTTTGTCTCTTTGAGACTGGTTCTGTTTCTCCTTTCATACCTGCTACCTCAGTACTTATGTTGCAAGCTGACATCAGTTTTCCTGTTACCAAGATAGTCCCAGATCACTGATAGAAGGTCTGAGGCTGTATTCTGGGTGTGTAGTATAAAATCTATTACCTACCTGGTCTGTTTTCTGCTTTTAGAGTGTGATATTTTACCATCAGTGTGCCACAGCCAAATGAAGAGTAAACTGGAATTGGCACTCACAGGATATCCTGAAAGAAGTGATATCATGCCTGCTGCCTGCAGCCATTTAGTGTCAAGTTATAGTCAAGCTGTGGCCTCTGCCCTGCTGCATGCTTTTCTCTGTGCCTGGGTAACAGGAGCTTTTACTGAGGGGATGCAAAAATTACTCTGGAGTGGCAATTTGATCCTTTTTTAAGGAAAGTTGCTGTATTCAAAACCATGAGTGAGATGTAATCTGTTTGTAGTAAAGTCTGTTAAACATAATACTTCGTAATGTAATTTGAATAGTGATTACTGTCTTTGTGGTAGAAAAATCAGGGCATAATTTTTTTCTCTTCCAAATCTGATGGAATTGTTTTATTTCTCTGTGGTGTTTTTGCTAGACTTTTGGCTAATCTAATATTTGTTTATTCTTCCAATCAGGATTATAGAGTCAACATCTTTCTAAGACAGAAGTGGAATGACCCCAGACTCAAACTGCCCAATGACTGGAGAGGTTCAGATACACTGACAGTGGACCCAACTATGTTTAAATGTCTTTGGAAGCCAGACTTATTCTTTGCAAATGAAAAAAATGCTAATTTCCATGATGTCACACAAGAAAATATCCTCCTTTTTATATTTCGGGATGGAGATGTCCTAGTCAGCATGAGGTATTTTGTTTATTTGTTTCCACTGTTTTTTAAAGTGATTTTATATTAAATATATATTCTGTATTAGCCTTAGTAATGTAATACAATTTATTACTAACATTTAAATTTATATCAGACAGTTTCTAAACAATGCTGCAATAAATTATGCATAAAGAAATCAGATGATAGCACTGCAAGTGTGAGAAATTTGAAGTGCATATACCTGTTAAGCTAACACATTGAACTAACTAAATTCAAACCCTTTTGATAATTTTTTAGGTTCCTAGAAGCATAGTGGAGTAGATAATATATCTGAAATACAGCCTCCGGTAAAACAGTATATGAAAAACACTACTTGAATTTTTACAGCAACTGAAGTAAACAATGATTACTTGCTGAAGAAATAGAGAAAGGCATAAATTACAAAATTTGTGAATATGTATGTTTTGTAAAAGTACTGTGAAAAACTCCTGATTAAGTTCTATACCTTACTGTATATAATTTTTTTCAGAAGCCTCCAAATTTCTGTTCAATTTAATTGCCATTGACATATCCTTTTTTGGCAGTTTGACTTAATTTATCAAATGTATACACAATGCCACAAAAATAGTCATCCACTTAAACCAGAAAAATAGTTCATTAAAAAGAAGGTTATAGTGAATTACAGACATGGAGAGTTTATAGTTTATAGTTTTCAGATATTAGGCTAAATTTTCTAGCAGTAAGTGAATTTTCTTCTGGTATGTTCTGTAACATATTGCCCTGATAGACAAAAATTATTATCTAAATATACTGCAACTTTACCTTTAAGAGGTAAAATCGCAGTATATTTAGATAATTTTTTTTTATTATCTAAAGATAATAAAAAATTATAAAGATATCTAAAGATAAGAAAAAGAAGCTAGGTTTACATGAGCTATTTCTTCCTGGAGTAGAAAAGGATCGAAAAAAGGAGAAACAATATTAAAGAGTTGGGGTTCTTTTTCTCCAATTTCAAAAGAGGATGAGAAAAATCAGTTTCAAGACTATTGCTGGCAGTGATCAGAGGAGAAATTACATTGGGCAGTCAAAACATTTCATTTGGCTTGCTCTGAAGATCTTGGTTTTGATTTCAGCTGCTTCTGTTGTTTGAAGTGTGTAGAAATTAATATTTCAAAGTAGAAAATAACTTCCAGTTGCAAAAGAGGTTTCTCATTTGAAAGAGCAAATGTTAAATGAAACACTGAAATATTTTCTAAATATTTTTTTCTGTTTTGCAGGTGTTTATAAATGAGCTCAATAGGTAGTGTTAATGATTATTGAATGTTGAGTGAATACTAATGGAAGTGTTTCTGATGGAAAAATTATTCTCTGAAAACTTGCAAATAAAAAAGCCAGGTTCAGTAAAGTTAGAAATTATTGTCATTCTCTAAAAATACTGTGTTTTAGTAGCACACTATGTTCTTACATTATATGTATGCAGGTAAGATGAATTTTTTTAGGGTCTGTGGTTTGGTGATATTTTTAAAAGATGTAATTTTTATGTCTTGTGTTTGTAGTTTACAGAGATATTATCACATATAAATGAAAGAATCTCCAGTTATCAATATAGTTTCATGGCAAAATATGTATGAGAGAAAGCTCTTGCACAAATAGTTAAGAATTAGGAAACTGATTGCAGGAATAAACATCTGCTCACATCAGGGGAAGTAAACAGTAGACTCCCACAAAAAAAAAATCTATTTTGTGTTCTATGCTTTTCAATATAAATCATCTGAAAAACTGAATTTGCAAGTGCATTTGATGATACCAAAATATGCAGAACAGTAAAGATAAGAGACAACAGTGACAACCACAAATCAATTTAATGACTAGGTAACAAAGTATGGATGAAATTCAATGTAAACAACTAGAAATTATGCATGAGGGAAAAAATTATTTTAACTTCACATAAAGCCTGATTGATCTAGAGTTGGTTATTACCAGCCAAAAAAATTAGCTTTGAGTAGTAATGGATAGTTCTCTGAAAATATCATCTAATAGCTCAGTACTATTTGAGAAAGTGAATTGAATTCTTGGAAGTATTAGGGATTAAAGTTATGCCAGTGCATAAAAGTATGCTATACTTATATCTTGAATGCAATTCTGGTCTTGTAGCTTTAGGGAGGGAGGCAAGGACAGTCAAAGGTATGGAACAGCTGATCACGGATGAACTTTTCACAATGGAAAAGCAAAATAATTGAGGTGGTGCTGTAGAGGTCTCTAAATCACAAATGGCACAGGGAGAATGGATGAACATTGATTTTTTTGCGTTCATTTACAGTGAAAGAACTATGAGACAGTCTGAGGATAGGTAAAAATGTATGATTAGAATGTGTGGAGCTTAGCTATGGCATTCTTTGCTGCAAAATGCTGTGCATATTAAACTTTATGTGGTGTCAGGGTTTAACCCCAGCTGGAACCTAAGTACCATTCACTCACTTCCTCCTGGCCTCAGTGGGACAGGGGAGAGAAGCAGGAAAATAAAGGACATAGAAGTTGTGGGTCAAGAACTCCTTAAAAATTGCAGCAAATTAGAACAAAATAAAAGTATTTATGCTAATATTAATTGTAATAAGAAGTTGCTCACTACCTGCTGCCTCCCATCTCCTTGTGTGCCTGCTGACTGGCAGAGTATGGGAAACTGAAAAGTCCTTGATTTCGGGTAAGCACTACTCAGCAACAACCAGAAACATCAGTGTGTTATCCATGTTACCCTCATACTGAATCCAGAGCACAGCACTGTGCCAGCTACTAGGGAAAAAAACTAACTGTCCCAGGTGAAACCAGGACACCTAGATTTCAGAAAGCAACTAAAAACAAAACAACTTATTGGAGACAAAAAAATCTGTTGATGTCCCTTAAATATTCAAGAATCCCTTCTGGTTTGGGAAGCCCTTGAGGTGCAACTTTTGGATGCTGCTGGATGTCTGGCAAAATAACATTTCCAGATTTCTGTAGTGTCATATTCTTCTTTAGAAGTCTGTCATTGGTCAGTGCTGGAGACAGGACTCTGTTCTGTGTGGACATTTGGTTTAGTGATTCTATTACCTATGTGTATTTTGTCTTCTATTAGTAGTTCTCTAATTTGTGAGCTTCTAATGTTTAAAACCCTCTATAAAATTGTATTGTCTTATTTTATACTAGAGAGATCTCCATAGCAAACTGCTAATTATAACTTCTAAAATTCATTTCTGCTCTTTTAGAAGATGAAAATCTTCTGTGATTTTTCTTTCTCATGGCCATCTACTGCTTACCTTACAGCTCATGCCATTTCTAAATATCATTTCTGTGTTTTCAGATTGTCTATTACACTGTCATGCCCTTTGGACTTGACCTTGTTTCCTATGGATACACAGCGCTGCAAGATGCAATTGGAAAGCTGTATGTAAATCACTCTGTCCATAAAAACAGTTCTCTTCCAGGCATGCATGAGAATCAAACAAAAATTATTAATTCTGTTTACTTCATCTCAACATTTTTAATGAATCATGAAATTGATACTCACTGGTTCCTACCAATGTACTTTTCCCTATCAGAGAGGTTTCTTAATGTTATGGCACTGTGCACTCTTAGTTTTAGCTTTTGCTATCAACCAGAATGATAACTGACACCTTTTATAAAAGCATTTACAATAAACTCAGATAAATGGAAACATATTATTGGGAAAAAAAGAATGGTTTTGCCAGGTGGTTTTAACTTCCACAACCTGTGCTGCTTTGTAGGTTTTTGGGGCCCAATTTATCCCCCTGCACTGATGATACATTGGTATTGTTTGGAACTCCTTTGATACAGTACCAAAGGAAAAGCATTTGATGCCAAAGCAGTGAGATCATTTAGTATCAAACCTTTTGAAAGTGGTTTCCGGATGTGTTGTGGATGTAGTCAGGCATCTATTCCTGGTCTCCAGGTGATTTAATCTTACAACAGGGCAGACAGGTCACATCTCTGAAGGGTTTCATGCCATGCTGGAAGTTGCAGACAAGATGTTTCTGAAATCCATCTTCCTTTCCGTGCCCCAAATACGCAGGTGTCTACTCAACCACAGCTTTTTCCACCAGTTTAATTGTTGGTGATCTCACTTTTGTGGTAATTCTGTTTTCTTGCATAAGGATGAGCATGAAGCATAGAGAAGGAAGGTGACTTGTTCCAGTCTGCTCCTGCTGTAACATACAAACTCATTCAACATTTACTCCAGCAGGTCTGGTGGGAAAGGTGAGGCTAGGGAAAGGAAGTCACAAGTGGAAAAAAAGTAAGGTTAGCCAAAGCTGGGCAGGGAATCACACTATGGACAAGGCTAATAATAATAATAGTTATGAAAATAGTAATAATAGAGTTTTACAATTTAGGTTTTGATTGTCAGCATTTATCTGTAGAATTTTAGTATGCCCATAGTAATTTTGTTCATGAATACTATGTATGTACATTAGCTGAAGTAAACTCTTACGAAAAACCCAAATCAGTTTGGGGCTAAACTGGAATTAGTAATACTAATAGAAGTTCACTTAAGATTTCTCAATCCAGCCAGTCCACTTACTTTACAAGTGTTGAAAGGTATAGTCATGCAAGGAGAAACTACTCGTTAAAAAGAATCATGCTAAGATGATATACTAAAATGCAGGGAATTTGCTTCTTTGAAAAGACTGTGCACTAAACTTTCTTCTATCTTTTAATTCAGTTATCAAAAGTAAGAAAGGTACCTATGACTTCCTATCTGTCCTTCCTATCATGACTTCCTATGTGTCCTTTCCCTTCTAGCCACTGGCAGTTTTATTCTTAGGTTATTTTCAAATCACTATTTTGTTTTTACTTGCTAAATTTCTAAATCAAAAAAGGCCATCAGTTGTTACCAAGATGTTCTCATATCCACAGTTATAATCCCCAGTTCTACATATTCTCTATAGACACAATTTTCACTCTCCAGTAATTGTTATCATAAAGGATCTTGGCAGTTTTTTGATATGCTGTGTTTTGGAATGGGGTGAAAATGATTTTGTGAATGAAACATTAAAACAATTTTTATAGCATATTATATTATGAAGCTTTGAAACATTGTGATTTTATTAAATTATTGTGAATCATAAATACATCATTTATGAACAGTTTCACTTTCTTAATCACAGCTGTTTTTCAAAAATTAAAAAGACTAATCTAATGCCTCCAGAAACAGTGGCTCTTTAAACATTTTTCTCAGGCTTTGAATTGCAAAATGATGCATTCCAACTCCATCTTTTTTATGTTTCCTCATCTGTGTTTCCATCTAACACACATTATCTCTGTTTGAATTAAGTTAATCTTTAATGAACAGAAGGTAGCAAAAAATGGCTTGTAAATCATTATTCTGATTATGCATATTTAATCAATATTGCTTCATTCTTGAATATTATGAGTCTAACTTGCACTGCCTCTCACTTGGTGGTGGTGTATACATTATGATTTGGGCACTCAGAGGTTTGCTGAGTTCTGTCTGTACTTAGTGGGTCAGGAAGGCACTGAGCTGATTTCTGTAGGATTGCACATCTGCCCTAATTCCTGGGCAAGTATTTCCTGAATGGCAATGCTGCCATGAATCAGGGCTTTTAGTCCAAGAAAATAAGCAGTGTGGTTGTTTTACACAAACACCAAGATTTATCACAGTAATTGAGTTGTTAAATTCTTTTGAAGTTACTCAGATTCATAAATGCTGTTTAAAATTCATCTTTTTCATATTTTGCTGAAATGGAGTATGAATGAATATGGAGGCTTGAAAGCTGTGGAAAATACAGCTTTGCTTTCTTTGTGTGAAAAGTACACCCTGTAACAAATACCTCTTAGTCATCCTAATATTGCTGATAATGTAATGTTTCACCCACTAAGTCCCAACTTCGGCCCACATAAAAATGCAGCTGCGGATTATTTTTGTATTTATTTATTTATTTGAACAGGAAATAAAAAGAAAAAGACTGAAAGTTATACAATGCATATATGCTAGGTTTACTTGCAGAGTTTGCCGTGATTGAGGTGGATCTTTAAACAATTATTATTATTATTGTTTTGTCTTGTAGTTGGTTACACAACTGATGATTTACGGTTTATCTGGCAGTCTGGAGATCCTGTACAGTTAGAAAAAATTGCTCTGCCTCAGTTTGATATTAAAAAGGAGGATATTGAATATGGTAACTGTACCAAGTATTACAAAGGCACAGGTAGGTAATATAAGTTATTGCCTTGGAAAAAAAACTCTAAGCTTCCTTCAATTACTGTTTATAGTTAATGGTTAATATTCCACTCCACATCTTACATTTCCTGGGTTAAAATGGATTACCTTTAACTAATGAGTGGTTCATATAATGGTAAGTTTAATATGTGATCATTACAAACTAGTTCAAATATAGAAATATCCAAGTTGAAGAGATTAAATGTTTGTCTTGGCTTTGCTTACAAATATTATCTTATTATCACCATTTCATTTCTGTGGTCTTAATTCCTGTTTTTGCTTGTAAATGTCAAGCTATTCTGAAGGAATGTTTGTACAGAATCATGCCAGTTGCTGCAAAGTGGGTAAATTTTGATTTTCTGGTTAGACTTCTGTTCCATAACTGATAATACTAGACTGTAATTCCAAATGCTTCATCCTGCAGCTTCTTCCTTTCTCTAAATGTTCTGGAAATTCAGTCATTTTTGAAAGCTGCTTGCAATCCTCAGCCCTCTATTTGTTTATTCCTATGATTATTTTTTTAGTGTTGGCACAAAATTTTCCAATGGTTTATGTACTCTGACTTTTAAAGATTTACCTTTTTCACCTTGATTGATTCCTGCCTACAGTTATATCCAAACTAATCATTCTGTGACAACCACAAGATTTTCTACAAGAGCAGCTGTATTTTAGGCAGTGCTTTTACATCATGGGCATAAATCTTCCATTAAAACTCAACTGGGAAATCTGTGGTGCTGCAGCTTCTGAGGACTCTCTACAAGTTTCTTGTTACCTGTTCAGCTGAAGTGGAGGCTCTGTTACTTGCAGTTGTTCCTGTGATAGATTCCAAGCCTGGTGAGATCTCAAGGAACATTAGCAGATCTCAGAGTTAAGAACTTAATTTGAAAAGATAATGAAAATAAAAGTGGGCTTTGGTTTTTAACTACAAAATGAGTGAGATCTCATCCTAAGAACATAATTCATCCTCTCAGGTGATTTATAATTTGTAAATAATAAGAAATTAACTCTCTTCAGGAAAATTCTGATTTTTTGAAAGCGTATTCAGCAGCTAGCAGTGATGGCATTCAGGATATGGCAAAACCTTACTTAGCAGTGAGAAAAATATTTTGTTTCTATTTAAAAAAGAAAATTACTGAAAAAAAATCAGTATTTTTCATTTTCACAATGAAATTCATAGAAATGAGAAAATTGAAACATATTCTATTGTGATTATTTTGACGTATGCCCTAAATCTGAAATTAAATGTCTAAAAAAGCTTTAGATAGGAACCCTAAGTTTTTAGGAACCCTAAAGAAAAATATTTAAGAAATATACACAAAGAAAATCAGTAGTGTTCTCTAAAGTTTCAGCAACTTGTGACCACAAATGACACGGTGCAAAATGTTCAGTAAAATGTTCGCATTCTGTGTGTGTGTGCTTTGAACATTGAAGAAAGAACATGAGAGAACAATTTTTAAAAGTTTTCAGAATTTTTTTGCTGCAAGTCCATTCTGTTCAGTACATCCGTTTAATCTCATAACAAAAACATTCAGTAATGTTAGTTGAATATTTAATACACTGAAATATTTTTAAAGGCTGTCTTCAATGCTCCATTTTTTTATTTACTTGAAAACGCATATGCTGAAGGTATTTTTTAACAGATTTGACACACAGAGCTAAATAATTTTGTCAGATAATCAAGAGAAGTTTTGCATCAAGGAGCAGACTTTCAAAATCATGGTTTATGTAGGAGTTCCCTGACAATTGCAAAAACCCTTAATCTTTACTGCCTCTTTCTGTCAACAGATGTTTTATCATACCTACCTAAGTTGAAAGAGGGTCAGCAAATCTGGGCTGCTTTTGTAGCAATACATTGAATATTTATATTTGCAAATTTCCTGTTATTCATCAATTTTATGGCAGATCAAATAGGTCCTTTTGAGCTGAATGATGAGGGCAATAGATTCTATACTCTGTCTGATGAAGTATTATTCAAATGAAGGCATACAGAATGCATTTCTTACATAACACAAACAAATAAAAATTTTGAAGGTCATCTCTCATTTGAAAACAAAACGTAGAAGTGTCTGGAATCCATTCACAAATTATAGAGGGAAAATTTTTCAGCCAACTGATCACTGAAGATGATACAATGAACTATAAAATACAGTGTAGTGTCTTCTACACAAAGATGTTTGTCCTTAATGTTTTATACTTTTGTTGTTGTGATGTTTGTATGCCCAAACAGCACTTTTACAATTATGTGTCATTGTACAGCACTTAACTGATACAATATGGAAGGAAAATGGAGAACTTCTTGACACATTCTATCTTCTAAATAAGTATCTCACCAACTGGATTGATATATACAGTCTGATTTGAATTTTGAAGTTGTAGTAATATAACATAGGAATGCCTTTTACTTATGATAAAATTGTTCTTGAAGTTTTCAGGTTTTTTCCAACACTGTTTTGTTATTATTAACATAGAAATTCCAGTTCTTCTAATTGAGTGAAAATAGAGACAGAAATTATTTTCTGGTCATCAGACTTCTTGATGCATTTGTTATCTCCAGCAAAACATCTAGTAACTGCAACTTTGTTTTGTGTTGAATTCATCTTAAACATCTTCTGAAGTTTATATGTTTTAGATGTTCATTTTAAAAGATTTGGTACATTGTTCCTTGTTTACAATATTTGCAGCTTTTCTTGAGTCTCTTTAAAAATGTTTGTACCAATTTAAGAAGTAATTTTTGCCAGCTTTTGGTACTAGGGAAATCTCATGTTAGAGTCACATTCAGAACACCTCATTCAATTCTAAACCTGCTAGACTAATATTTCTTAATTCATCTTTTGCACAAATTAATGCTAAGTAGTATCTTCAGATGAGCTTAAGCTAGTAGGACTGCCAGACTCCATTGGTTTTATCTGAACTGCATCTTGAAGCCAGCATCAATCTGGGAGTCACTTCAGCCTCCTGCTGCTTTGAAATTTGAAGGGTTCCTTACAGTGCACAGAGTACCACAGCCTAACCACACTTGGTGCTTAATAAATCTGTGGTTTGAATTTTTTTTTTAATTAAACTCTTTATAAAGAAAATCAAAGCATTGAACTTTTGCCCTTAAGCAGAAAAAGACATGGAAATATGGATCAAAGGTTGACCTGCAAAGCCCATTAAACATTAATGCATTTATTTCTTTAAAGGTTATTACACTTGTGTAGAAGTAATCTTCACTTTAAGAAGACAAGTTGGATTTTACATGATGGGTGTTTATGCTCCTACACTGCTAATTGTTGTTCTATCCTGGCTGTCATTTTGGATCAATCCTGATGCAAGTGCTGCAAGAGTCCCGCTGGGTAACCTGCGTTTTCACGTACTGTTGTGATCCACTGTAACACCATTGAGCCATTCTCAGTTGCTTTGGCTACATGACACTGGACCCTGAAAGCAACTTCACTTCCATTATCCACTCATCATTTTCACTGAAATCTGCTCATTCCAAGTCCTGTAAACTCCATCTTGGCATTAGCAGTTCACTTGATTGTAGTTCCAGCATTTGGGTGACAAGCACACTGTCTACACTCCTCTCAGCCTGGACAAATCTGATCAGTCTATGCATGGGTGATGCTGCAAACACAGGCAATATGCATTTTACAGGGATTTCAACATTTGAAAAATGAGTAAGAAAGCAGGATGATAAGTAAGGCTCTTAATAGCTACCTATTGGAGAAGTCTTTCTGAAAATTAACAGAAACTATATTTGGAAAAGAGCTAGCATTCCTGTTACCTGACTGGCTTTATTTCATTAGAGACTCACTTCATGAGAGTACTTCAAGCTCATGCAGTCATGCTGCTCAGCTCAACACAGTAGGCAGGTCCTTAATTTATTATGAAATAGCAGGACACTGACTTAATAGTAACAATATTATCTTGACTAATTGCGTTGTACGCTGGATTACAGCTCTGGCATGGCCAAACCTGCTGACCCCAATAGTGCAATGACATGCAGAGCCAGGGTCTTGCATCCTGATACTTCTCCTGTTTGGATTCCATTTCCCATGTTTGGCTTCCCAAGGCTCCCATTTTCCCTAGCACTCCCTTCTCTCCAAGTCCATACTTTCCAAATCTTTGCCATATCCCAGGAGGTTTAGTGCACCTCTTCCCAATACCCCAGTGGTGCAGTTGCAGTATCCCTCCGGCTGCCTGCCTTGATCACAGACCTCTTACCCACACTGGAACTGCTACACCCCCACAGGATATGACTCCTGTGCAGCCTTTTTTATGTTTTTTCCTTTTCTTTTTTTTTTTCTTTTAACCTTTGGAAATAGTTACTTAGAAAGGAGTCTCAATCTGTATTGAGACTGCTTCCTAAGTAACTGTATCTGTAAAATACTGTATCCAATATGTATTAGCTTCATAGCAAGTAACAAATATAATCTTTTACCTTGAAAAGTTGCAAAGTTGCCTTATATTATAAAGAAAACTTTAGGAGAACATTTGAAGACAAAAAAGGTGGGGAAAATGTCACATGCATAAATTAAAAAGAATGAAAGAGGAACTGGAAAACTAGAATCAAAACCAAGCTGTTCTGCCAATTTTATAATCCCTTGCTTCAAATAGTGAACCAGATGGGCTTATTAAAGATATATTAGATTTATAGGAGTCTTAGCATAGATTTAAGTAATGTGGGTGCCTTTGTAACTAAATATGCATGCTTATTTATTGTTTAGTTATTTCATTCATTGTAAGTGTTTATTGGCTTCTTTCATGCATTAACATTTATGATATAATGAATTTTCAAAGATATTAGCCATTGCTCTGGCTATGTGACTTTTTCTTAATCCCCAGAAAAGCAAAAAAACCTGTAAATCTGGCACTCCCTTAGCTGAGTCAGTATTTAGTATGACAGTTACAAACACTGTCACTGGGGTAAGATTTATCTTTCTCCAGTTTCAGGAGAGCAACAAGCTATTTCTTCTAGTGACATCCTTGAGATCCTTGACCTTGAAATATAACAAGATCAACATTTGTGTGTCAAGTAAATGATATCTAGCCTCAAGAAAGTGTACCAGTGGCTAGATTGTATTAGATGAGAAGCTACTTCAATTCTTTCAGTTTATTTACTCATGCTCCTCATTCACATTTGAGCCTTAAGCTTTGGATTGTGATAAGTAGGCACCTAGTGCAGCTGCCAGAAGTGCAGCTTACACTCTGGTACTAGGGTCTCTGAGGCCATGCCAACATTCATCAGGCAGCAAATGGTTGCTGAATAGAATATTTCTGTGCTCCTGTCTCACTTTATTCTTACCTTGAAAAGTAGAAGTCTTTTAGACTTTGAAAATGAACCTTTCATTGTAGGAATCCACTCAAAAGAAAATTAGCTACTGGTCACTGTGGCCTCAGTTGCTCTACTGAACATGTTAATAAAAGCTCCACAAAAATCTTTTCAGCTAGAATGTGTAAATTAGTTCTGTAGAGTTCAATCCAAGATTGTAAGGTATAGTTTTTTAAGGTCTAAAAAGTGGGTTTACAAGTGTTTTTGACACCAGTCATGATATTAATTATCACATATTAAGATAGTAAAAACTTTAAAGTCAGTAGGAAGAAAATACTATATCCAAGACATTGAGCCAGTCTGTGTTATTGACTAATTCAGTTATTCAGGAGAAGGATAGAGGCTGTCTTTCAGCAGTCAAACATGGTGCTTGGTACAGTACACTGTTAGAGAATGAACAGCATGCCTGGGACACAGGCAAATGTGTCCCAGGTATATTAAGAGGCAGTATGTTTGTTTTATTTTACTTGTTAATGCAATTCATTGTGATCCATAATTAGTGTTCATCCCCAGTCTGCAGGTGTTGGTAAGTGATTTTTTTTTTTTTAAAGCAAAGCATCCTATGCTCACTTTTTATCCTAAGGGGAATGTTTGTATGTGAATGCTTCAGATACAGTAGATGGAAAGTAAGCCAGAGGATTACACTGAGGATTCAGTTCAGTATTTGCTGTATCATTCTGTTCTGAGATAATGCATCTGGTCATTCTTTATTATCCCCATAGATAAAAAAAATAAAAAAAAAATAAATAAAAAAAGTTCAGCTTTGCAGTGATACATTGATACTACACATTTCTAAATAAAGCATCATAAAATTTTGTGGGTTAAAATCGCATGACTGTTAACATTTCTTTATGCTTCAGTGTTCTAAGAGCTACTGAATTGTCAATTTGAGATCAATGCTAAATAAAATATCGTGTCAATCTTATTGAAATCCAAATGGGAACAGTAGCTAAAGAATCTGTTGTTTGTGATCAAGTAGAAATTAATGTTTTGATAGGCCAATACAGATAGTTTCATTTTAATTTACATTTTCACATCCTCAGTTACTTAAAATGTATCTGACGGAAATCATATCTCTGTGAATGAAAAATTTTTTCATGCATTATAAGAAACATAGTTGAGACTCCTTTTGGCCAACATTTTTTATAGACATCAATTCTATTTTATTAAGCCTCCCACTCATAAATAATCATTTATTATAGCATTCACAAAACCAAAATGGGACATTCTGAACTTGGAGATTGAACTAAGTTTGCCCTACATGACAGCCATTTCTAAAGTTAGCTTTTTCCAAATGTAGCTGTTTGTGCTACTATTTTCACAGGAGCCTGTGAGAAATCTTTCTGTGGTGTCAAGCTTGTATTTGTCCCTTGTGATATGAATCCTGTGTTGATGGTGACATTTGGAAGCCTTATTAGGGGAAATGCTTGGTGAAATCCGTGATGAGTATGACCTTTAACAGCCTTTGCACATGTGGGCTTTTTTCATGATAAGGGCTTCATGAAATGCCCTTTATCTAGAAAGCTTCCTGTAGATCCTGGAAGCTCAAATAGAGAATGACTGTGACCCTCAGTCACTTCCACGTTTTCATCTTCTCAGTGAATTGGGAACAAAGGCTTTTTGATTTGCTTGTACAGCTTTGCTCATCAGCAAAAACTTCCCTTTTACCTAAGGTCTGAATATCACACTTGTGAGCAGCTCATTCAGAGAATTGTTCCTGCTATAGCACAGTTTAGATTTCTGGGACAATACTATTTTAATTTAAAGGACTTAGAGTCTTTTGATTTAAGCATCATAAATTTCTCTTCCACATTTCCAGAATTAGATGCACATTGTAAGATAATTCTTTGGAAAGCCCATTTCCCAGCTGTGTGATGTGTGATGGGACAGGGAAACCATAACAACCAGTTTAGCCTCACTTATTTGCTTCTCTGTTTATAAAATGAAGGTAATCATTATTAGTAATTCATCATTAACTGCACTATCCTACCTAAGTGTTTAACTTGTTCATTAGCTGAAGGCATGTGCACTTTGTACACCTGCTGCACTGACCACATTGTGAAGTCCCATTCACTGTTGCAAAACATCATTCACTATTGTCTTTTTCAGAGAAAGAGCAAAGCCACTGTCATTAAAGGGAAGTTTTCTTATTCAATATATTGTTTTCTCTTTTTGTAGGTATTTTCTCAGTGCTCAGCTTGGCATCTGAATGTACCACTCTTGCTGCTGAACTTCCCAAAGTGTCTTATGTGAAGGCCTTAGATGTCTGGTTGATTGTTTGCCTTCTCTTTGGGTTTGCATCCCTGGTGGAATATGCTGTGGTTCAGGTAATGCTAAACAATCCAAAGAGAATTGAAGCTGAAAAAGCAAAGATTGCCAAGGCAGAGCAAGTGGAAGGGAAGGGTGGAAATGCTGCCAAGAAGAACACTGTGAATGGCACAGGGACTCCTGTTCACATCAGCACTTTACAGGTAGGAGCTGCAAAGCTTTGTATGCAAAATCAGCATTCTGCTCTATTAACCCAATTTCAGGAATATAATGTTTGTAATAATTTTGAATGGTGCTTAATCTTGGAAGGGGTCAAGACAGTAAAAACATGCTGGTGACTAATGGCCAGCAATCTGACCAATTGGTCCCTAGTGATTTGGGGTCAGAAGTTCTAAGTGAAAAATTTGTCTTTTCATACTATAGCAGCGTGGTTGCTGGTTAGATTCAGGTAAATAAAGTAGCAAGCAGCTTTACAGTTGCTGTTTTTCTCATAATAAATAGCAGCTGTCAAACTGTAACTATTCAGAGGACAGAACTCTCAGGCAGTATTTGCTGAGAGCATACTCAAATAACACCCAGCTCATTGCTTTCCCTGGGCTGGCCACAGCTGCACTGCATTGCATGCTATGAAGCCAGGAATCCAGAAGTCGAGGCATTTGTGGACAAAAGACCTGTCTGTTTGTGTCAAACAGTTCCTGCATTTCTTTCGTTGCCAGATGGAGTTTATGTGTAAATCAGTCAGATTTCACTATATGGTTAAAAATGACATGTACATCTTAACTCGGGCCAAAGTGTTCCATCATGTTGCTAAATTCCTGATATTTTAGAAGTCCCTGTTTGTGCTCCAAGAATTATCAGACATCCCAGTCCAACTGCCTTCAGTCCTAAGTGATATTTACTTGACATTTATTCTGCAGAAGAAAACATGTTATTCTACAACATGTCTAATATGAATTTGGCTTGTCCTTTTCAATGACTCAGCAATTATGTTGTATAAAATAAAGCTATTAGGCTAGATCCAAGTGGTAATATTCGTACACTGTGACTTCAATGTTTCCTTAAGAAAGGAGTAGTTTATGCAAGAATGGCTGAAATCTTGTCTTAGCATCAAGCTGGGATTGCCCCATAACTAATTGTCCCCACTCCAGAAGAGCTGCAGGTATTGCAGAACAGTGCACCTAACTATCATGATTCTCATCTGGTAGAAGAATCTTTGGGAAATGCTTTGGTAGGCAACCAGTTTTGGCTTAGAGTAACCCCATGACTGCTTTGACTCTGCTGTGGTTTTGCTTTCCCTGAACTGAATGTGATAATTTTGTGTTCAGCAATCTGCAAGTCGCTGTTTCTTCTGACAGAATAGTTGCAAAAACCCAGCAGAGCAGCATCTAATATATTTTTCCTATTTCTAGCACTGGTATACAGTGTGTTTTAGGACTTAGAAAGGGAATCATTATCCACAGAAGTTCAGCAATGTTCCTCATGAGTAGTGTCTAGCAGTAGGCGGAAGGTTTTTAGAATTCAGAATTCAGTCTGCCCTCCTCTTGTAGCATCTCCCCTCCACGATCTTGAGATGCCAGTCTCATCTTCTCATGTTTTACCTGCACTTTTCAGTGTCTTCCCAGTCTTCCCAATTTGTTATGAGAGACCTTTAACATTCAATTGTTAAAGCTTCTGATGATCTTTATACAGAGATTTACAAAAAAAAAATATTTTACAAGCCACAGTGGAAATAGGTATTCCTTGCTGTAAAAGCTGATCATGTGGCTGAGTGGCTCATGTCTAATAATCCAACTTGGACTACTCCACCTGCTTTGAAACACACCCTACCAGAGGAAACACATCCTGGGCTGGTAATTTCTGTGAAGATGACCAAAGGTCCCAGACCAGTGAATCATTTGACATCAGGATGTGGTAGGACAGTGATGCTAGATTTTATATATTTTAAAGCTATAAATCTGCCTAGCTGAAAACTCCCTCTCTGAACTTGCTACTGCGTAGGAATACTTTAAAAGTTCTTGGCTCTGAAAAAGCCTGTACTAAAGTCCTAAATCAGAACAGGTGTAAATCTTTTGGTAGCTCTGACTTCTAATCCAAAACTAGGCCTGCCTCATAAAATTTGGATTGCTCCCATACAGACCTCGTAATGATCAAGTAGAGAATGCATTTGTCATATGGAAAATATGCAAGGGAGAAAAACATTAAAGAAGCAGGTAATGGAAAAAAACTGTATGTTGAAAGGCATAAAGAATACGAAACAAAAAGAGGCCAGAGAGCTGTCCCAGAACTTCAGGAGCTGTTTCTCATCAGGGTCATGTAGGATTGTGTGGGAGGCAAGAGCAAATATTTTGCTAAATATCTGGAAAGACTTAGGTGACCCAATGTATAGCTTTAGAAGAAAAGGACGACTTATAACTGCACCCCTGTAATAAGTATATGTCCTACAGAAATGTTCAAGTGTGTTCTTTTTCCACATAGGAGGTGATTTTCAGGCAAAAGTGACTGAGGGTGTAGCTGGAAATGTCAGCATAGCTAGGCTTGAAACCAGATGGGACCAGATGGGACTTGAAGTAAAATCAACAGAAAAGACATGGAAGCAGACAACTCGAAGTAGGGAAACAGAGAGCATGAATAATTCCATTTATAAGTGTTTCTCCTGTTCAAACTAAGCTCTTACATATTATGGAATATTAACTTAATGGTGCTGATACGTATCTGTAAGTTGTTCAGAGGCGAATCAAATTTAAAAAGAGAAGTTACTTTATTTCACTTTAAAATGCCCCTGATCCTATGCTGTGGTAGTTTGTGTTCCCTGAGCAGCAAGTTGTGCACTTCCTGCTTTTGCAGTGTTGCAGTAGTGATGTCTCTGCAGGAGATCTGGGGAAAGGGCCTGCATGAGAGGTACAGGGGACTTGCTGGGTTGAGAAGATTCTTGGTTATTAGGAGGATCAGAGGGAAGCAAGTGGGGCAATCAAACATTCCTGGTTCCAGTCTTCATGGAACAACTTGTTTTCATGTGCTTGCTCCATTTGTGAAAGTTAAAATGGCATCTGGTTTGGAGACTTGGCATATTTTATTTTAGTAAAAAACAACCGTAACAAAACCTCATGATAATCCCTAAAAATACAAGCAGCTATTGTTCCATTTTTATGGAGTAAAGGGATAAGGTTTTCAGTGGATCATGAATATTAAAAGCTTAATATAATTCATAATTGCAGTCTAGGAGAAGTGATCCCCTGTAACAGAACCTGCAAGGGTGCATTGAAAGTTTTCAGCAGAAAGCACTTTTGTCACTGTATCAATAGTCAATGGTCATGATCAATAATCACCAACAGTGACAGTGAATATGGCAGGGTGAAAAGAGTGCTCACAATTTTCCAATCACCCAAAGATGGAGAAAGGCTTCCATGGATATACAGCTACTTCACTAGATCCTGGGAACTGTCTGATATAAAAGCTGCATGTTGCTAGCATACAACAACCCCTCAAGTCCAAGCTTTATGAGTCATGCTCCCTCCAACAAAAACCCTTGAAATGTCAGTGCCATTTTAAACCCAGGGGTTTATCAATATGACTGTCTGATTAAAGTCAAGTGGTCTGTCTCTCAAGATCACCCTGATTCTGTAGGGAAAAGAGAAAATAAGCACTTCTGATGTGTTTTTCTAGGAGAAGCAGTGGCTATGCACTTAGAGGCAAAAAGCCATAAGAAAATACAGCTTGGCTCCCTCAGCTCATAGCGACTGCAAGTAGATGCTGTTCTAAGCAGAGGAGAAAATTATGCAATCTGGTGATAACTGCTTGCACTGGCTTTTTATTGGGAATCCTCAGCAGGAGTTTGTGTGTGTTTCCTAGCAATGAAACATCATACAGTGAGAAAAACAAGCAAAAAGGGAAATGTTTTGAAGATGAATAATTTTTTTTTTTTTGCGTTCATTGCTGACGTGATTACAGTGAGAGATTGTACTGTTAGCTATAACAACACCCCTCAATTTGAAAAGTCACATTCTCATCAAGCCCATTTTTAGAAGCTGTCCCCCACAGATAATGTGCTAATGACTGGAGAGAACATTTGCTAAAAGAACGGTTCTGGCAGATGATGAATAGCACTATGCAAGTGGTGGTAATAGCTCTAATGCCAGTTATTTTTAAAAAGTGGTGCTATTGCTTGCTTTGTCTTGTCAGAGCCACATCTAGGCTCTGAAACCAGAGATGGGTTATGTTCATCTCTACTGAGTTATAATGTACTTGGACACCGGTGGTGACCTGTGGTGACTTAATCTTCCCAGGTTTTTTCCCCTCACATGGAACTCCAGACTCTTTTTTTTTTTATTGTAGAACCACCAAAAACCCAGCTTACATTTTACCTTGTACAGAAAACCAGAGGCTGCAGCCTATTTTAATAGTTCCTGACAGCATTTCAGGTACAGAGTAGGTACTTTCTGCTCCAGTGACTCCCATATTCATCCTTGGAGATAATTCAAACATGACTGTAAAAAGGCCCCGAGCAGTCTGCTTTGAGCAGAGGGTTGGACTAGATGGTCTCCAGAGGTCCCTGCCAACCTCAGCTCTGCCGTAATACTGTGATATTTTATGCATTAATATTTTTGTCCTGTACTTTGCAAAGAATATTTGGAATGTGGTAGCATATTCCTGCTGAGCTGAACCAGAAAATAGACCCAATGTGAATACAGACTAATGCTAAACAATCACTACTTTATTGATGATCTACATCTGTCATTATGGCAAGAACAAGAGAAGAGCACAAAACAAGTGCAAGAGAGATTAATAACAGAGCTTGCTAAAAAACTCCTTCATCTTGTAGGGAAGCCACTTCCAGAGCTGGCAGCGCTGGAGACAGATCTGCATGCCAACAGGAGGCTGGGAGCACAGCAGCAGAGATGGTTTTGTGGCAAGAGGATGTGCTCTGTTGGACAGGGAACACAGCATTCCAGTGGGGAAGCTCTTCAGCCTGAGGGACATGTGCTGGGCTTGAGAAGCTGCCAGTGCTGTAGCATGTTTGAAGCCTTGCTAGGAGTTATGGACAATACGTTTCTGCTGTCAAAAATTATGGCTTTTATATTACACTTCATCCTGATGGATAAAGAGGACTTGATCACAGGATGAACAGTCAATTCAAAAGGATCTTTATTCTATTTGTACAAAACAAATTGAATGAAGTCCCTGATATTTTTGGTGCTGTGAAAGGTCAGATTTCACAAATTTGACAACTGTCTAATCTGGATGGAAGAATTTAAACAAAAAGTGTAAAGGGGTGGTGAGCTAATAATGTTCAAACCAGAAGTAAAGCTACACTAATTTAAGAAAAACCCCAAAACCTAACAAACAGCACAATTGAAAGTAAATTCCTCAAAGATTTAAAACTAATTCAGCTTTGAGCATTTCTCTTTTCTCCTCACTGGCTAATGGGAGGTGATAGCAGTTAATACAAGCTGAACTCAATAAAGTAATTGTGTAAGTAAGAAAATAGGTATATGCTTAGCATAACTGAGGCCAATAGGAAGTTACTTTGCATACAGAGCAAGAATGTAATATCTTATGAGTAATGGTACTGTACTGGGTAGAGGTAGAGGTTCTATAAGTATCAAGAATTAACTTACAAGAAAAAAGCATTGAACAAATATTCTACTCAATGTCTAGGGAAAAGCCAGATATATTCAATGTGTGGATGAAATAGCTCTCCTTCACAGTAGCTGATAAGAATGTTAAACAGTAACTATTAAAGTTAGACATTTCACAATCAAGATTTCAGCTTAAGTTGCATCTAGAATTTTTTTATAGAGCTGGTCTTTGAGTGCTGTGGAACATTAATGTTGATTTTTTAATAAATCCTTTAGATCTGGGAGGGTTTCAAAATACAGCAAGAAGCTAACTTTGTGCCAATACTTTTAAAAGCTAAGTGGCATAACATGAATAATTATAAGCCTGACATCAATCAGTGGAGAATATTGCATAGCTTACAAGGCTCTGACTAATAATTATTGTTTGTAAGTATTAATTATCTTTAATATTACTCATAATTCAGCCCCATGTTAACTAGTAAATGGGGCAGTGAAATTAAAGTTCTGTGTGTTTATTGATTTAAGCAAACTGAATATAATTTTTTTAAGTATTATCAATTAGGCTGACAGAGGTAATGATGCAAAGGCAAGATACTCTTTAAGAACATTTTTCTTGGCTTCATATGTCAGCCTGATTACATCATCTGAATTATGCAAAATCAAGGTTAGATTTGTTACCATCTCTCTGTACCAGCAGTTAATCAGACTAACTGTAGTCATGCCTTGTGTCTGAACATTGAAGCCAAATAAATTCAGATTAGAAATAAGGTACATATGTTTCTGAGGAACAAGGTCATGGAAAAAATTCTCCATCCTGGATGTTTTTAAAGGAAAATCTAGTGTAACTAGTTTGGGCAATAAATGTGGAAAGTGAGGAGGAGCACCAGAAGCAGCAGAGGCAGAGCTGGGGAGTTAGTTGCTCCTCCCTGCCAGTCTGCAGGCATAGGCAGCACTTACTGTTTCATCTCTTTCCCCATTTTCTTCTTACATTATTCCCCTAATTCTGCAACCAAAGACATTCTGGAGAGGCACACGTGTTGCAGCTCTGGAGCAGCAGCAGGTGCTGATCTTGGCAGCGAGCACCAGTCAGCCTGAATTATTTAAAAGTTGAGAAAGGATCATCACAAGGGGCCTTGTGGATTCTAGGAGGCGTTTTTAGGCATTTCTGAGCTGTTCATCAAAAGGCAGGTGTTATGTCCATCATACTAAACCTAGACAAGGTGGTCCAGTCCTGGAAGAAACAGAGAACTAGGTCTGTGTTTCGGGCCAAGCCCCAAGAGCCATTACCTTCCTGTGGTGTCCTTGGCCTCCCCCAGTCCATGCCAGAGGGACAAGGATGTTTCCAGCTCCCTGGGAATGCTGGGTGTCCCTACACTATCCCTGAATCCTTCCCTTCCCAAAATAGCTGCTCCTCATCCCCTGCTGGGGAAAAGCCATCAATCTGGTGGAAGCATCCTGTGGGTTGGGTCTGGCCCACAGGTCATGATGCTGGGGCAGGATAAGGCAAATGACATAAAATATTTTCTGTGTCGGGATTTAACATTTTACTTTTCTTTACAAATCTTCAGCGTAGTACTCTAAAATCAAGTCCTACAACATTTTTTTGTACAGAAAATGTTTCTATAGCCTTTGGTAAGTTTTTTGTGCAGTAAATGTGGAAAGTGAGGAGGAACAGAGGCATTGTTAGGATTATTGTTAGGCTTCTAGCACAAATCAAGACAAAATTAATAAAAAGCAGATAATCATATATACTTTATATTTAGGGAATGCTGTAGGTCAACTGGAGTGAATTTAGATTAAAACAACAGAAACATTGGAGAGTTGAAGAGACATAAGAGAAAAAATTTTAAAATATGTTTATGCAGCAGCTGAGTGTAGTAAATCAAAGAATGTCAGACTTGTAAAGCCAAGGAAATAGATGAAATTATTTTCAAAAGTTACATATACTTACTAAAGAAAAATTTGGGCCAGGTTGCTCATACAAGGAAAATTGTGTCACCCTGATAAATCAGTACTCCAGCTGACACTGAGCTAAGCAGAGCTCTGTGTGAACATGCTGTGAACAGTTCTCTGCTTATAAGGCAGAGGTGACCTAGAATCCACTCTCAGTCCTGAATGGGAATGAGAACCGACTTGTAACAGCCTTTAGGGGAGCACTCTAGATACTGCAGTTGGAACAGGAATATTCTGTGCTCTAAATGAGAGAATTTAGGCTACAATTAGTGTCACTGAATTTTTACAACATATTGCTGGTAGTATGAGGAATGGACTACAAGCTTTCAAATCCAAAAGGAGGCCTATAATTTCATACACGATTCTATTTCTTGTAGTGGCCTTACTAAATCTTGCTAGGTCTCACCATGGAAAAAATCTAATATTCCTATGACTCTTCAGTTAACATGCACCCCAGTCCTGCAAGCTCATTTTTCATTGCACAAGGGTCTGCTTTCTATCTTTATTACCTATGTCATTGGATATGATCTGATTGGAAGGAATGTCTCAGACTGGTGAATAATAGCATCCTGTCACCCAGGGTCATATAATCGTGTTTATCTGTGTCTTAGTCACCACCTTACTGGACAGTTTGCCCCTGCTACTCCAGTAATGAACACTGTCTTAGGCTGTCAGATCTTTGAGGACTAGGAGACAGTTGCAAGAGATTTGTATGTATAGTTTTGTCCTGCCATCAAGGAACACCTATCTTGTTTTTCTTTTTTATAACCTGGACTCTTGATTTTGTGGTGTTTTAGAAATGGTATTCTCCAATTTAGTACTCCCACCAAAACCATGCAGTGCTCCGCCTCCTTGCTCCAAGTGGAGGCACAAAAGGTAAAGATAGTGATTTGAGATAAGAAAAATTTACTGGAAATGTCAATGAGATAAGAAAACAGGCAGTTAACAGCAATAATATTAACAACAAAAGGTGTAAGAAAATAAATTATTCACTCAGAAAAATTCTCTGGCAATAGGCAATACCAGATGGTTCCCTCTGCACATTTTGTCAACCAGAAGAAAAGTCTTTGTGCCAGGAGAGAATCTCTTTCCCCAGCCCTGGCAATGACATGAGGTGGTATAGAATAACCTCTATGCCCTGGCTGTGCTTCCTCCTGGCTACTGCAAAAATTAACTCTCTCCCTGGCTGGAACCAGGATAAATCTGCACTGCTGTTTAATGCATTGGTTTCAAAATGTACTGCTTTCAGGAGAAAGAGAACTCTTGAAAATTTGGGAAGGTGCATCCACTCTTTTTCAGAAGGAATAACGCCATGCTTTTTTTCCCACCATCAGTTTTGTCAATAATGGGAGTAAAAGCCCAAATCAAAGTTTGCGTCTTTTCCTGACTGCCTCAGTTCTTTCCACGCAGAAGTTGTCACTGTCATAGAGAAGCTAATAATATCCTCAGAATATTTTTTTCATTAATCCATAAACCTGGTACTGTATTTTATGACACTATTGTTATTTTAGTAGCTACAAAATATGACCATGCAAATATCCATCTATCAGCCAAAAACTGCAGAAAACCAGAGGTGGAGAGAGCTGAGGGTAAACTACCTGAGGTCGTTGTGGAGGAGAGACAGGCTAATGAGTAAAAGGGACAGGCAGCTTTTGGACTAATTGAGTTTTAGTGGACCAGTGGCTCCAGGAAGCCTTATTGAAACTTACATCAGTTGCCCATGGGTACAGCCTGAAAACTATCAGTTTTCAACTAAAGCTAAGGTTATATATGTGAACAAATTTATAGTCTGTATTCTTTTTTCTTCTGTTTTCTTTCTGCTTTCCTGAGTAGTCCAACTGAAATGAAAATCTGGGAGTGTTTTACCCAAGTCACAAAGCACAGTGCCTTGCAAGTAGTCTCTAAATCACTTAAGCTCCCTGAACAGTGTGGGGTTGGTTCTCCTGGATGTGTTGAATCTGAAATAAAAAGTTTATAAAATCCAAGGAAGGGAACATAGGAACATTTAATTATTGCTTGATCCCCAAGAGCACTAAAGGCGCTATAGGAAACACAGGAATTTTGTTGTTGGATTTAGATTTCCCAGGTAAATACTTCTGCAGTGCTGAGAATAGTGTTACATCTGTGTTCCCTGTCTTTAGAGAGGCACTAAGCTCCACAGGTGCAATACAAGATGGTCACCCTAGGATGAGATACAGGATCCTGACCTGATAAGTCATTAGAACCAGAATAAACTGAAATTAATTGTATCAAACATTGAATTTTAGAGCTAATTCTGACTGTGGGTTTCAGAGCTTAGATAAATGCAAGTATTGAATAGTATCAGGTTTACAGGTTCATCAGCACAGAATCAAAATCCAAAAATACTCCTCACAAAAATATTCTCTCCCCTTCTGTCATCTTAAAATGAAGGAGTCTAACTATAGCAGATTGCAGAGCATGAGGCACCTTGTGCATGAAAAATTACACAATTATAAATGTTTGGATTAGTTGATATGATTGACTGATCATCCTTAAGTACTTTATAACATAACCATTCCACAAATTAGTCTGATGTAATGTATCCCTATCAACAAGTAATTTGCTCTATGTTTGTTTGCAGTGTTCTTTAGCAGCTGCATGAAGTTTGCTAATGAGTTGTGGTGAGTCGATCATGATTCCCTCACTCTTTATTTCATAGGTTGGTGAGACCAGATGCAAAAAAGTTTGCACTTCGAAATCTGATCTGAGATCCAATGATTTCAGCATTGTTGGAAGCTTGCCAAGGGATTTTGAATTATCAAATTATGACTGTTATGGGAAGCCCATTGAAGTCAACAATGGGCTCGGGAAATCTCAAGCCAAGAACAACAAGAAGCCTCCTCCTCCCAAGCCTGTCATTCCATCAGCAGCAAAGAGAATCGATCTTTATGCAAGAGCACTGTTTCCTTTTTGCTTCTTGTTCTTCAACGTCATATACTGGTCCATATATTTATGATAAATCTTTTATTTATTTTTTCATATGTGTAAAATATAGCCCATTTCATTATCCCTTCCCAGTCATGAAGGCCACTGTGTGAAATTATTTGCATTTGCAAAGCAATATGTTGCATTTTGATGCCGTGCGATTGTACTGAACATATGGCATCTGAAATTCGAATGAAAGCATGACACTGCAATGTCTGTGCTCTGACCAACTTTGTATATAAATGTACAGCATACATCCTGCTTTAGGAATATATATGAAGGACGATGCCTACTACATTATAAAGCTGAATAACGCTCTTCAGTTATTAGTAACATACAGAAATTTAAAGTGTTTCTGACAATGAAACTGATGTGCACGTTGAGTATTATTAAAATCAGTATTCTAGTATATGTAGTATTTAACAGCTTTTCTGCTGATTTCCAGAGGAAAAAGAAACACCCACCAAACATCTTGTTCATGTATAATTTCAGCTGGCACTGTTGAAGAAAAAGCTAAGGTGTAATTATGATATTATTATTATTTAGGCTTTGTAAGTGAAGGCAGCATCAAGTAAGCAGATCTTGTCTATGTGGAAAAATAAAGATCAGAGAACTACTAATTTTGTAAAATCAGCTCATTTAGGGAAAAAACCCCAACAACTGTGTCCATGAAGCAGGCACAGTTAAGTGTGTTAGAATATGCTGGCAATAAAACATTGGGGCAAATTTTAACTGCTGTTTCTTTAGCCACAAACTGGATACAGTGTATAAAAAACAAACAGGCCACTTTCTAGACTGAAAGTATCAGGAATTTTGGAGAGGCATCACAAGATGCAGCTCAGTATCAGGTTTGTTATACATTTTTACATTAGTTTGTCCTCTGGCTCAGCTTCTGTAGCATCTGGCAAGCCTGCAGTATGTAAGTCACAATTTTTTTTGTTGTTGCATTGGACACTTCTTACTGGATTTGTTTTGTTTATCCCCTTGAAAGTTTTTATTTTAAACAAACCAGTTTTCAAGACAAAATCCCATTTTCACCAGTGATGACACCTTTTCTTGTTTGCGTGCTAGCTAGCACGTAGCTACCAGCAGGAGTGAAAAGGGGCTGAGACTCTCATGAGCCTTGGTGTCCCTATGTGTTAATTAATGGCTGCCGTCCCCAACTCATTGATCTGGATGCTGCATTTTGGAGAATAAGGTCCTATGCATGAAATAGTTCTGATAGGAGACTGATTTCCATTTTCCAGAGGAAATTTTATGGCATGGAGACTACCTTAACGTGAGCTCCTTGGTGTGCATAGGGCAGAGGCTTTGATCTCCTGCGCATGCCGGGGTACATCCCTTCATGAGGGCAAAGAAAAAGAAATGTGAAAAAGAAAAAGAAATGTGACCAAAAGAAAGCTGCGTGTAGGTAGGCATGTGAGTAGAGTGTGTTTCCTGAGAACAGGGACTTGGCCTCAGCCCATGAGAGCGTGCAATACATGTCTCTGCTGGGGAGATGGAGCACCACAGCTAGTTACAATAGGAAAATAAGGCAATTCATAAAGGGAAATCTGGACTGTTGGCCCCTCATAGGCTAGGAAGGGACTGGTTTAAATACATGAAACATTCCATAGTGTGGAAACAAACAATCCCACCTATTGTACTACATTTCTGGCATGTCCTGGATGTGCTGAGCTGATGCAGACCACAAGGGGACTGTTGGATCACTTGGGAGTTGCCCACAAGGAGAATGTTGTCCACATGCAGCAATTCTGCGCAACCAAAAGGTCAAAATTGTGAATGTAAGAAGAGGAATGGCACGCCACACTGGCTTCACTGGACATCAGGTGAACCTGCACACCCGGAGCTTTTTCAAGCCACTGCCACTTTGTGATCAGCAAGCTGGCTGCAGCCACTCGTGTTTGGGTTGAAGAGATCTGCTCTTCACAGGATGGTCACACACACTCCACCAGCTTCCTGGCCAGGCTCATGGGGGTTTCTGGCAGCCACTCTACCAAGTGGCCACAGTTTGTCCTTTGGGTTTCTTTCTGATCCAAAGAAATGGAAGGCAAATCCCAGATGTTATTGAGCTGTGTGGAACAGGGGCTGAGGGAAATGATAACTTTAAGGTCTAGTTCAAAGTTTTAATATTTCCGTTAGTTGAAGGTAATTGCAGAATTGTCAGAGACTCTAAGAAGCAATAAGGATAAATGAAAGAGAGGAAGGATGGGAGGGGGAACTTTTATACATACAGAATGGTATATTTATAGACATTATTTATTCTCATACTTGTATTTTTTCTTACAATACTGGAAGGCAAAAAAATAATTACCTTGTGTCGGAAATTATATGAATTTTGGAAGATAACTTTCTTGTTAGAACTCTTATTAAATGATTTATCTGTAATTAATGTCCACATTCTATCTGTAAAACCTCAATTATAGATTTTATTGTTAAATTAATCTTTGTCCCTTCTTGCTTTCCTGCTTACTTGATGGCTTTTGTGTTTTATCATAAAACACTTAATCAATAATACACTCTAATTGCTTTCCAACTCACACAAAGGGAAGCAAAAGGAATGCATATTGTTCAGATAAGGTGTTTTTGTTCATTACAGTACAAAAACTAAGGCCAGAAGTGAAGTTTAACATCAAATTTGTAACTAAATTTAAAATTAAACCAAGCATCAGCTATAAAGTATTAATTTTCTTTTTACTTACACTAGATAATAGTGCAGTATTTGTATTACCTTGGAGTATATTAGCTTGTCCTACTGAGCAGTAATAATTGATCTCTTTTATTTTTCATCTTTCTACTAAAGGTCATCAAGAGTTTTGCATACCATCTCACATTATGGTCCACCAGCACCCTCTAGTTGTAAAATTCAGCCTGTTGACTGATTTCCAGAAGAAGGTTCAAATATAAAACTGTGTAGGCAAAATAGAATCCTAATTGCTAATTATAATATGAAACAAAAAAAAATTATTAAATTAAAAATAAATTGGCAAAAAATCAATGTGCAGCTGTAGAAATTTTCCATGCAATTAAAATTTTAAAGTATAGAAATGAAGACATTGAAGTAGTAGCAGAGGTGAGGTACATCAAGTGCAGCTTAGTAATTCAATTACTAGTCCTGATGTCTAAACGAACCACATGACAGCAAAATCTGGTTTTGTGGGAGAGCCCATCTGTATTTCAGCTGACATTTACTTCAAGTTCTGCTATTAACTGGTAGGAGAGTTATAAATTTTTGTTCTACCCTTAAGATAAACCTTGGTATTTTCTTGGTTCTTAAGCATCAAGGAGTAGTATTCAAGAAGCTAATTCTGTTCTTTTGTTATATCATCACTCTTTAGATATCTTTCTACATTTTTTCAGGATTTTAGAACAATTTCAAACACTGCATTAGGAATTTTTATGGAGATTATTTAATTCATTTCTCAATTGCATCTACAAATTTAAGGTGGACAACAAGTAAGGATGCAATTTGAAAAATGTGTCAGCTGCTATGCATTAATTCCCTGTAGCACACAGATCATGTTTGACACTCAATTTTAGGAGCAACTCTTCAGTGTATAATGGCACCTCCTGTTTTCTTCCCTTAATTCTAGCTGAGATGGTGCATGTGAGCAGTTGGTCTGTTGAGGAAAGGAGTTTATTTTTGTAAGTGCAGTGTAGAGAAGATTGACCACTTGGAAACTCTGCCAAGCAGCTTTCATTCTTAAAAGTCTTCAGAATTATTGGACTTGTTGACAGGGTAAAGGAAGACATCTTTGCTACCCTATTACCCATTAAAGAGAAAACAGCAACACTGCCTTCTGGGTTAATGTCAATGGGCATGACCACAGTGGTTGATCTGACTGTATAATCTTTTAAAGGAAATGCTCTTACAAGTAATCTTTATTTAAAAATATTTTACTCTGAAGAGAGACAATACCTTACTTAAGCAGTCTGTTATAGCTGTTAAGGGAATCTCTTAACAGACCTTATAATACAGTTATAATACAAACCCTGGTCTCTGCTTCAATTAAGGGAGCTTATCCTTATGGTTACTGGGGGATTGCAATGGGGGTGTTTATAGAATAGGTAGCATTGAATTATTTATTTCCAAGGGAGTGCAACCTGAATATATGCAGTGTCAAGTGATTTTTCAGGCTATTGAGATACCGTAATGCTGCAGTGAGTACAAATGAGGTGTGTAGCAGATAAGGGAATGAGAGGACACTGTTACTTGATGCTTTCATGTACTAATTCCAGGATAAGAGAAGGTAATGAGGAAAGAAATTCAGATACAGATAAATTGAATAATGGTTTTGTTTGTGTCAACTGTTTAATTTGTGTCTAGAAATTTGCTTTGTATATAAATAAATTACCTTCTTTTTATATTACTATAAGGAACTAATAAAAAACTAGGAAAATTAAGCTCATCTGTGGTGCCCAAAAGATAAGGAAATAAATTATTTTCCTATGAAGCTCTACACCTAAGTAAACAGTAGAAGATAAAGAAAAAATTGAGGACCTAAATTCCTCATCATTGTGGTTTTGTCTGTGCCATTGTATCAAATCAGTCACAGGCAATCTGAGCTGCTTGCAGCACTCCCTTGCATTTTGCCTTATTCAAGAAAGCTGCCCACACCTGTACTCCCCCTGCACCTGTCCTCCTTCCATCAGCGGGAATAGTGTCAGCATACATTTAAAATAAAGATTACCTGGCTGTTTTGAAATCCTTCTGAAAGCCCTTCATTGCGACAAGTGTGTTTATGCTGCAGTCACTAAAATGTCTGCAGCTAGTGCAGGCTTATCCAAATTAGCCTTAAACTGGCTGTTTTGGGGCAGGCTGGAAACATCACCATGGTGACAGTGAGCTATGGCTGGGAAGCCTACCTGCTGGCTAGGTAATATCCTAGGAAAAAATATCCTTGGAGTTCACCCCCACAAAGCTTTGTGCTGCCTTGGCTGTTGTGCTCAAGCAGCTGGTTTAAAGTTGGCTCGTGTGGGTGTTCATCAGCCCGTGCCTGTGAACTGTAGGTGTGTGCTGGGTGACGCACGGCGTGCTAGCACACAGAGATCCTTCCTACGGCTGGTGGGAAAGATGGCACTGTAAAATATCCTCTCCACAGCTCTTGATCACCTACAGGATTTGTGACGTTTTTAATTTTGTGCACTGACAGGAGCATTTGGTGGCAGTGACAAAAAAAAAAAAAATTCCAATTTGCTTTTTTCCTTGAACCAGCGCACATGTAAATGAATGAGTTGGATTGGCCCACCTGAGCATGAACGAGGTTTCCTCCTGAGTCTAGGCCATAAGACCATCCCTCTTATGAGCCATTCTGCCTAAGGTCCCTGCCTCTAACAGTGGATATTAGATCACAATCTTTTGAATGAATAATGAGACTAAAAAACATATTGAGAATAACACAAATGAGACTGTAAAAGTCTTCTTGACTTCCTGGTCGTCCATGCAGGTCAACCCTAATTTTGAGGGGCATGGATTGCTTTTCAGCATGGGATTTCTCAACATGTCAGTGCCGGTCAGGTTCTGGAGACCAGCATCCACTGACTCCGTCCTAGCAGAGGGGTGTTTGAAGGGCCTTAAAGTTTGTTATTCAACTTATCTTTTGAGTATTGAGATAAATCCAAAGCTGCCTGGCACCATTAGCTGTCACACAGAGGCAACAGGTACATTAAGCACATGTCTTTTAGTACAAGAAAATTAATGGCCTTTCATCTTATTGCATGAAAATATGGTTTACTGTAACAGAGACCAACCAATTGGGCAATGTGGAGTAACATCTTGTTACTAAGGATTTTTGTCCCATTAGGCAATTACTTAGGCCACATAATGTGCTCTGACAAGAAGACATATGAGGATTGTGGAGTATAAAGGATAAGGTATTGTGTAACTGCTTTCCACCTGATGAGTTCTTCGTGCTGTGGCAGTGGGAAGTATGGGGTTTTTCATATATATCTGTGTCATTCTGTTTCTTTCTATGAATATTCACAGTGGGAGTTATTTTTTTTACTTGAAGAAGCAAACTCAAGAGGTTTTTGGGCCAAGGAACCCTCCTGGGTATAGCAGGTCAAGCTGTTGTACCGTTGCCCCCTGCAAAATCCTTTCAGCTCAGAGGAAACCTTCTCTAGCAGCATAAACTGAAAAGAAAACCTCTGCT
Source organism: Passer domesticus (assembly GCF_036417665.1). NCBI lineage: Eukaryota > Metazoa > Chordata > Aves > Passeriformes > Passeridae > Passer > Passer domesticus. The sequence continues at coordinate 43,087,733 of NC_087477.1, forward strand.
GAAACTGTGGCTGCTTCTGCGAGGAAAGTCTGTGTGTAGGCAGCCCCTGTGCTTCCACCTTCTTTTCCTGTAACATACATCATGATAATCAATAGTACTGTTTAGCTTTTCTGTTCTGCAAAGCACTCCTTTTATCTAGCCTGAGTTATTTCCTTGGCAATACGCTTTAGATATCCTACCTTTCATCTCTGTGCAGTCAGAGCAAAGATAGTGTGTGACTCTATCAGAGTTCTTGAAGACAAGCCAGTGCTGATGTTCAAGAACACTTAAATGGCAATATGTGAGAAGACCTGAGACCTACTTGTTTCTTTCATTTTAATATTATGTTTGTTATGCCATTTCAGTTATGTCCCTATAACTCAAAATATTATGATATTTGAATAAAATTTCACTACCTGCATTATATTTTTGAGTTTAGTTTATGAATTCCCTGTGAAAAGCAGAATTTAAAAAAAAGTAGTCCATGTGACATTTTTAAAAATGTTGATTTCCTCTATTAACCTTAAAACTTGAATTTGACCCAGAGGCTAGGGAAATAATGTTTCTTAGTGTTTAATAAGCCTTACATTGTCATAACAGATTTATCAGTGTCTCAGGCAGGCTCATTCTTCCAGATTAATTTGTTTGTTTCTTTGACTCTCAAAGGCCAGCTCACTGGAAAACATTAATTTGGAGACTGGTTATTTCAGAGGCATCATACTGACAGGAACTGACTGTAAAGAGTAATGGTTCTGACCAGTACCACTCCAGCATCAGCTTCTGCTGTTGACAAAGCCTGTCTTGATACCTGCTCCTGCTTCTGGCAAATCCTGTTTAGCCTCAGCCTACTGGAGGGCGTAAAATCTTTGTAGGCTTTTAAAAATATTTGTCTGATTGTGTCAGCTTCTGAGACAGCCCTGCTTCCATTCCCCTTCTGGACGTGCTTCAGGACCACGCTATTACAGAAGCAATCTTTTTTCAAGCAAATAGAAATGATATACAGAATCTACCATGAGATATCATCTACTTTGTGGAATTAAACTTTAGACTTTATTTAGTAATTCTTCATATTTTCTAGTTGTTTCCCCAAGGTGAAAGTTCCTTAAATACATAATTCTTACATTATTAAAACCAAATGTGCATGATGGCAGGAGAGGATCACAGTGACCTTGTTCATTTTCTCTGGACTTAACAGCTCTTATCTTGCTCTGGTCTTTACACCGGGAGATTTTGGAGGATATGCTGAAGCTGAGGTAATTTTGGCTGCCCCACAGAAGGCTGGACAAGGACAAGACCCTCCCTGCATAGGACCTGCCCTGTACTCAAAGCTGCATTCAAAGCAAACCAGCCAGAGGAAAACACAGCTATGTTTCCCAAGCTCTGTGCCCTTGCAGTAACATGTTCATCACATTCAACACTTGATGAGTTCTCTTGCAACAGAGAAGCACTTTCTTGAGAGAAATAACAATGTTGGTACCATAATAATATACCCAGGCTCTGCAGATTCATGGGAGTATTCTACACCACTACTGTAGAATAGCGATTGTTACAAATTTACCATGGGAGATTTTAAACAGCAAGTGCATATCCAAGCTGTCAGTACTTTATTATCTGTTACCCATAAGCATGGCTTTATTGCATTATTTGTCCTATGCCTCCATATTCTTCCTATTTCAGGAACAGCATTTTAAAATGGATATTTTTCTAAGCATACTAATTATTAAAATATATTGTGGTTTACCCTGTTTTTTCCCACAGGAACATAAGGAAGAGATAGTGTATTTCACATTACAGTGCTCTTGCAGCAAATTTGCTAGCGTCTGTGAAGAAAGTTTTGATGAAATTAAATAGGTGGAAAAAAATTTCATGGAGTGTGCAAATGAAACAGCCAGGAATAAACCCAGGAATAAACCCCTTTATGCAAGACTCACACAGAGAGTCTGATGAGCTTTGACAATTGGAATAAATTATTTTGTCTGAAAGGAGATTTCAGTTGAAAAGATAGGACAGCATTTAATCTTTCAACAGTTTTCGTTTCTCAGATGAAAATAAAAACCAAACCTTTATGAAATAGACCAGGTAGTCTTGTCCATATTGACCTCATATCTGCACACAGCTGTCATGCTCTCCTTTAATACACTCTTTCAGCCAGTTCCTGCTGGAAGAATTCATTCAATGGAATTATTTCTTCTCTGACCCAGCAGTAGGAGGGCTGCTGTTGGCTGAGTGCACACAGGCCCTGGCTGGGGCACGGCTCTGCGCACAGCCCAAGTCTGCACATCGCACGTGGTGCTCTGCAGCTAAACACAATACTTGGCAGAGCCAAGTGTCCCTTCCCAGGTCTCCACTGCAAATTTGGCAGATTATTTCCTCTATTTTCTTCCATTCCTCTGCACCAAGTGACAGAGGACAATAAGGTGGCTTTCTGTTGTGTCAAGGGCCTTTTGTTTAGGTATGATGTAGCTGGGGCAAAAAGTATTATCTTGCTATATCTTGTGCAATGCCTTAAGGCACTATATAATGCACACAAGTTGTAATAAAAGTATTTCAGTTGCTATTAATCATAGATTCAGTGGCATAAAATAGTGATATGCCTATTTGTCTTCTCCCAGTCTTAACATTTCTGGAAGTCGTCTGACTGATTTCAAGTGCCTGATCTTCCCCTTCATCTACATTGGCTTTCCACTGTAGTTCTTTCTGATTTATTGTCAGAGGAGAATCCACTGCATGCATGCATGCATTCTTTCCTTTAATATTACTTCTTTCTGATATCTAAAAAGATTCTTAAAATAACCTCATAGTTCCTAGTTCCTTACTTGGATCCAAATTCCCCAGAAGACTCTGCAGAGAAACAAAGGAAGAAGTTGTAGCTTTTAAAATGATATATTTATCCATTTATAATTTAATATGCACAAGCATCAATATCTATATTTAATATAATGGCATTCCTAGGACTAAGCCTTCTTGAAAATGGTATGTCAGGATTTAATAAATTACCAGTATTTTCCCTTTCTATTATTAATATTATTTTGTTTGGCAAGCATTTGCAAAGTGCATCCATATCAAACCATGTATTTTTCCAGTTCCCTGTAAAATAAATCATCCCCTGCCATGGCACAGAGTGAGCTATGTGGGCCATGGGATATAAATCATGACAGAATCATAGAATATTCTGCATTGGAAGGGACCCACAAAAGTCATCAAGTCCAGCTCTGGACCCTGCACAGAATACCCCAAGAGGACCACAATGTGTCCTGAGAGCATTGTCCAAACCCTTCTTGAGCTCTGTCAGGCTTGGTGCTGTGACCACTTCCCTGAGGAGCTGTTCCAGTGCCCAGTCACCCTGTCCATGAAGAAACTTTTCTTGGTATCCAAATTTAGCTTCCCCTGACTTAGTTTCAGTCCCTTCCATTGTGTCCTGTCACTGGTCACCAGAAAGAGGAGATCAGTGCCCCCTCCTCCTCTTCCCTGTGCAAGGAAGTTGTAACTGCAATGAGGTTCTCTCTCACTTGAACAGACCAAGTGACCTCAGCCACTCCTCATATGGCTTTTCCTCAAGGCCCTTCACCATCCACATGGCCTTCCTTTGGAGACTCTCTAACAATGCATTTTTTTTATATTGTGGAGCCCCAAACTGCCCCCAGCACTCAAGGTGAGGTTGTCCCAGTGAACAGCAGAGTGGGGATAATCCCCTCCCTTGCCCAGCTGGTGATGCTGTGCCTGATACCCTCTAGGAGAGGTTGGCCCTCCAGCTGCCAGGGCACAATGACACTACTTCATTGACCAGGATCCCCACGTCCCTTTCTACAGCACGGCTTTCCAGCATTTTGATCTGCCTTTCATTGTCTACAATACACACAACCAGGGTTGCCCCATCCCACATGCAGAATCCAGCACTTGCCCTTAAGCTTCACAGAGTTGATGACTGCCCATCTCTCTAATTTTTGAATGCCTCTTTGAAGGGCTTCTCTGTCCTTGAGGGAGTTAACAGCTCCTCCCAGTTCAGTGGCCTCAACAAACTTACTTATTATTTCTTTGAGTCGTGTCCAAGTTGATAATTGCCATGTTCAAGAGAACTGAGCTTAGAGTGGAGCCCTGCAGAACCCCACTAGTGACAAGTTGCCAGCCTGATGTCTCCCAATTCTTTGTGCCTGACCTCTGAGCCAGTTGCTCACCCATCACGTGATGTCTTTATCCAGATGAATGCTGGATGTTTTGTCCAGAAGGATCCTGTGAGAGACAATATCGAAACTTTTGTTAAGTCCAAAAGATTACATCAACTGGCTTTCCTTCATCACGTAGGTGATCACCACCTTCATCACAAGCAAGACTTCCCCATCGTGAAGCCATTCTGGCTGTGCCAAATGACTGCCTTGTCCTACAGTTGTTTTTCCATACTTCCCAAAATAATCTTTTCAAGGATTTTACTGGATACTCAAGTCACATATTGAAATAGCTCCTTCAATTACAAATTCAAAGCCAGTGTTGTCATATAGAATCTACAGTAAGTTCATTCCTTTAAAGAAAAAGTGTGATTAGTTGGTATCCAGTATTTTATTAGCTCATTATGTTAGTAATGATCAATAGTAATTGATAGGCATATTAAGTCAATTACTAGTAAATGAATTAATAAAAGAGGTACAGTAAAATATGGATATGTTTCTGGAAGTTTGTTAGCTAAATCCTTGAGGTGGGAAGTTCCTGTCAGGCAATGCTATCTGCCTTTAAAGGATGTAATCCAAAAGCAGTGTAGATAGAATCACCTGGGGACTGGTTCCTAGACAGGAAGTTTAAAGTGTGTGCCACGAGTCTTTCTGACCCATGGATTGCTTATTGCTAGTTTGTCTTTCATTGTTGACATTCAAAAAGAAAAATTTGCAGGAGCCCATGAAGGGTGGTATTTTCAATCTATTTCACTTCACTTTCATTTCATGGAGTATTACTGTAATTGATTATTCATATGTATCACACAATCATTTGTCAATAACACCAAATTGTCTGTTCATCTAATGAGGCACTGAATTGAGATGAGCTATAATTAATAAAATTATAAAATAATCAGATGATGAATTGAGAGAATTCCATTCTGAAGCATAACATTTTTTTCTACAGACTTTTATGTGCAGTGCTGCAAGAAGCAAGCAAAGAAGCAATATTGCAATCTGCTATCTTGTTCACCAGTAGTGCTTGGAGTGCTGGTGTGATCTGCGATTTTTCTTAACTGCCTCAAATAACTGAATGCTTCTTGCTGTGAAGAAAATCTGAACTTTTGCTACCATTCTAGTATGAAAACATCAGTAAGAACTGGATGATTCTGGATACACGTTTCAGGAGATAAGTTTTTGATCTCTTTATGTTTCTCTAGCTTTTTCTAAAGGCCTTGTGTGTTTTGTGTAAGCTCATTTCATCGCCTTTGACGTTTATTTGCTACAGCTGACCAACCTCTAAAATTAAGGTCCTATTTTGTTAGTGCCACTAAAACCACAGGGAGTCCAGCAGAATAAAGGCAAATGTTTGTGAGAGTTCTCCTGCAGAAAATGCCTTTCTGTGCTCTTATTTGTGTCAGATACAATCAGCAAAGGCATTTTTATAGTTTCAGTTATAGAAAATGAATTCATTGGATAGCATCAGAAGATCTGCTTAATTTAACAGCAAGGCATTAATGCTATTGTCACAGTAGCTACAGCTGGTACTGACAGGTCAGGTACAGCCAGGATTGGGAGAGAGGATGTATCCCTGTCATTGTCCCACATATTCCTAGCTGTGGCATAAATCATCTCTCTGGCCATGGTTTTTTTCGTTGTTACTTATGTAGACTTATGCCAGTGACATTTCCAAGACCAAGGTTAGGTTCCTGTTGTTAACAATAATTTTTGAACTGCCTTTGAGACCCCACCAGCTCATCTCTTTCTTTTCGAGCCTTCCATGCCTTCCCTCATTCATTGTGCTGTGTATGTGTCCCTGTAGTGAAAGGAAGCCAGAAATCTGGAATTGTTCAGAACCCAGCCATGTGTGCACATCACCTCCATGCGTACATCTCATCAAGGGTAATGCAAGTAGCAAGGAGCAAGGTCAGTCTCAGGCTAAATGATAACTCCACAGACCACAACAATGACTAGCAATTAATAGCTATAAGATAACAGTACAACACCAATGAAGTTTCAGTAAATACATGCAAGCATTGTTTAGGTTGTCTTTAATACCACAAATTCTATAAGCAGAAATTTTCCTGCTATAAGCTCGTCTATTAAACCCTATAATAATAGCAACTAGTGTGCAGTTAGCAGAATGTTATTTTCCGCATATTTACTATGAAGTAGATTTATTTGTAGTCCAAAGTGTGAAATTAAGTGCCTCATAAGAATTATTTGGTTTTGTCTTATGTTTCTGGTTTGGCTTTTTTTCCTTTTGTAAAAGCTTGCCATTAACACCACACTATCACAACTAATCTCTGGGAGGGTATGCCAATGCAGAGGTGAAAGCAAAAATATCTGTGCTGTGAACTAGTTCTGGGACTGAACATCTGAAGTGGTTTTTCAGAACTAAAAATAAACTTTTGTTGAGCACAGCTCTATATATTTCCATGCTAACTTGAGCAAGCTGTTTCTTGACACCAAAAAAAAAAAAAAAGGATGTCAAAAAGGTAAATGGTGAACCCAAAAGAAATTTCCATTGTGGAAAGATCATAATGATAAGGATAGGAGTGCTGATGTTTCAAATCACAGAAATCCTTTTAATCTTATGTCCTATTTCTGATGTGGTTTTTAAAAATATAGTGTAAAATGTCTGCAATGGGTAATTGGACAAAATAAAAATTTTCTATCCTTTGGATATTTCCTGAAGAAAGGGATTATTATCTTGTCTCATGCAATTCTATCTATTCCTCCAATTTAATTTATTTTTAATGTTGCTAAGTGCTTGTACTCCATAGTATAATTTATGAAACAATTTGTCGCTTCTCTGTTTGTGTCATAAAATAAATTATTTTAACATTTGCTTGATGCTTTTTCTTTGATTGATTTTTAATGAAAAACATAATAGGGACTGTTTGACTGATAGGTGTTTAAACTCCTATTCACTATAACTTAAATTTTACTCTATTTTCCAAGTGACAGAAGCCCTGAAAAAATTATAAAATTATTAAATAAATAAAATGCATTGCAATAGCATAATCGTTTTTAAACAAAATCCTTATCATGAACATCTTTCTTTTTAAAAGGAGGTTTCTGAAGCTTTTTCACTTTTAAAAGCAAAACTAAAAAATAAAAAATAAAAAAATTGCAGCTTAGCACAATGTGCTTATGAATGAATCTATGCCCTAATTCTCAGTTACGTGTGGACACATTAATACCTGTTACACTGCCAGTTTGGTGTACAGCCATTGTGGCTGTGCCCAGTGGCAATGGGGCAAGTGGAACCTGATGCCTGCGTGCCTTCTGATGCTGCTGTAAGGTTCTAAAGGGAAACACCCTTTTGAAGAAGAAAAACTGAGCTTTCTCCCTTGGTGACTGCAGTGAATTTTGCTCTGTTTTACTGTGAAGGGAGCAGCAAAGCAGCCTCTTTCCTTCATACGTCTCCCCACACTGACAGCTGGCCAAATTGTGTGTGCTCCACTGAGCAGCCTGGAATGGGGCTCCCCAGCTCCAAGGCGTGGAAGGAGGTGACACACTGCCCGTTCCGCCTCCTCTGATTTGGCCCTGGCTGCCTTGGTCCCCAGCCCAAAAGCAGGATTAGCACTGGTGTAGTCACTGCAGCTTTCCTGCTTGTTCAAAAAGCTCTTGGCCTCAAAGCCAAAGTGCAAAGGATGTGAACAAGGTCATACAGAAAGCATTCCAGACAAGAAGGAGAGATTCACTCCTGCAGTGTGGAATGTTATGAGAAGCTGTCTTCTCTGGATTATGGAGTTTAGCAGTTAGTTCTGCTGTGGTAGGAAGCATCTTTGCAAAGCTTATGTGAACACTGCCCTGAATCCTGTGCAAGGTCATAAAGCAAATTGTAGTGTTGTAGTGGTGTAGCATGGAAAACCAGAGGGAGAACTTCCATTCTTTATGAATGTTCAGTGTTCACGAACTAATTTTACCTGTTAGGATACAAAAAGAAGTCAAATCTCTGATGCTCATCAGCTTTGTAACAGGTTCAAATTTAAAAAAAAATCAGCTGATTTCTCCATGTTTCTGGAGGTAAATGGAGTAAGTATATATGTTATGAATAATTTTTATGTATGAATAAAACATTAAACTGAGAAGACATCTTCTCCACCCTGAGAATGATCATTACACAGTCCATTTCCCATTGGCCTGGTATTTGTCCTATGTCCTTGTTCAAAATATTACTTCTGCATACCCACTACAATACACAATCAACTTCCTACAATACTCATAAATTTAAGTGCAGAGCAATATCTGACCAAACGTGTATAGAGGTTTTACTGTCACTGGCACATTCTAGCCTTGGGTTTCAATCTGTTTGTAATTTGTAGATCCAGAGCTGCTTCTCAGTATTATTGCTTGGGATTCTGAAGATGTGGGATTACCACACAGTTCTGTGATGGCTGAGGGGAAAAACACCTGGTTTTAACAGAAAAAAGGTCTAAGTCACAAGTTAGTAGAAATTAGAGACTAACACTAGAAGTGTACCCCAGATATGTCAATAGAGAGCAGATTATAACATTCTTGTCAGCTTGTATTTGCCTTTTAACATTTTAGTGTGTTGTTTATGAATGCAGGTAAGTGAGATGGAGAGGTGATTTGACGAGTACTGGGGATTTGACAAGTACCATATCTCAGCAGGGAGCAGTCCACTGGTATATGAGATCTGATGTCTTCATCATCTCCAAAAGGCTTTTCACTCTGAATAACAAGTAGTACATTTCTCACAGGTGACAGAAAAGATGCAAGGCTAAAGAGGAATTTCAGTGATTAGGAATTGACCTGAAATATGGATGTAGAGTTGATACTTCAAATATAGATGCTGGCATGAAAAAGGGAATAAGAACATGATGAGAATAAAAAAAAAAAAGTGAAGTCAAGGCTGGCATTGCTTGTGGAACAGATGGAAGAGGTGGTAGATGAAAAAAGAGAGGATCAAGGCTGGCCATTATAGTCTAAAGCAACAGTCCAACACATTTCAGTTACCTGTGCTCCACAGAGGGAATGGGGAGTAAAATATGAGGGTAAAATCAAAATAACTGTAGAAAAAAGGAGATTCTGATGGCAATGCATTCGAAAACCAGATGGAAATCAGCCAGGAAAGGAGAGGGCAAAGAAGAAGAGAAGTAGCAGGTAGGCAGGGGAAAAATTAGGACAGGAATAAGAAATGTATCCCTTGGGTCTGAGACAAAGCCATGGAAGTTTATTGTACCACTGGAAGAAAAAGAAAGATATTTCCAGACAAGAATCAGGGATTTAGCATGCATAGTCAAATCTGAAAGTGGTCCTTTTATGTTTTTCCAGAGGCTTAATAATGTAATTTTCTATAATCTCAGTAGAAAAAATTGAAGTAATCTATAGCAGATTTTCCACACACAGAGTTTATTTAGCATATACTTAAGTGATTTTATTGGCAAAATAAATATAAAATTTCCTGCAATTAGAAAGAACAGAAGTAGCTTGAATAAAAAAAGTAAATCCCAAATTGCTATAAATTTCTCATAACAGTTAGCTAACATGGTAACAAACTGCACTGTCACAGCACAGCAAAGGGAAGTGAAAGCTGTATGGTTATTACCAATTATTTTACATCAGTTGTGCCAGAAGGGTCATGATGTTGCTTTTTCTATCATCAAAGTCATGTAAGAGAAGGTAGCCTAAGCTACTCCTCAGAACATGTCCTCCCCGGGTGTGGGTGCTGTTAATGGGAACAGTACGTGTTTGCTAATGAGAACAGGAGGCAGAGCGAGCATGAAAGATCAGGACATACTTTTTATTTTTAAAAAGACTCTGGAGATCCAGAGTGAACATATGGGACTGCACACTTCAAAATAGATTTGGAACCTTCATTTGTGTTTCCTCTTCATTTACGCCTACTGGTATTTGAAAAAGTTCTGCAGATCTCAAAAATCCAAAGACAATAATCTTTATTGAAGGGAAGTATTTATTGATAACCCATGGAATCAAAGGATTCATATGTTGGTACATCATTTTTGCATCCTAATGAATCTGCACATTTTAAGATTTTTTGATAAAGAAGAAGATATAGAAAATAGTTGTGAATATAAACCCCAAAAATTTATATGATAAAAATCCAGAAAGCCTACTATAACTATTTAGTCTGAGCTCTTGCCAAGGACTTTCTCAGAATTTAACTTTTTTCAGCTAGGATTTTTAGAAGAACCTGATTTTGACTGTTTTCATTAAACTGCTCAGCATGTGGCTGCAAGGTCAATGACACATTATTAAAACAGCAAAACAAAAGATAAATTTTATTTCTAATTGGAATGTGATCAATGTCAGCATTGAACAACTCAGTTTTTTACTCCATCCATCTCCTCAAGCATTTTATATTGTCTAAGTGGCTTTCCTGAAGCATGTATCCATGTCATCAAGCCATTCCTGAACTATTTTTTGGAAAGTATATGGAGTGATCGCTAAATGTTTCTGAGCACAAGGCAAAATTTTTCAGTTCTTCAGTCTTTTCCAAGTTTCTTTCTGCATCTTGTATTCAACTGATGAAACATATGAACATTTAGTTGAGCTGCAGCCACTGTCTCAACCAGGATTGTGCCAGAATGAATTGCAGAGGAAATGTATTCCTGATAAATTATACTTCTGATTAGCACATATATCAGCTCTTTTCAACTTTCTCACCAACTTCTACCTTACATTCAGAATATCCATTAGACAATATTAAATTGTTAAATCAAGTATAGCCATGATTCTTTGCAGTAAGTAGCAAACCTCTCTTGGAGTTCTATGGAATCAAGATTAAGCACTTCGGCTTTTCAGGGGTCTGACATCTTATTATTTGATATCTGGACTTCTGTCATCTGCCATTGTTTTCATTATTATTGCACTGCTATGTTCCTTTCAACAAGTGATGGATGCTTATTATTAAAAGTCTCCCCACTGATGCTTTGTTCACATTCTGAATTAATGCATTTTTATATGAGCTCCTTTCATAGATTCAGAAGAATGCATATAAGAATATAATCTTCTGTTTTTAAGAACAGAATCTTTACTTACGTCTTGCAAGATTCTTTTCCCTTGAGAAAAAAGTATTGAATGTGGTTCCCAGTAATGTAGTCTGATTTTCTCATGCACAGTGATAATGAGCATATCTATTCTTAGTACATGGTCATAAATTACTATCACCTATAAATTTCTTTTTTCTCCTTTGCCCAATTGCATCTTTTCAATTAGCATAGGATTGTTATAAAAAATAGAGAGTTGAAGAAGACTTTTTTTATTATCGACACTTTTCACTATTACTAAATTCTGATTGAACTGTTTCCTTGGTGATTGACTCGCCCATGCTGTCCTTTTTTACTTACTCATATCAGTTGAAATCTTCTATTTTTCCCTGTCACACCAACAGTGGAATATGGCCACATAGTCTGACTCTTTTTTCCTACATGTTCTGATGTGATGATACAAATTTGGAGTAGTACATTCACATATGTAAATGCTCACAATTCTGAAATGGAAAAATATGCATTACAAAATCAATAACAATTGTTTCATTTTTATGTCTTGCATCACCCAAATCCTTCTTATATTTTATTTTATTATGCATTTATAATGTATACAGGGAAATTTGATTTTTTGTTTTATTATAACATATTAAAATACACAGATCTTTGAGATTTTTCCTTCATTTTAATCTCATTTTTTATACATAAGGGGATGCTTTAGATGTCAGTTAAAAAAAAAAAAAAACAACATATAATTTATCTATACTTCTGTTAAAGATTGGCAGTTTTGCACTGAAATATTTATTAAAAGTAAATCTGTACATCTTAGTGTCCGGGATGCACTGGGGATGACCTGAATAGAAGCTTTCCCCTGGCAGCTTAATCTGTGGATTCTCACAGTGACGCTGCCTGCCCCTTTCACAGAATTCAACAGTAGGTTTTACCAGGCAGAGCAAAATGTGGCTTCTGGGAGACACCAGGCTGGGGGGAAAAGTGAGGAAGGGCTGTAGCAGCTCTGCCATTGCAGCCAGATAAGCCCAGAGGGGCTTTATGCTCCGGGTGTTAAAGCTTGCTCTCTTTTTCAGGCTCATCTCATTTTGTGGGTGAGAGAGAGAAGATGAGACAAGTACAGAAAAAGGCTTGCACAGGATTTCCTGGTGAAATGACTCAAATGAAACAAAACTCATCATGAATTAGTAATGAGTAAAGGGACTAAAATTACCAACTTCCTATGTGTTCAGGATATGTACTCGTATTGACATCTGAATACCTGAAGCTTTGACACCCTCCTCCTGGAAAAGAGAATGAAGAAAAAATTAATAATAGTAATAAAAATAAAAAGGAAAAAAAAATAGGAAAGGTAATTAATTGCAAGATCAGTATCCTTTCCTATGTGGATATTTCCCAGCATTGTTAACTAAATATAAGTTAATAAAAAATATGCCAGAAAATCATTACTTAGTAGCAAATTCATTGTCATGGTCACAGGAATGCTGCACTGCCTTTTCTTCTATAAAATGTGTGTGTGTCTGTGTGGTGCACAGCAACAGACTTCGTGCCAAACTGAGAAATGTTAAATTTAGCTTGCAGTAAATAGCATGTCTAGCTAATACAGCTGGAACCCATCTTGGAAAGGGAAAAAAAAAAAAGAAAAGAAAAAAAAATCCCCATTATGCATGGAAATGAAGTATCAGAACGGCTTTAACTCTTCCTGCATATTAACGTCTGTGGTTTGGGTACAGCAGCTGAAACAAAACAAAACTAAACAAAACAAAATTTGCTCTTCAGGTGCGCTTGTGAGGTGGCTGCATCCTGAAGTAAATAAATGAATGAATAAATGAATAAATAAACGAGTGAGTGCACGGGGGGTCTCCCGGAGCGAGGCCGCTGTCCGCGGTGCTGGACCCGGCGGGGCGGGCGCGCGGAGGGGCGGGGCGCGGCGCGCGGGGGGCGCGCCGGGCGCGCTCCCGCCGGGGCCGGTTCCGCGCAGGCGCCGCCGCCGCCGCCTCGCCGGGAGCGCCGCCCGCCCGTTGAGTGCGAGGAGCGCGGGCGAGCGCGTGCGAGGGCAGGGCAGGGCCGGGCGGCGGGAGCGCAGCGGGAGCGCCGGCACCTCCATCCCGCTCAGCGCCGGCACCTCCATCCCGCTCAGCGCCGGAGCCGCGGCGGCAGCGGCAGCTCCTCGGACAGCGGCTTTTCCCGCGCCCGCCCGCCGCGGGGCTCTTCTCGTTCCTTCCCTCCCGTGGCTCGCTTGCTCCCGCCGGCCGCTCGCCCGGAGCGCACGGGATCTAATTTGCTGACGAGCGCGCTCCGCGGAGGAGAAGGAGGAGGAGGAGGAGAAGGAGGAGGAAAAAGAAGAAAAGGCTGTTTCCGTGGCTTTGTGGATGCTCTACTTTTCCTGGAAATGCAAAAGATTATGCATATTTCTGTCTTCCTGGCTCCTGTGTTGTGGGGACTGATCTGGGGGGTCAATTCTAACAGCATACAGATCGGTAGGTGCCCGCATTTGGGGGGACCCCGCTCTCCTCCCGGCGGATCTTCCGATCCCTCATCCCCGCCGCTGTCACTCGGGCATTCCTGTCATGTCGCCGCGCTCCCAGTCCCACCGCGGTGCCCGCCGGGCGCCGGCGAGGTCCCCTCGCCTTTTCCCCGACCACAGCGCCCGGCCCCCGCGCCCCCCGGCGCGGGACGGAGCCACGGCCGGGAGCGCTCCGGCACCCGCGCCCAGCCCAGCCCCGCGGCGGGCAAAGACCTGGCCCCGGCGCCGCTCCGCCGGTGCCCCCGCCCGCCTGACGCGTGTGTGTTTCCCTGCAGGGGGGCTGTTCCCGAGGGGCGCCGATCAGGAGTACAGCGCGTTTCGGGTAGGGATGGTTCAGTATTCCACCTCGGAGTTCAGGCTGACTCCCCACATCGACAACCTGGAGGTGGCCAACAGCTTCGCCGTCACCAACGCCTGTGAGTAGCGGGCGCTGCCAGCCTGCCGTGGCGGCGGGGGCGGGGCGGCCGCCAGCGGTGCGGCGGGGGTGTGTGCGGGGGTGTGCGGGGTACGTGTGTGTGCGGGGTGCGGGGTGTGTGCGGGGCGCGGTACCGGGGGGAGCCGCCCCGCCGCCGAGCAGGTGCGGGAGCGCCCGGCCCCGTGCGGACGGGGCGCGGGGTCTCCGTGCGCCCCCGCAGCCCTCCGGGAGGTGTAAGATGGTTCCCGGCGGCTCCCCCCGCGCGTTATGTAAGGCTGCGCGGCCCCGGGGCTGCCCGCAGCGCTCCCCCGCCGCCCCAGGCTGCCCGCGGGCTGAGGAGCACCTCGCTACTGGCGCGGGCAGAGCGGGGCCCCCTCAGGCCAGCAGCCGAGGGGGGCGGCGGGGGGCGATCAGCCATTTTACGCCGCGCGGTGCTGCGGGCTCCATCTCTCCATCTCTCCATCTCGCCGCCCGCTCGCCCCCCGCACGCAGCGCTCGTGGGCGGCCGCGCTCGCCGCCCGCTCTGCCTCGCCGGGAGCCCGCCGCCTCCGCGGTTCCCCTGGCGGGGCCATGCCCGGCTCCGCCCTCGGCTCGGCGGGGCCCGGCCGCACGCGTGCCGCGGGGCGCGGAGCACATGCGGGGCGGGGCAGCGCGGTGGCGGTAGCGCGAAGGCATGAGCCCCTGCGGGCGGGCGGGCGGCGAGTCCCGCAGCGGTGCGCGCTCCTGCCTCCCGAGGCTCGGCCGGCGGGCGCCGTGTGACCCCGCGGAGCGGCGGGGCCGGCCGGGCGCAGCGCGCCCACGCTCGGCTGGCACTGCCCGTGCCGGGGTGAGAGCGGGGAGCCGCGGCCGGCGTCCCCAGGGCGCTGAGGCGTGCTCGCCTTTGCCCCGCTGCCCTCCCTGCCGCCCGTGCCCGGTCCCGGCGAACCGGAGGTCCCGCAGCGGCGCGGGCTGCAGCTCGGTGTCCTGCCGGCCGCTCCCGCCCTGCGCCCCGCTCCCCCCAGGCGTTCTCCTGGCCCTCCTGGGAAAAAGACGTAAGGGACACTGCATCTGGAGATTAGCTGTCAGCGGGAGCAGTTTCCCTCCGTTGGCGACCTTGTTTTATTCCCCGATTCAGCTACCCCGTGCGGTGGTGCTGAAGAGGGGCGGCTTGACACAGAGGCTGGGATAGGTGGTGCAAGAGCTCAATGCAAGCAGCTTTCAGTGGCATGTGGGAGGGTAGGAGGATATAGCATCCATAGCTGAAGGCAAAATAGATCAGAGCATGTAATCAGCCACAGTAATGCTAAATTGTTAATCTTTGCAAAGTGCTTGGATAGTTCTTGCTTTCTTAGATAATGGGGGGTTGTAGCAATCAGAACCCCACGTGGTCAGTACTTGAAGATGATGTTGCTTGGACTGTTGATGAAGTAAGTGTAGCAGTTACATGGCATTCTGCAAAAATGTAACAGTATGTTTCTCAAATCTGTGAAATTAACAAAACCCTGAAAACACGTTTTGCAAAGCACCAGATTTTTTCTACTAGCAGTAGAGACGAGCAGAGTCACCTTGTCTTTGAGAAACTAAAGGTTACATATTTTTCTCCAAGACCATCAAATGCTTTTGGCCAGCATTTGTGTGCATATACTAGCCTTGCTCTTGTCTCTCATGGAGAACTTTTACAATACTCAGATGCTATGTGTCAGCTGTAGACTGCAGTGGTGGACTTTGAGGCTTCCAGCAGAAGGGAGATGGATGCCGTCCATGTGTCAGATTTTCCTGTGTCTGAACATTGTCCCATGCTTCAACATTCAAGCAGTTCGAAGAGCTCCAAATTAAGACATGAAAATGTACTTGTTTTATGATCGCCTCAGTTACCACTGATGATGTAGTCAAGTTGTCTTGTGCATTGGATTTAATTGACTAATGAAACATGTGCTAAAAATATGTACAGTATCCCCTCGATTGCCTTTCCAGAAGGGTTTGATTGGAGAACAAGGAGTTCCAGAGACACATATTTGGCTTACAAGAAGTAGAATTTAGGAGCTGATTGCAGAGCATTGCATGCAAAATGGTTGAGAAGAATCCATCTCTTTTTGTCCCCTCTATGCTTGTTCTCTTTTGAAATAGTGAACATTCTGCAGGTTGTTTTGTTAAGTTGTTTTTTTTTTTGGGGTGGGGGTGTTGTTTTTTGGGGTTTTTTATTTTATTTTTTTTTTAAATTTCTGGAACAGTGTTCAAAGAACACTGTGCCCCAAACCAGCACTATGAAACAATGCAGGTGTAAAAGAAGGTCACAAAAATGTAGGATAATATGAATCTGAGAATGCTTCAGTATTTACCCGGCTGTTTCACTCCAGCAAGACAACTGTCCTGCACAGAAATGTACAGGCTTATACCATAATAAAAATTGTGACCATTTCCTGCACTAAACTGGCCACCGAAATATTTTGGCTCTTGATTTAAACCCCTGAGCCAGCCGTGGCTCAGGCTGCAGAAGCTCTGGCTGGTGTGGCAGAGGTGGGGTGCAGCCCTGCCCGCTGGTCCCGACCTGGCACCTGCAGGTGGCAGCTGGCAGCCCCTGGGGTCCCCTGTGCCATCCCACTGGGGTTCAGCCTGCCTCCCTCCCACCCCCAGTAGCTTCAGAGCAACAGCACACTACTCCATCTGCTTTAAAAACAAACAAGCAAACAAAAAGCCTGCTGCAAAAATATGTAAAACTCTTCAAACTAATTTTCGGTGCTTGCTTGGAGTGTGTTGAAGGAGCAAATGGTTTTTAGATGTACCAGTGTTGCTGGTACTACTTTGAAATTAGGTTCCTAAACTTCACGTACCCCCGAGTAATGTTCCAAGCAGTGATGCTACTCAGTCATTTAAAGGTGGGCAAAAAATGGGTGTAGATGTGTAGTGGAGTAGGTAGCCTTAACTCATGTAATGACTTGCACTTCAGTGGGAATTTCACCTCGACACCAAGAGATCGTGTCATGATGTCGCATGACAGCAAATTGGGCCCAATTCTACAGACTTTGACTAAGGTGGACAGGCCACTTTCATGTTACATGGGAAAGAAACACAACTCAATTATATTCAAAAAGCAGCCATAAAAATTGTCCCTTTAATTTGTTGGACTGCTGTGTTGACAGGTCAGTGGGAGTAGCTGTTGGAATCTAATTGCAGTTTGACACTCAGTTAAGTCAGCATCACTAGGAAGCCTGGTGGTTTAGGTTGAGAGGTGGTGCACGTTTTTTTCAGAGTAACGGCACAATTAAGAGCAGTGTTTTCTGCCATGACTGCAGTTGTAGCTTTCAAGAGAAGTGGGCTGGGCTTAGCACTAGATGAGAATTCTTGGTTCATTCTAACAGAACCTCCTTGGTTCTGTTTGTTTGGTTTAACAAACCAAACAAACTGGAGCAAAGGTAAGGCATGGGAGGCGATTCACAGGGCAGAATGGAACATATCCAATCCACTGGAACATATCCAGACCACTGGACTTCATTGTCCTTCAGCACAGTGTAATTGAGTCTAGTCTAATTGAAGGAGTGTTGACCATCGGCGATAGCAGATTTTTTGAAAGTTTAATTCTGTCAAAACAAGTAAGAAGGAAAGTGATGAAGATTAAATCCTTTCCTCTTAAATCTGCCTACCTACAACTTCAGGGCTAGTTGTATTGTGTTCTCACGTATTTTAGAATTAAGAGGATGTTGGAGTCACTTAAAGAGGGGTTCCTATAGAGTACTATAAAACTGCCATAATGATAACAAGTTTTTTGTATGGTAGTTTGAGCACAGAGGTTATATATGTACAGTCTTGGATGTTTAATCCTGCTGGCTCAAGAGTCAGTGTTGAGCTTTGCTGTTTTAAATCAAGTCTTACAGCTCTGCAGGGATCACTGCACCATGACATTGTGACAAGGGGATGCTGATTCATGCATAAACCTTAGATCCTTTCATTATATCTTCAACCAGCAGCTTTGAAAACCTATGAATATCTGGCATGTTGCAACTTGAGAGTCATGGCAAAGGTTTCCTCAACCATTTTGGAATATAATGCTATAGCTTTCATTCTTAAAGAAATAGCATATGCTGGCAAAATGCTTAAAGCATAAGCAAAAATAAATATCCTTTAATGGGAAGGATGGAAAAAATTTAGACGTGTTTATTTGAATTGAAATTACTGTGGACCAAGCCTAAACGTATTTCACAATAAATTATTAGAACTGATTTTAAGGAAAGGAGGAATTTATTAGCTGCTTGTGTTTCAGTTCATTTGTATTCTTGGTCCTTCTCATTTCCTTTTCACTATAAGACATTTCTCAGGCTCAGTGAGCAGATGTGAAATAGGTTCTGTGCCTCCTTGTAATTAAAATGGTGAGGATCAGATGAGTTCTGCAGTAAAATGATACAATAAAACTAGGATGTAGCCTCCTGTGATTTTTCTTCTTTCAAAACATTTCTCCTCTCGAAATTGATCTCTGTAGCAAACTTTAAACATTCTTCTACTCCCAAGAGTTCTTCATAAAGAAACCTGGGGTATTTATTGTGTGACAGAGCTGTCCCTGCTGTGCATCTTTGTGCCTGGCTCACAGACCATTTTCACACAGCCGTGATCCAGAGTGTGGGCAGGTACAAACCCAACCGTTTTCTCCTGCCTGCTTGACTTTCCGAATTCTTATTATATGATTATGGAAATAATTTTGTCCATAATATCTGAAAAAATTTACCATGCAGTTTGGAATACAGTACAAATATATATTTTACTCCTACAAATCTGAAAGTGAGTTATGTTTAATAGTAGTTTGTGAGTAGTTTGGCAATCAAGCCTTAAATATGCCAATCAAGCTTACAAATAAACCAATATCATCAGTCAATCTCTTCAATGCATGTGTTTATATGTAATTTTATTCATATATAATATATGAAAATGTATTAAATTTTTTTCTGTTTATGCTAATGAAAGTTTTAATTTACACTGACTTTGATAGGTGTGATTGACTGCACATAGTTGGGGATGTACCTAACTCCTTGTGTACATAACACTTCCTTTACTATCCTGTATGTGTTATGCACCCAAACCAACCACCACTGCACTGAGTGATGCTGTTACTGCTGGTTTCATTAGTTCTTTTGTTGAAGCTTCTCATTATTAAAATACTTTTGAGAATTAAGGCATATTTAAGATAATTCCTTTTGAACTCTCAGTAATTACTAGGAGAGTATATAATGCCTGGGAATGTATTAGTTTGAAAATGCATTAAACAGGTAAATATTATTCTATTATCATTATTTTGAAAATTCAAATGACATAATTTATCAGGCATCTTCTGTGAAAGCATGATTAAATTATTAAAAACAGTTTTCTTAAGGAAAATATAATTGTAAATTATTAATTGAAATTAAATGATAGGACTAATTTTCAGGAAACTAAAAAAAGGACTGAACCCACAGTAAACATAAACATATATATGTACATATAAAGATAGATATGCATGTGTGTATACACACATGTACATGTAAGGGTACACAAATATATATTTAAAAGAGGGAAGAGCAGTTTGTTTTGGATGTCAGATAAATCAAAAGCAGGACATGAGGTTAACTCTACAATCCATTTTGTGAAGAGGATTATCTGAGAGCAGTTACTAGTAAGCTAATTTATCTCTTTAAGTCATGTGCCTGTGAGCCAGGTGTGTGAATTAAAAATTTTGTATATCGAAGGCTCATGCCCACATTCTGGAAACAATGTTACAACAGCTCAAACCAAGGAATGTCAGGTCAGACTGAAAGTAACATTGAAAACATACCCAAATAGATAAAAAATGCTGTTGCATAGATCAAACTCTCTCTATATGTATATGTGAATGGGTTTTTTTATCTGACAGTTAACTGAAACTTCTGTTTCTGAAATGAACAAGAGATAGGTCCCATTATTTTTTAACTGATCATTACATTTATCAGACCATGAATACAATGGCATCTGCTTTTAGAAGACTGTGGACAAGGACTTAATTCCTTTTGCCAAGTAGGTTTCTGAAAAGGTTTAGGGCAGAAGTCTGTATGTTTTTATATAAAATATATAGGTTTGTGGAGCATCATTGTTATTTTTTCTTGAAACATTAATGTTATTCTTTAGTAAGTTCGTAAAAAGAATTTGCATTGGCTACAAATGCATATGAAGTGTAACCTTGTTAAAACTGAAAAAGGAGCTTTTATTTAAATTAGTAAATAATTTCAATAATTAATTTTGTATGGTTAAGCAATAAAGAGTGAACAAAATCATTAGATAAACATAGTGAAGGCATGCTGTGAACCAGCTCAACAGTAAGGAGTGCAAGCAGGTTTTAAATAACTACATGTTGAACAAATTTGTACTCAACCTTCTAAAATCAATAACTGTGCTTAAAATACAGCTGTTGTCTTTAATTTGCATGCACTTACAGAGTGGTATAGATGTCTTTTGAAATACTGTTTGGGTTTTTTTTAATCTATCTGTATATAGGACCACCACAGAGCAATTTTTACTTTTTAATGCAGCACTGCTGTGCCTCCTTGCTTAACAATTATTCCACCACAGATCTTTGGGTTTTTTGTTTTTTTTTTTAATTGTTTTGAAAAAGGTTCTCAAGTCAGTCATCTTATGGGGAGTTTACCTTTTCCTCTGCCAAAGTCTCCATTTGGGCAATGAATATACAGAGTTAACATTCCTGTCCTGAACCTGATTTAATGTACAGATACCTAATGCATTTTCTAAAGGCTAGTCACATTATGAAAGTGTGAAAAAAAATTTAAAAGACAGAGATATTAACAGTGATTCTACAGCAAGATGTGGTTCAGCTCCAGCTATTACTATCTCCCACCACCTGCTCCCAAACCTGAGAAAATAATGGGATTTTTTTTGAGGGTTGAAATATTATGTACAGTTCAACTAAAGGTGACAGACTCAAGCTAAATAAATGGCTTATTTCAACTCTAATCTACTGTTTTATTTTATATCGAAGGAAAAATATTCAGATCTTGAATCAGTGTGATTGATTTGTATATTTGGGAGGCTGGCTCTGTAATTGAATTGACAGTCACTTCAGTTAGTTCATGAACAACTTACTGGGCTTTATTGCACATGGAAATAGCATCTTCATTGCTTAACTACAGAAGATAAGTGTGTTTGCATTTCACTGTTAGCAACAACAACAAAAAAATAAAAGGGTATTTTGCCATTTGTGTTTTAAAATTGGCATATTTTCCCCCAAGTATTCTTCCAGTGAACAAGAGTAGGGCAAAATTCTGTAAAATGTTCAAATGCCCTGACTCATAAATGCATAGTCATGCAACTGTTAGAAGAGTTTCAAAGCTCAATAAGGAACAGAGGCTGATTTTATAAAATGTTCAAAATAGCTATATGAACATGAGTTTACTATGCTATATTACCTATTCAGTTTAATTTCAAGTTGAGGTAATATTGGAAAAATATTGGAAAAAACATAATTTATTTAATTCTGCATTTTTTCAGGCTGCTGTGGTTAAGGCTGTCATGCCACTATAATTTCTCCTCAGTATAAAAGAGTTTAGAAGTTTGCAAACATGGCTTGGACTGGAAAAAAATGCCTGTTTATTACAAAAGGTGTGAATTCTCTTTCACACACTGATTCTCTTTCACATACTTTGAGGATGACAAACAACAGATTGTTTCTAAGCACATGGTATAATAGAAAATTTAAATAGCAATAATAGGTAATGCAGAGATTTTTCTCATGATCTGTATGGGGAAGACTGTTTTTGGGGCTCATGTCACCAACAGGGTGAGAGAGCTCAGCAGAACAGCTTTGTACCTCCTTTGCAACATGGGGAAGGGATTTGTTTTCTTTGGTTTTCTGCCTTTTATTAATGTATTTGGAAGTTGTAGGACTCTGGTTTCGATCCATAAAATTAAAATGCTAATATGCTTTACCATTGCATGTAATGTGGATCTAAATTATTTGAATGTGTTGTATTTCCTTGTATATGTGTAAACTGTCTCAGAATGTCTGCAAATGTATGCTGATGAAATAGACAGTACAGCTCTGAACAAGTCAGATTAATTTGTTCAATAATCTCATAAATCTTTGAAATTGAGGTGGTTGAGGGATAGTTTGCTCAGAATGTTTCTTCCTGATACTAGTTATGAGGGTTTTTTTGACAAAATGTCTTCCAAGCCAAAATGCTGATTTATATTTTTTTTTATTTTCCCCTCTATGAAAGTCGCAAATTCCATTACACTGTGCTATTACATTCTCAGAGGGGGTTCTTTGTGCAAATGTGAGTTCTGGCAAGCAGCAAAATGTTCCTGCATGAATGTACCTTGGGCAGAGACCTACTGATATTTGAGAGTTTATTCCAGGTGTCATATTTGTAAAGCAGGATGAATAATTTGCATGTTAGTGCATACCACGCACGTGCTTGAATGAGCTACACCAATGCTACTTAAAGCAAGAGCAGAATTGATCCACAGTGGAATTACAGGGAGTGGTTAACAGAATCATAAAGGATATATCTTATTTATTTTATTTCTCTTGTTCATGTCAAGCAGAAGAACTGAATTTTAGACCTTTGTCTTTAATTTTCAAGTTGAACGCCCTTAGCAATTGTTTTGATGTCAGAACCCCTCACTGTCTCTTACTCTTCTTCATTTTTCATACCTCAATTAATTTTTGTTAAAAAAAAAGTATTAATCCTAAATTTTGCCTGATGCAGGAAGGAAAAAGTGACTTGGACCTTTTGGAAGCAAGAAGACAATTTCTTGCCCTTAGCTATCATGATAAAGCATAGGGAAAAAGACCCTGTTAGGAAAATTCAGTTATAAAAATTTAAACAATTGCTCAACCAACAAATATTAATGGCCCAGACTTACACACACCTTTAAACTTTTTAAGCCATTTTAACTGAATAGTTGGAAATTTAATCATATAATTTTATTATATTGAAGGACTAGATGGATTTGAGGGATCAAGAAGATGAGAATATGAGTCACTATATATTATATATTGCAGTATAAGTGGGGTTTTAATTTCACTCACAGCTTTACATCTGCTCCATCTGAAGGTGCTTTCATTTGGTGAGAGTGGAACATGCTGAAATTCTGCAGAGTCGTGACTGAAAAGTCATTCTGTGCTTTTACCCGCTAATAGGATTTGTTGATGTATTCAGCAACCTGATCCAGTGATCTGGAGTCCAGACCAATAAGACCAGGCTATTTTCACCCAACCAAACAAATGCTCAAGCTTCTGCTAATGGTGGTAGAAACATAACCAAATCAAAAAAAATTAAATTACTTACTTTTTCTGTATAAATGTGGAAAATGGATTTGGTTTTTTGTATATGGAAAGAGAGATTAAACAATTCCTAAAAAGGGCGAAAATGTTTGAGCACCTCTCTGACCTACACAAATTTTTTTGCAAACTTTCTAAGACCCCTTGTTTGGTTAGTTGTTTGATTGGGGTTTCTTACTTATTTTATGCTTTCCTTAAGTTCTTTGTCAGGTTTCAGTATGGAAATCTAATTTAGAAAAATGTTTAGACTGCTTCAACTCAGTTTAAGTATGTAAATAGAACTGCTAAAAATGGAAGAGTTTGGCCTATGCTTCTGTAGGTGACGGGAAAAAAGCATAACGCTTACTTCTCTCTCTTTTTTTTTTCATTTGATCTTGGATATTATTATTTAATGCAATCTGTACAGAAACTTGAAATTTTAATTTTCTCTTAACTCCTTTTTTTACTTGTAGTGAAATATATTTTATCTTGACTGTGTAAAACCAAGTAGCATACTTCTGCTGTTGAAATAAGGAAGCATCTGTGGGGTGCAAATACTGATTTTGTTAGCAAGTGGAACACTTAATATTTCTTGGGGCTTATCTCCTTACTTCTATTTCAATATGACCAAACCAGAATATATTCGTCAAGGTGCCCATTTTTGGAGGACACTTCTAATTCACCTGCAGTTAAAATTCCTGAAGACCCTGTTTGTGATATTCATGCTGTCTTGTGTAACCTCAAGGGGCAGCTCCAAAAAATGGGAGTGTCAAAAGTTCTGTGGCACATCTGGCAGCCTATGAAGGCCCTTCAGGTACTCCAGTGTTTGAAATGGTGCTTGGAACATGTACTTTGTAACATCAGTAATTTCCTCAGTTTCATAAGAAAAGAGCAAGTCTGTAAACACCCAAACAGCTTTTAGGACCTCTGACATTTTTGTATGTACTGTTGCAATTAGTTGGTTTTTGTAGAGGAAAACGTAGATCATATTAAGTCATGGCTTTGACATTCCAAATAAACACAGATTCAAGGATTGTGTGTGCCTGTTCCAACACACTGAAGGACCTCTAGCATTATTGCATCCAGTTTTGTTCTTCTGGCTATGCAAAAAAGATTACTTCAAGATTTTTGTTTGCCTTTCTGTATGGAAGTGTTTCCAGCTTCCTGCTGAGCCCGAGTGCAGTGGTTCTGTCATTATTGTAACTCCTAGCATTACTTTTGATTTTCTTTTTATTTACTTTGTATTTTACACAGAATCTTGATTTCCTGTGCCGGTGTTTCTGGCTTTATCTTGTATTGCAGGAACTTGCAGTGTTAGATTTTTGCAATATTTCATTGTTACATGACATCTTGAGGTGTGTGTGTTGCGATACATAGGAGCCATTTTAAAAACTAAGTATCAACTGCCTTAAAAAACAAACGTGTTAGGAAAAATGTTCACTTGGCCTGTTCCTCTCTTCATATTGGTGATAAATTCAACAATTCATTCTGAAGTTTTTTTTATTTCTTCTTTTGTTTGTTCGGTAGGTTTTTTCCTTCTTCTGTCCTCATAGTGCTTAAAACAATTGTCCAAAGCTAGTGTTGTTACTACTGGGTTATTAAAAAGACTGAAGATAATTGTGCTAATTATTTAACTGTGACACATAGGTGCTTTCAAGGCAAGATATTTGTGCTTTTAAATTTGCCTTATTTGGTAAATGTCCTTTGAAACTTCTCAAGGAAGCTAGCAATGTTCACATGGTTAACTTAGTCATATCACTACAGATTGCTTGGCAGCTTCTGTTTTATGCACTGCAATTGAACTGTATTTGCTTTTGATCTAACTTTTTTCCCCTTCAAGAAAAATTCTGCCTTATTATTCTATAGAGTTATTTTTTCCTTCTTTCTTTTTTTCCAACTAGCTAAATGTACCAAAAGTAGCTTTTTCAGGAACCCTAGTTCCTCTCATTAAGGTTGTCTTCTGATTTCAGGGTTTGATTTTAAGAGCTCCTTACTCAGTGACTGATTCTACTTAGGATACAGATCCATTGGGTGAGAGATATAAAGTGGGTTTTTTATTTGTTTTTCTGAATAATGTTTTTTCTGGAAGTTGTAGAACTGAAGACATCTCATCTTGTTACAAAGCAGTTTTTTAACTGTGTATGACAGACCAAAGGAGAAGCTGTAATTTTACAGGCCAGGAAGAGGTGTGCCTCACTAGTTGATATGCTGGAGGAGAGTTTTGACCAAAAAAATCTCATACTGTTCAGATTTGTCCTATACATCCTTCCAGACTTTTAAGACGGGGCAGATGTGCTCATTTCAATTTATTTTCCTTCTGGGATTTCTGTTAATTTCTCATTCTGTAATCTTTGCAGGTTTTACATACTTTTGATGAGTCCTTACTAGCTGTGGTGATTGTCTAGTTCTCTTCCATACAGTGCCAGGGCTGACCAGTTTTCCAAGTGGTTTGGAAACTGTGGTGTATAACACTGTCATGCTACCCCTGTCAAAGTGGGAACATTCAAGAGTCCAGGTATAGCTAAAAGATGGAAGCTTGTGTCACCCAGTCTCAGGGCTGTGAATCAGTTGCCTCTCAGTGACATTGGCAATAGCAACCTAATGGAACAGACATCAAGTCAGCCTAAGTGACAGAAAGCTTCCAATTGGAAGGGTCAAAGTTGAATCTGCTACTCTTTCCTCTGCGGTGGCCGACTGCAGCTCTGGGGCAAGGGATGTGGGATTACTGAGCAGAAGCTGCTTTTTGAGCTATAATGGGTTGAAGCACTCTGGTTGTAATGGTGCTTTGGGTGCGGTACTGATCTTCCACCTTTCAGTTGGAGCAGTCCAAGAGTGGAAAAACAACTGAGAGAATCTGGGAGCTCTAGGAGTGGTAGAGAAGAAGAGCCAACTTTTTGCCTTAGCTTTGGAATAAGTTTGGGCCAGGTTTAGGAGGGTATTTTTAAATGCCTGAAAAGACAAGCAGTTATACAGTCAGGTCTCCTTTCCTCTGGGATGTACTAACCTTAGGTTTCTCATTAGATTGAAGTGCTTCATCTTAATTTGCACTAGTAGACCTGTGGTTTTGAACCTGATATTGTACCAAAAAATATGGGTTGTTTGCTCCCTTACGAGGAATTGCAATGTAGTATTTTTTAATTAGTTCTGTATTATGCTGGTGGTACAGTTGGTGAGATCTGCTGGATATTTTAGGCGGCTGTTTAAGGCTGTTTTTTAAGTTTTGCTGGCTATGTTCAACATGGTACTTGCTATTCCCATGGATCTAGTCACTTGTTTCTAGATTACATTCAAGGTAGGGAGTTAAATCTCTAGAGGTCTGCATATGTTTAGTTCTGGCTACGTGGGTAAAGATTTCTTCTTGTTTAGCTGTCAGGACAGCTACATTTATGGACACTTAAGATAACAAGCACTAGATTTAAAGATTAGAAACCTGTTGACAGGATGTTTTCTATGATGGGTGCTGAACTTTCAATATGCTTTTCATGATGTTTCAGACAGTCTGTTTTATCCAAAGTATTTGCTGAAGGAGCTTGTCAGAAAATGAGAAAATTATTTTTTTTTTAAATTTTATTTTCTTTTTGGACATCAGGTAAAATAAGATTACCTTGCTTTTTCCTGTATAATCTTCACGCAGGGAATCATTAATTCATATCATGGCTCATTTCTCTGAAAGAGGAAGTAGGAGATAGCAGTAAAGTCCTTGGATTTTTTTGCCCTCCCCTTTTCTGGATTACTGAGCACAAAGAATGGAAGTTCAATTTAGGGTTCAGTTTATAAGAAAAATATGTTCTCATTGCCCTTTAGAGGCACATATATAGGCATAGTATATATATGAAAAATATATATATATATATATATATATATTATATTTCAGTATAATGTATACTATGCCCATTTTTCATTTCCTGTAAAAACAGGAAGGAAAAACGTGCTTACAAACAAAACAGTCTTGTCAAGGTCTGAATTATTAATACATAGGATGAAAAGTGAGTGATTTAAACCTGTAAGTCTGAATAAGAGCATGAATAACTGTAGTGCTGTGCTGTTAAATAGCAAATGAGGGTGTCAAAAGATAAATGAAGAGAACAGCCTTGTTCTGGTGTGCCCGTGCCTTTTTACAGGCAATGAAATAACAAGGATCACAAAATATTATGCAGCCCTCAGGAACAAGTTTACTACATTTTTCTTCAAAATCTCTATTCAACTGATGTAACTTGCTCTGCCAGCTACTCTAGGGCTGAGTCCTGAAAGGTCCAGTGTACCTGAGCATGCCAGCAGTAGTTATCTGTGATTCACAGGACTTGTGTAGCCTTGCCCTGCATCTGACTGTGGTTCAGCCCGTTTGTTGCTCACCTAGGTAAGTATGAAAAACAAAATACATGGAAAATATTTGGCATTTTAAATTAAGAATAAATATTATACAGAGTTCACACAGGGCTGAATTAAACAGTGAGTTTTCTATGACTAAATTACTACAGCTGATATCAGGTAGAGGCTGTGGTTCTAAATCTGTGGTGATCTCACACAACCATTTTGCCTTCTGTGTGTCTGGATTTCCTTCCCACACAGAATGGTGTTTCTGAAGGGACAGTCGGTGCTCTGTCACCCTCCCAAATGATCTCTTGTCCAGACCAGAGGTGCTCTCCAGGGTTCCTGGGTCTGTTGAACACAGGTACTCAAAATTGAATAGAACGCCCAGTCTTTATTAAAAGCATACCATTTGCTTAGGTAGCAGTACTAGCAGCTCTGAATGATTAATTTGGAATACATCAACTGCTTGGCCTTAAGAAACTATGAATAGTAAAAAAATATAGGAATTCTGACCATGTTCCAGATGGAAATTCTGTTGAACCATTGCTCATTCTTCAAGGCAAATATTCTTCTGCAGATTATTTGAAAACGTGATGTAAGAGAAATATTGTTGAACAGAACAGTCTAGAGTAAAGGTCTACGTATACACCCCTCCCTGCCCCTAAAATTATTCTTCCTGAGATTCATTATCTTTGAATCTTTAGCCATATATCTTCCCTTATAGTGAATGATATGGAGGTTTTAATTTTTTGAGAAATTAATTTGAATTGCATCTAGTTCTAATTCTTGGTAAGCTGTAATTACATTTTTAAAGGAATAATTTCAATTAAATCATCAGCATTATGGTTGAGTTTTCTGATAAAATGGCAGGTAGCAGGTAGAGATTCCTCTAAAATATCGCCTTGATGGTATTTCTTTCAAGCTTTTAAATTATTTTCACCAACTTTTTGAAGCAAAGTGAAACAAACCAAACCAAAATGTCTCTCTCCAGGAAATGTGTAGGTGTATAGCATCCTGGGATGATGATAGTCTACCACATTTTAAGATTCAATCAACACAAAGAGCACAGAGTGGCTTTTTTGTTCACCCTTTGTGCATGGTCTAAAAAATGTGCACAAGAAGGATTTTTTTTCAGTGAAAATTGAAGCTCATAATGTAGTGGTTTGTTTGTTCTTTAATTTCTAATTTCAGGTTTTGAAACTTGGGAAGGTAGTCATTTAGCCGAAGTTTAACCTATAGTAATTTTGTGACTGAAAACCAGTTTGTAACAAAGAAGAGAGAGAAGAGAATTCTTTTTCTTGCTACCATGACCTTGGACTTCCTTCTTGTAGGCAGAAGTTGCAGGTGGTTCCGTTAAAAGTAGGGAGTTGTGTCCATTTAAAAAAATTAATAAATATGATGTATATTGTGAAGGGGTTGAGGACATTTATTGTAACTCCTGATGTTATGTTTTTTGAGTCCTTCAAAATAGAAGTTATTTTTAAAAATGTAAGAAGAAACAAACAATTCATCTTGAAAATTTGTGAAGGCATTTTTCAATGGCATATAAAAATATTTGTTATAAAGGGATAGGTTGTGGTGATTATCTGCTTAGCATGAGTTATTTCAGCTTTAAATAAACTTTGAGTATTTATTTTGCAACTCGCAAGTAGTCTTCTCTGACTTCTGCTCATGCCCTATGACTTGCTGTCATCTTTTATCCTTAGTTGCCAGCTGTACCAGCACTCCAGGTTTGGATCTGTGCCAGTTAACCACAGACAATGCCCAGGTGTGGTTTAGGAAAAGTAGAGTCCAAGGCCTGTTTGCAGCAGGCAATTGGATTGCCTTCCCCCCATGTTTCTAGGGGAAGGGTGAATGGCTGTTTGAATGGGAGTTTCCCAGCACATAGGGAATACACAGGGGCTCATCTTGTTTGCTGTATCACTCTTGTATTCACTGTTTTGGGACATCAGGGACTTGCCTGGCATATTGTAGGTGACTTTCAATCTGCCTTTCTGCTTTATGTCCTGCTGCTGTGATTTTGCAGATCCTCCCAGAAGAACAGATGATCTGTCAGAAGTCCATCACAGGCTGGAGTGAATGGGGCATGCGTTAGGAATGTATCAGTTTGAAATTCTTCTTTGCATAGGAGAACCAGAGGGGAAAGCCTTGTTAGCATGACAGAATTAAGGACAGGCTTGAGTTCACATCAGTGTTCCAGATTTCTTGCCTTCCACTCCAGGAATTATGACTACAGAGAGCTGTCAGAAGTGTCTTTTTTACCATTCTCCTTGTATGACTTAGCCTTTGCTCTGGAATATTTGATAATATGAACTAATATTGAACCAACATGCATGTATTTGGTACTGCAAAAGATGACAAATTTTGTGCAAAAGAATATACAAAACACAAAGCAAATATTCCTGACTTTCTTTAAATTTAGCTTAATAGAAGGAAATCTCCAGAGGAAGGTGTAACATTGCTTTCCAGTAATATACTAAAATCTTTTACTCTGGTTGCAGTGGTCTGTGGTTTCATGTTACATTAATTCTCAGGTTTTCTAGTTTGTGAAAATTTTGAATAAAATGAAGAAGAAAAAAAAAGCAGTTGCTGGGCTATCAAGAAAATTCCATGCACTTTTCTGACAAAATATTCTGAATGTACTGTGGTGTATCCTTCAGGGAAAGTGGGTGCAGTTTTTGCTATGCTTTTCTGGAATTCTTATTAATATTAACTTCTAGCAATGCATTAGAGTGGCATTACAAACCCCAGAGCCTGTTTCAGATGCTCATGCTGCCAAGTTCAATCCATGTATAAGTTAGAGACATGATAGTTTTTTCTAGGAGAAAAATACATTGCTATTTTAGGAGCACTCTTGTGTTGTTTGCTGTGTTTTTCACCTCATGAAGCATTAAAAGAAGTGAAATGTTTGATATAAGAAATTGATTGGTTTACTGGGTCTAATTTAGCTCTAAATGTGAACAGTAGTGTTTGCATTATTCTGGTGTTCTAACTGTCCCAGGGGTGTGTAATTCCAGCTGGGAATTTGATATTTCCCCTCAAGAAGGAACATAAATTGGACTGAAGAGTGACTTTTTGCTACGAAGCTCCAGTTTGAGGGCTTTCTGGTATCAGTCCTTCATTTACAGTAGTGTTTGGTAGGTTTCAAAAGGCCTTGCAATACTTAGAAGACTGACCCTTTTTTCAAGGGTTCCATTAGGCTTTAAAAATGAACTGATTTTTGAAATGGACTTGTCTTCAAGCCTCAGTGATTTTTGAGGGATTATTTTGTGGTCTTATTTTCTGTGTGCTTTTTTTGGGTATTTTTTTTCCATTAAATTGTTCCTTTTAAATTATTTTCTGAAATATTTAGTTCCCATTATGCTCAAGTTGAACAGAATATTTATGCTCTGGAGTAAATGGTTTAAATATTAATCCTTAGGGAAGACAATGGAGAGGGAAATGCCTCTGCCACTCAATTTCCAGCATAGCATGAAGCAGTCACTTGCAAAGGTGAAGATCCTGACTTCAAATGCAAGCTGCTATCAGTCAGATGTAAGTTGTGTATAATCATCTTCTATAAATCCCACTGTTGCAACCCATGCCATTGTAAGTCAGTGTACAGAAGGCTTGCAATCTGATTGTGAATCAGTGTTTTTTCTCAAGCCCTGCTATCCATTTTAGATATCTTAATTTTCCTCAAGGGTATCATACTCTCATGCCAAAGGGAGTGTTGAAGATGGTGATAGAGAGTAACAGTTCTTGTAATATTGCATTTAGCCTGATGTCTTATCTGTCAGTAGTTTTGGGGGATTTGAACTCCATTGCCTGTTTATAATTTTTTTTTTTGCATTAGATGCTATAATATGAGATTGCTAAGCTGAGGTGATGTTTTTTAGTGTTCCAAAAGCCTGTAAGCAGGTACTGAAAGTGATGGCTGTACATTTGGTAACTGCTGTGATAGAGCCCATCAGCAGCTAAGTAAAAACTATCCCATACTGCAGAGCATCATCTGCATTTATTTGCATTAACTTTGTGTCTGGATGTCCCTGAATGAATTGCAAGGATATTATATCAGGCATTGCACAGCTCTGTAGTAAGTGCTAGTTCTTGGCCCAAAAAGGCCAGAACTGAAGGATATGAGGGAGGCTGAAGAACTTTCTTGCTCTTTCCACATGCAGTGTGAAAGAGGGCTGGAGGGAGATTAAATTATTTACTCAAGGTCACAATGTTGTCTACAGCAGAGCTGGAAATGAGTCTAGATTTCCTAAGGGCTGGTGAGAAAGTAAGAATGCTGTTTGACAGAAAAATTCATTGTTTTGACATTAGTTTCCTTTGTAATGATCGAGGGAAAAAAATCAATCAGAAATTTCTAATGGGTAAGGAAAAAAGACAAAGTTGAAGATTGGGAGAAACATAATAAGATAAAATAGGCAGGAAAAAGGGACAGAAGCATGTTAGAGCATTTTTTTGAAAGGGGGGAAATTCAGTCAATTTTCCTCTGCCTGATTTAAGTCCTTGAACAGATGTATTGTTTTTAAAAAGTTCCAATTAGAGAACACTTGTCTTTTTTTGATGCTTGTGATCCAGAATGCTATTTTAGGACTTTGACCTTAGAAATTCTGACTTTTTTTTTTTGGCATCAGAGGGAAAGGGAAATGAGGAAAAACATAAACTACCTCCATTCAAGAATCTTAGGTCATCTCAGATATGTTTATTACTCCATTATACTGCTTTCGGACAAAAATCATTATATTCCATAACCTGCATAGGTGCAGAATGAAATTTTACATGTCTTACATGTCTTCTGTGTTGGAGAAGAGTCCCATTAAGGTGCACAAAAAGTAGAAAAATCTGGGTTTTTTTTAAGGCATATATGCTTGAAAGGAGGTGCAAATTCATATTCATGTTTTAAGTATATTTATTATTGCTATTTAATACTAAATTTCCAGGTGATGATAGTAAAAGGGCTTACTTTTTAATGATAATGTTACTGTTTACTTTATGATTAATGGGAATAGTTCTTTATAATCCTTCCCTTGCTGACATCAGTAACTTTCATATTTTCCTGGTTGTACTGGTGGCTATATAGTAGTATGAACATAAGGGAATAAGTTTAAGGAATATGTTACAAGTAACAAGATTCTGGCTCCATTTCTTATTATCTAAGAGGAACTCAGATTGTTTTTTGAATTTTCATAGTCTTCTTCCATAGACCTCTGACTAGGTAGCATTAGTCTTTGATTGACCCAGTAAATTTTATGCTACTAACCTTGACTAATGAGTGTAAAGGAGAAAGTCACAGATCTTAGCTGCTTCCTGTGTCAGCAACTTGTCAGTAGTAGGGGATTTATGTTCTCAAGTTTGTTACTTCAGCTACCAGATTATACTTACTCCAAAAGAAGGGGAGAAGATTGGTTCCCTAAATGGTGAAATAATTCTTCCTGCTATTTGTTACTATTTTGTGTCATTGGTGTTTATTGCAGAAAGCTTGATTAAATTATGTGCATCTGGTCTTGTGGGAAACAGAATATTCTTTAGACAATAGCAAATAGGCATTTATCAAACTGAAATGGTCTTAAAGGACCAGAAATTTAAAATACAGTAATTCCTGCTAGTTCAAGTTGCGCTTTTGGACTCAACAAACCAAATGTTAAACTTCCACCAATAATAATTCTGTCTTAGGGAAATTTAATTTTGCTTCCTCCTTTTTAGAAAATGAAAAAGTTTCACAAGGATCAGAGCAGTCTGTGACGTGAAGAAGACGAGTCCTATCCTCTCAGTATTACTATTTGTGATTGAACTTGAGTTAAGTGTGTCTGTCTGGGTATCATGTCAGCAATAGGTACTTCAGCTGCTGTACTTCTCTCCTAAAGCTAAAAATATAACCCAAATAATTTTGACTCAGTGGTCACAATTCATCCTATGATGTTGACATGTGAAAAAGGAGCAGAAGGAGCACCTGTTATTGCTTTAATAATCTAAATCACCAGTTGTTGATTTCCTCTAGGTCTCAACAGGTCAGTTGCCCATATTTTTCAGAATATTTGGTCATTTGTTTTTCTTGAGATTTGTTTAATCTTTCCCCATTAGTTCAGCCTCTGCTCTCAATCCTTTTCTTACATTTGAAGTACCTCAATAGCCTGGAAATGTGTTGTTTTTATTTATCTCATCATTATTCTCTTCAAAGGATTGTTTGCCTCAAGTCTCATTTATCCTGATTTTCTGCTAGTTTATTTTCAAATGCCAGCAGGTGTTTTGTAATAACAAGTACACATCTCTATAGCTGGCTTTTCTTTTTATTTGGTCTATCTAGAAAATGGAATGACTGAACATCTGAGACAGAAATTTCTCTCCAGAATATATTTCACTTTAAGGGCATGTATTTGTATCTCTAAAATCATCTACCTAAAATCTTGGCACTGAAGAAACTAGTGGTATGCCAAGAAGGTGATGAGTAGAAATGTTGCAGAGCTGCTATGTGCATATCAATGGAATGCCAGCCAGTGAAGCAGTGGATATTGCTGGGTTTTGGTATAATGTTGCTACATTGGTGTCAATTTTCTCAGTGTATCAGCGGCATTCCTATCTATAAGTGTGCTGCCCTAAGTCCTTCTAGCATTTGATGCTGTTTCCTCACGGTTATTTTAATACCTTAGTTTGATTTGAAGGATGATTCAATCT
Source organism: Passer domesticus (assembly GCF_036417665.1). Taxonomy (NCBI): domain Eukaryota; kingdom Metazoa; phylum Chordata; class Aves; order Passeriformes; family Passeridae; genus Passer; species Passer domesticus. The sequence continues at coordinate 43,122,018 of NC_087477.1, forward strand.
CTATATTTTGAAAATCCCTGTTAGAAAAACACTATTTCAGACTAGTCAACACTCCCCCTTTCCTTTTGCCTAGTTTGTAATTTTCATAGACTCATTCCAAATTTCTGCTAATGTAAATAAGAACACTGACATATCTTATACCACTTAAGAGGGCTGATGCTCTCAGCTGCTCTCCTGTTTCATACTGGTTGTATCTGACCTGATGGCCTCTTTTTTGTGATCTGCATTTTGCTGTAATTTGGAAAAAAACTGGCATTCACTGCCAACTCACAACCTGTGTGCTGGGATTTAAAGGGCTTTGATGGGTTCCTTTCTGAGACTGCCATGCACTGGGCTATAATTCACAATGACTTCCTCTTCCATAGGTCCTTCAGTATTTAATACTCTTTCTTGGAATGTAGACAATATACCAGAGAGTACCAAATTCACTGCCTTCCCAAAGGACCATTAAAAAAGATTGCTTTTCTCCTCTGACTGATCTGCCAGTACTTGGATCGAGCATTCAGGACCTTAAGTGAACCTGTTAGAAAGGATCTCATCACAGGCACTATGTCAGGCTTTCCTGAAAGCCTTTTACTCCTTTGGATCCTAAGTCCATTCAGGTACATTTAGGATGTTTTTTCAGTGAAGCCACTCAAAAGTGTCTCTGTTCTTATAAAATGAGACTGAAATGTGCATCAGGAGGATGGATCTCCACGAAAGGTTATATGGTTAATGAAAATAATGGTGGCTCACTACTGCAGTTACATTTGTGAATTACTTGGTTTTCTAAAGTTAAATATTTCAGGCCTTTGAACACAAAAGGAAGTCTCTGTCTTTTGCAAGAATTACCCCTAGCAGGACTTCTGTTAATTTTAATGATTTTTAAGGTGTTAGCCCTGTTGCTGGTTTCAGTGCTGCTTAAGAATCTAAAATAGCAGCTTGTACTCTCTTCTTTGTGCTCTCATTGCCCCCTCTCTGGCTTGGGGGCCCTAGGGAATCTGCCACTGGGATTCATTTGGTATCAGCTGATAGAGCAGTTTCAGGTACTTCAAATGCCAGTTGCCAGGAGCATCACCATTCAAGGGGCAAAGAACTGTAAGGCTGGGCAACTTCACGTGCTGAAACTGAGAGTGGTTGAGGTCATGCCACATTAAACTGAGGCAGAAAATCAGTTTATAAAGGACTTTCAGACAGGCACTTCTGAGAATAGCAGCTTGTCAGCAATGACACAGCATTCTTTCTAGCTCTAGTACAGAAAGAGAAAAGGGACACCTTCAATAGTTAAGCTCTTTGGCATAGGAAAACAGCAAGGATTGTACAACAAAATACTTTAGCTGGATAAATTGCACTTTTCCAGTGATGATTTTGCAGTTTTCTCTCATCTTTGCCTTTACTATTCACAGAAAATAATTTTCTTTTAATAATAATTATTTGTTTAATCTGTCTCCCTTTTTCCATCTACAGTTAACAATTTTGCCTTTCTTTTCTGGCTTCTCCTTTTTTATTTATAGAAAGTTTCATGAGGTCATTCAATCTTTTCGTATAAATTCTCATACTGTAGAAATAAGTGTGAGGTATATCTAAAGGTATAGAAAAAAAGCACAAAACCAGAGGTTTGTACAGTCTGCTGTGAGAACATTAGGGCACAAGTCATCTTTGATCTATGTTGTGCTGTATTGATTTTACTTTTAGTCCACTAATTAATATTATAACTGTTTGGCCTTTAGTACATAGTCTTTGAAATCAAGTCTACTATTTCAGCTATTCTTTTTTTATTTATAGCAAAGGCTTTGTTTCTTAAAGAATGTGGCAGTGCAAGAGCATCCACTGTAGAGTTATACTGTCATAATGAAGTGTCATTAATTCTGGTACAGTTTGTGCTGATATGTCTAGAAAGAAAAAAACAAAACCAAAAACTTTTATATTTAACTGTAACCATTATTTGAAATATTTAAGAGTTGGGTTTTTTCTCCCACTAAATACCTCTCTCTGAAATGTTACTGAGGATTTCAGCATAACAGCCCATGCTGTAAGATGTGCTGCTGATACTGTGCAGTAAGTGCAGCTTAGCAACCGGTGATGATAACGTGGATTAAATGTCATTCCTTCTGCAGTGACAGAAACTCTGAGACTGTCTACACACACATACTCAACCAAAGTTAGGATGGCCTAGCTAAAGTCATAAAGTTGATGTGCATCTTAAAACCTCCCAAGAAGGTGAATTAAACCTCCTTCATTCCTGTATGCCAGAGTCCAAAGAGAATTTCAGTGTACTTTTTGTCATTTACAGCTGTCATGGCTTAGCTCCTGACATGAGACTCACTCATGACTGATGAGAGTTGTCTAGTTAGGAGTGGGTCAAAGACAGAGAGTGACCTAGATGAGAAGATTTTTGTAGTCTTAGCCATCTCTACTGCATGTGATTTGTATATGAAACTATTGGGAAGTTTTTTGAATGTAGTCAAGAATTTGGCAATGTGGACAGCTCAACACTTGCTGCAGTGCTACCATAAAAAAGACTTAAAAATTTAAAAGGGCAAACAAAGAAATTGTTAGTAAAAGAAAATTAACCATTATTCAATTCTTCAGATATATTATTCTTTAAATCATCATTTTAGTGGAGTTTCACAGTCTGAATTGGTATCCCTGAAAGGGAATCTAATACAGAGTAAGCTTTTTAATGGAGTAGATGTGATAAACACAGGCCAAGTTGCATTTTTTACCTAAAATATAATTAATGCTTGAGATACCCTTTGCTTAAGGTACTTAGCTCATGCTTGCTCCAAATTTTACTTTTATGATTGTCATTTGAATTTTTCAAGGAAAGCTCTGAATAGCTACATTTAAATAATTCATTTAAAGTAATTTATCTCCCATATTTGTGTGAAGCAGGTTAAACCTTTTGCTATCAACAGTGTTGCTTAACCTTTTGTGTGGTATCCCTGTTCAATATTGTGCTTAAATGTTAATATTGTTAATCTACTTCAGAATTGTCCTGTGGAATAAAATACTTTTTCTTTTTGAAAGCTCATGTAATTTGACTTACTTACAGCAAATAATTCGTTAATTTTAAGTCCATAGCTAGCATATGGACTTAGCTAGCATAGTCCATAGCTATGCATATTGTAACCTTTTAAACTAGTAACAAAAGCACTCAAAACTATTTTACATTTTTAAGCACACAAAATACTTATGTCCTTTGCATTTGACAACTATATATGGATGGATGATATGTCTGCAGTATTTTAATGTACATATTTAGCCAAGTAATTGAAAACAATTAAAAAGTAGTCCCTTCAATTTGAAAATATTTTTTAAAGGTTTTTCAAATATACAGAACATACATTTATCTTCTGCATTGCATGTAGATTTAATCATCGTGAAAACAAACCTGATTTTTATGATCAGATAGCACAGTTTACCATAATTGCTCTTGGCAGAGTTTTCTACTTATATGACTTTTAAGGCACTATAAGGTGCTTTTAAAATACTGTATTAAGGAGAAGAGGAGGAGAGATTGTGCCTTACTTCTGATTTCCTTTGGTTTTTTCCTTTTTTTTTACTTCTTTTTGATCCTTTTAGTGCCACCTTTCAAGATACTTGATTTATATTTGATTTATATTTGCAGTTTACGAAACTATGTTTTGTTTATAATTCTTGCCATTTTTTTAATCCCTGTAAATATGCATATTTTTATGATTTGCTAGCTACATATAAAATCTTCACGCTCCTATAAAATATTTTTTATCTGATTTGCATTTTTATTATTGTTCAAATTAAAAGCAAACACTTCTTACTCCTTTTGTTCGGGAGTCAGTTCAGCAACATGGGCTAACAGTACAAAAAAGTTTTGCTGAAGGAAAGGATCTGCATATAAACGAATTAAGACACATGGTTAAGGTGTCTTGTAAAGGTTCAAAACTTCTCCAGCATTCTGGAAGTTTGTCTTCACAGCAAGAGTTGATGAAGCATTTGACTAGCATTGATTTGACAGAAGATAGCAGCAAAATGTACATTATTCCCCTCTGTTATTTATCATTGTCAAAACAAATTTATTCTTGCTGTTACTTAAAATATCTTAGCAGAGGCAAAGACTGTAAAAGTGCAGCTTTGTTCTGGATTCATTAAAACCAAAGGTAGCTGTGGGCAGAGCTGCCCTGCCTGGTGCTGTGCACTCGTAGCTGCATCACTGGCTGCAGTGAGCTGCTGCAGAGCTGCATTCCCAGTGGGATTTACTTTGTGTGTCTCTAAGGTGGGGACCTGTGGGGAGCCTCGAGCCCTGAGAGTGCCATGGACACAGAGACCCACCGTGTAACTCTTTGCCCAGCTGTGGCACACTGGGGCAGGATGGATTATTCCCAGAGTTTCTGTGGCAGAAAGCTTTTCTCCCCTTGTGAAGAGTGAGACTTTTTCCTGCACAGAGCCATTCTGCATGTTAGAAAGGTACCTTGAATTAATCAAGTGCTATTTGCACAATGCTGAGTGAGCTTGCATTATTAAGCTTCTTGTGTTTGATCTGTTTCCTTTTTCAGTAAATAGCAAAACTTCCAATGACTCCAATGAGAATAAGATTAAGCTGCTACTGTATTTCACATGTTTGCCTAATAAAATGGTGATTCTTGCAAATATTTTCAATGTTAATTTCACATACTGAAACATCAGCTTTGCTCAGGGCAATTCTGAAATTTACTTTAGCTGTTTTTCATGTTTCTTAGAGGGTGAACGGGGGCACTTGTAGTTTTCAAGGCAAGGCATTTCACAGTCTCCCCAGAAAAGTATGTTCAATGAAAAGTAAAAAAAACTGGGGTGAAAGAGTGAAAACTGCAGAACTGTTTTATAGAATAGATTCAGCCAGGTTATCAACAATGTTTTTAGTGTGACTTAATATAGCAAGCAGCAAAAAAAGTCTATATATGTTTCAGCCTTTTCTGATTTATGTCGTATTAAAGGGTGCCACAGTGGCAGTGCTTGAATGCAGAAGCCTTCCTGTCTATTTGTGGTCCTTTAGGGATGAAGCCTAATAATAAGCTCAGATTTCTTATAGTCAGGTGGAAAGCAAGGGAGAAAGACTACACTAATGGTGAAGATCAGAGGCAGAGCAGTTCTGAAATAAGAGCCTTGGACTGGAGAGAACCAGCATGCTAAAATTTTCGGGTTTGCCTCACTGATGGCTGGGCCAGAATAAATGAGATTTTGATTCCATGCTGATGGCTTTGTTTCAGATGAAGTCAGGGAACCCATTTGCTGTTGGTCAGACACTAGACATTTTTCTTTTAAATGTATCCTTGTTCTGTGGTTTATATAACTGTCAGTGAGTTTTAGATTAGGCTTTGTTCTCCGGAGGGAAATGTTTTTAAACAGTAGTTGATGTAGTTAAGTATTTTGCAAGTGTTATGCACAATTTCTGTTTGTTTATCGTGGTAAACCCTATGTAAACTTATACAACAGAAGTGACACTGAATAAGGGATGAGGAGAGCTGAGTTCAGCTTTGTCTCATGGGTCAAGAATTCAAGTGAAAGAATACACACCTGTGTTTTAGTGGTGCCTTGCCACCTAGGACGAGCCATATGGTTAAATAAGTGCTATTGGAACAAACTAGGTGGCATGCCTCAGCTGAGAGCTAGGCTTGCCCTTCACTTCACTGCCCTGTGTGCCATATGCTACAAAATGCTGTATTTTGTTGCATTACAATGCTGATCAGGTATATTTATAGAAGCTATTTTAAAAGCCTGAAGCATTAGAATGCTGTATGAGCAAAAATTAATTATTCCAGGCAAATAGTGTGAGGTACTAGATTACCCTGAACAAAGTTACCATAATGGAGGTTACATTTCAGTTAAATGCAGGAAGTATGACTTAGAAAGATAAATAACATTTTTGGTAATCATCATTTAGAGTAATCTAAATGTTGTTTCTTGGTCAAACTATGGAAAGATGCTAAACCATCAAGCATACGGCACCCCCCCGACCATATCACCCAAAATATGAAACAGCTACTGACTGCCAAGTAGGGGAAACACTAAAAAGCATATTCTTTGTTTCATTATTAGGATAGATCAAAAAGTCTTAGCTGTTTCATTTGAACTTCAGCAATTGATCAAGCTGTTGTTTCTTAGCTATGAAAATTGTGATCTGATTTTCAAGAGTGATGGAGAGTGTTAGAGCTGTCACAGAAATTTTTTTAATTGTTGGAGCTTAATTATGTTTTGTAACTCTGAAGTTTAATTATTCAAGACTGGACTACTCTCCCTGCAGTGCACAGCAACCACTCCAGCTGGCTAGTGCTAGAAATTTTAAGCAGCCACTTTCGTAAGTATATCAAATTGGTCTACAAGACCTACAGCATGATTTACTGTATTTTGCCAGTGCCTGGTGCTTACTTCATGAAACAGACACCGAAATCATGTCACTTGATTGAAAATCATGAGTTTTTAAAAATACAGGAGAGAAGAGAGGTAATATTTCTTTGGGAAATGACACATTTAGCTTTTTTTTTCAGTGAATTAGAATATGAAACAATCTGCCAAGCCAGATGCTAATGACAGGGCTATGCAAGATGTCAACATGGCTAAAGAGTTTTTAATTTTTTTTGTTTGTGGGAGCTGGTGCCACCTGAACATATGTGACTGTGAAAAAATCAAGTACTTCTTAAGAACAGGAAGTTAAAGAAAACTTGAAGCTTAATACTTCTGTTCTTGGTGTAAACTCCTTTTTAGCAAGTTGTCAGTGAAAACCTGAAATACTCAAGGGACACTAAATTTATGTAGCCTACTGTAACCAGTTCCAGTGCTATCCCGTCACATCAAATTTTACTTATGTTCAAATGGAAATATGTTTTTCATACCATTGGAATACATGGGTGTCTCCACCTGAATAATTCTGTTTGGATTCAGAGTAGAATATTTCAAGGAAGTTTCCTAATCAGCCCTGGTTCTGCTGCTTGTTTCTTATTCAGGAGTGGTTTAGGAGCCCAAGGACCACATTCTTTTTGAATTAACTGAACTGGAGGATGTGTTTCTGGAATTCCACTAATGCAACCAAACTGCTAATAAGCATTTAGTCCACAAGGATAACCTAAAGTCAGCCTAAGGTAAAACCCCTGAAAACAATATATTCAATCTTCAATAGCAATTCTCCATTCTGCACATGTGTTCTGAGGGCAGAGCACTGCTTGCTACCAAACTCATGGTTAAAGGCCCAGTATGAAGGAAGTGCAGGATGTGCTGTGAGTAGGTCTCTAGGTGGCTGGTGCATTCAAACTAGGTCCTTAGTCTGGCCTTCTGATGTGCAGTGCAGGTGGTAATACTTGCTTTCTAGTGTCAATAATCTGTTTCTAGAGGGCTTATCATCAGCTGCTTGAAGTTGATGTCTCTCCTCGAACCAACATTTTCTGGAAGGACTCTATATTATTCTGATATTTGATACAAAGGAGAAGTGAATTTTCACTTCTGTGATGTCAATGTGCTGGAAAAAGAATTTTTTTACTTAATATGTTCTTAGAAGCTCTTAATAAACAAGGTCAATTTGAGGTAACTATTTGCGAGGGAAGTTGAAAAGTTTATTTGCTTTATGAGAGGAGACGTACTAAATAGTTGGTAAATATTTTAATGATTATTTGTCTCAGGTAATTTATGGTAAACTTCTAAAGTGTAAGAACACGTGGTAAAAAGCTCATTTTCTAAAAGCAAGTTACTGATCTTACATGTGCATCCTAGAATTCCCTGACATTAAGATTGGCTTTGCTCAGCTAAAGGAAGAAGTGTGATGTGTAACTGTAAGGCCATAAAATGTCTTTTGCTCTGTGGGGGAGTTTGTTTGTATGTTTTTTTGGGAGGGTTTGGTGTTGTTGTTTTGGGATTTTTTTATTGTGGTGACTTGGGCTCACCACTGAAATGGCAGTGAGTGTGGGTGAATGGGATATTTTTATAAAGCCAAATCTAGTAATCCTCTAAGTCTCTGCAAAACATATATTTAGAACATACATAATTTATATGTAAAGATAGAGAGAACATGCATAATATAGCAGGAGGTTTGCAATAGAGAACTTAAAGGCACAGATAATGTGACTCTGACACTGTTTCAGTGCTGAGTGGGAATGTTTTTTCATGCTGATTTAGATGTTGCACAAGTTCCCTCTGGAAATGATTTTATTTTTAGTTTGATGTGGTGTATATGCATATCTATACATAGCTTGCAGTACAATGTAGGTGCTCAAATTAGCTCAGGTAATATAGGCAAAACATAGAGGATAAACAGTGTAAAACGTCATTAAACTAATTGGCCCCACTTCTGTGAGATCTGAACACAGAAAAAAATCTGGGAGTATAATCTCAGTCACAGTGAAGCATAAGGATGAATCATTGCTTCGTTAAAGTAACTGGTAATGATGTGCTGTATCACATCTTTGCAAGTTTGGTTAAGGAGTTAATCAGCCAACCCTAAATAAATTTTAAAAAAAATTGAAACTTTTAATGCGTTTTGACGTGCATCAAGTTGTTGAAAATTACAGCAATGGACAGAGGAGAGGCAAGGAATGTTCATAATATATTTACAATATGTGCTCATTTTACTTTATCATTTAAAAGCTTTCCTTGCTGTCTTATTTTTCAATAAGTTCTCTTAATTAAATAAGTCATATAATCAGGACAAACAGCTGTTCACTAGAGTGACCTAATTAAGAGGATTTTACTGCTTTTCTGATTTGTATACTAATAATGTTTATTAAATGTTCTTTGAATACTTCCCAAATAAATTATGTTTCTCTTACTTCTACAGTCAGTGAAAAATAGGGCACGCAGATAGGAAGGTGTGTGATGTGACTACTGGACCATTTCTAAATACAAATAAAGCCTGACCAATTAGGTTAACAGCTGATTGTGTCAATGAGTGTCATAAATCCATAAGATGTTGCAGGAAGTTAGACTGTGGTTGGAAGTACTGCTAAAATGTCACCAAAAGAACCACATGAAGCCTACTTTAATGTAGGTCAGTGGTTTAGGCTGCAACAATGCTGGGTGGAAGTTGTTACAGGTGGCAGAGATCCATCATTATTCCTATGAGGAACAGAAGCTGTTAGACCCGTGACAGCACAGGAAATTGTCTTTATTACTGTTACTTTTAGTCATGAGTTTTTGTGAGATATTCCTCTCAGCAGAGTTATGCCAAAATTTGTAGTTAGGTAATTTACTTGCAAATCAGATTCAGCTGTCTGGAGGGAGAGGAGCTTAGGCTGGGTGTGACAGGCTGTAGAACAGCTGTGTGCTGCAGTGCTGGCCATGCTGGAGTGACAAGGCATAGGCTGGCATGTGCAGGGTGAAGGAAATATGCTCCCAGCGGCATCATTTCAGACTGAGATATGTCAGCAATAAACAGGTCTAAACTGACTTTCTCAGAATAAGATGTGTGGCAGGTCAGTAATGGCCTGTTGGAAAATCACATTTTATTCCTTTAAAAATGTAACATGGAGTCTTCTTCAGAAGTAATAGATCACTTTCATATCTTCTGCTGTACTTTCTCTGCCTCATGAAATCCTCTTTATTCCTTACAGCAGTTTCCTTAAGATTTGTTCCAGATTTATTTTTTTTTATCCTTATGAGGTAACCTCAGAGTCTTTTCTCATAGCTATTCCCATCCTTCTGACAAAGGAACTCTGTGCTGAAGCCATGCTTCCTTTTAGATGGTGTGGGACAATCTGTTCAGGAGTGATGGTTGGTCCTTCTAGCTCAATTAAAGAAAAACAAGTTGATTAATTGAATCCCAATCTGTCAACATTTTAACAAGAAGTACTTTTGCCTACCAAGTTAATTTTATCTCTTTCCAAATCCTTTTACAATTTTTCAAAGACAGTTTTACACAATGACATTTTCTTGGGAACTGGAATATGATTAGTTTAATGAAATGTAGAAATGGGATGCTTCCAGCAATGCTGATTAAGGGGAAGAGGAGATGATGAGTATTCTGTTGTATATAATATTTCTGGTTTGAAAATATGTGTGAAAATGGTTATGCTAAAAATGGAGAATTACATTTTTAGTTGGGATAAATTATATTGGCTCTGTTAAATTCAGTAGAGTTATGCTGATTGAACAAAGCAAGCCTGGTCCTGAAATAGATGACTTCTTCATGACTTGCACTGTGGCTCCAAAAAGCCAGTAGCTTCTTCTTACATTTCATTATCTGCTTCTACATCTAGGAGGTAATACTTTGATGGACACTGTAAATTCTCTATTATTGCAAGGGTGTAATTGTTGGGAAAGGTAAAAACACAGTCAGAAAGCCAGCTGGGCATATTAGCAAAGTGAGTTCTTAGATTTGAAGGAAATTGATTGACTTAAAGTTTGTGTAATCAGATGGAAACAGAATGGTTTTTATTTGGGTGGCAGGAGGAGAGAAAGAAGGGAGGCAGAGGAGAGAAACTTGCTGAAGAATATCTGGATTTTGGAGACCAGATGAAGTTATATTTCTGTTATTTAATAGTGTCCCAGGTTGCTATATTTGGGGTTCAGGAAACATTATATCTCCTACAGCTGGAGAAAATGGAGATTTGGACAAATACACTAGGATCCTAACAGTAAAGAATTGTGTAATAATTTTGTGGAATATGAACTTTTTTTTCTTTCATGAGGAGACGTCCATTTTAATTTTATTCCAGGAATCTTGTTTGATTTGTAAGAACATAATAGTTTTAACATGATTCTTTCCAACAGTGTTTGTAATGATTTCCTTTGCATCATGGTAATTGTCCTAGCAATGAAAAAGATTTTCAAATGCTTTGCAGTGCACAGCCAAACACTGTGTAATTGAATGCAACTGTCATTGAAACAGAATGTTTTTCTGACCTGTTGTTTCATTGTGAACATGATGTTTATTTACCACCTTCATTATTGCAGCATTAGCATATAGAAAAGCTGTGCCTATCATCATGTACTTTCCTGACAGATGGCTACTAACTTCTTGAAGGCTTTTTTGTGCTCGCTTAAAATATCCCATATTGGCACAAAGTTTCTTTCCTCAGTGTGAAGTATGAATGGCCGGTTGAAATAGATTAATCTGCCTCTCCTTTTGAGCTTGTTTTCTACTGCAGCAAACCAGGTTTTGAGTTCAATTTTACAAAATGATCAAAGCTGCTTTTGCTAATAACAAGGTGTGGAAAGTTCCATTCAGTTGCATAATCTCTGAGCAAACAGTTCAGGTTGTAGCAATAACTGAGAATGGCATTTCTGCCAGGAAAGGTGCAAAAAAAATCCTTTGTATCTGCTCCGCCAGAATTGTCCTCTACAGACATTCCAGCCTCAGGATTTAAATTCTTCCTTTTGCATTCTTTAAGGCTGTGAGTGAAAAACTGAGTCCCCCCATTCTGGTATAGACTGATGCCTTGTGAACTCACTGTCTGTTGCTGTAAGTCATGTTTTCTGCATTAATGCTGAGTGTGGAGGTGAGGGGGATCATTGCTAAAGTATTTACAAACTCCACATCATTCTTTGTGTGTGAGCTTAATTATCACCTTTCCCAATGAGGTCTGGTTTGTTTTGGGGTTTTCTTAGCCATAAGATATGTGCATGAACAATCTGCAAAGAGGAAAATACATGCTTTAGGTCAGTATTGAATGGCTATCATTTTGGACAGCTTTTCTTAAATGCTTAAAATAAGATAAAAATCCACATTTATGAGGGCTGGAATTAAAATTTGCAGAGATAAAAGAGAAGGTCTTTTCAGTATAATTCAGTGTTTTGTTATCCAGAAGTATAGCACATTTTTAGTTCTGATTGCCATTGATTTTTTTAATTGACATTGATTGCCTCTCAGCTTTGGTAAAGGGTATCTTGGAATTTTAAAATGCCAGCCTTTATTTGGATTCTGTGCTCTATGTTTCACTGAATGTTACCATGAAGCTTTGGTCTGTTGTCTTTCAGTTATTTTGCTCTTCTTTGAGCCTTTGGGAACTGTTTTCTTACCAATTTCAGTTAGCCTACCATGGCCTTTAGAAAAAAATATTTCTATCTCAGGTTTCTTTGCTTAAAGCTTACTTTTTTCATGGTTCTAAATATCCCTCTGGAAGAACTTGGGTGATTCCTTATGCCTTATTCAATCTTCCTGAGGGGAAGCTTACATCTAGAAGGTAATTGTAGAATCTGAATGGGTAAAATAGACCATGCAGGCTATTTCCATAATATTAGCTGAAAAAAATTATTTAGTCTAGGAAAGTGTATGCAATATGCTGTCTGCTGTGCTGCAGTTTTTGTAATAGCTTTGGAAGCCATCCATAGTGGTTTTTATTTTCACAATGATTTTCTGATACAGTTTCAATCATATGTGAATTCTTTCTTTTCTCTGTGGTTCCTGCTTATTTTTTGTTCTAGCTATTGTTCCTTTTCACTGTCTGCTTATTCATAACATGCTCTTTCAGAAGCTGAAATGATTGTGTAAACTGTGCATTTAGTTTCTACATCTTGTTCCTGGCTGCTTCTGACTCATCTATCAACTTTTCAAACCAATGAGTGCTGCCTTTGTGTTTTGGTCTCTTTTGGAGAGGCAGTGCTTGACTCTTTCTTTATGCTTATGCTGTAGTTTCTTTCTCATAAAAGTAAGAGAATAATTATTGCATTGTGTGTGATTAAATTATTGCACTGAATACTTATTTCCCTATGCTAATATTATAGCAATGTTGCTAACACTAATAATAAACCAAGGTATTGCAATAAAATAATATATAAAGCCACATTAATACTGGACAGCATTTGAAAACTAAGCACCAAATGGCAAATACTTTATAATTTTAAATTTTCATCTTTGGACAGAAACCAAGTGTCATAATTCTCATAAATAAAAATTAAGAAATATGTCAAGAGTCATGATACCACTGTTTGAAAATTTACTGTAAGCAGGCAGTATTAGACATTTTTTTCAGTAAGTAATTAGCACTTTGCTAGTTTTCTTTTTCCAATTTGAATGTAAACAATTATTAGGTTCATTACTTTCCCCTTGGAGAATACTGAAGGAAGAAAATATTGGTTTGGGAGAACTTAATCAGAAAGAGTTTCTAAGCATATGTGTACAAATCCAACTGTTTCTATGTGATTTAATGATTCAGTTCTTCAGCTGAAGACAAACAGTCATTCCTTCACTGGAGTCACTTCACTGTGTAAAGCTTAGCATATTTGTAATATGTTTGTATTTGTAATTTGCAAGTGTGCTCTTCAGCTGGCACTTCCTGAGCTTTGGGTTTAGGATGACATGCATCGCAGAGATATGTTGTATATGATGAGAGGTAAAGAGTGTATAGTGCTGCATTTCTTTGTTTCTGAAGAACCAGTTATTGCCACAGTGGTAAATATCAGGTTATCCTGCCTATAGAGTTCACTGACAAAACAGAGTAGTGAAATGGAGAAGGTGGGAAAAAGTTATGAGTGGCACAAAGGAGTTCTAAGAAGCAGCAGATGTAGATAACAATGGAAGAGTTTAATAATGGAGCAAGCAGTTTTGGCCATCCTCTGACAGGGCAACTATTTCTCATTGCAGGCTTAAGCTTAATTTTGTTGTTGAACAAATATAGCCCCTAACTTTTTGAATGAAAGTCTAGGGCACCTTTTTAGTGCTCTGGAAAACAAAGGCAAGCTACGTTTGTGCCTGGCTATGTTTGTAGAACAAGAAGTCAAATATAAAATACTTAAACCTTAACTGAAACAAAACCTTCTGGTAACTGTTCCTTCTCAAGAATCTTTATTTACCCTGTTTCTTGGAATTCACAGTTATTTGCCATTCTAAGAGAATCTCTTTAGAAAAGTGATCACAGAATGTGCTTACTATATTCTTCCCCTCTTGTTGCTAAGTAAGCCATAGACTATTTCTAAAAAGAACCCCATAAACCAAAAAAAACCCCCAATTCATATAGGAGAGCTTGAAAGAAATTAATCCTGTATGTTGGTTCTAATGTCATTAATGAAATAGATCTTTCATATTTCAATGGCTTATGAGTCCTAATCATCATGACTTTTTTTTACTCTAATAATTGTGAACAGCTTGTGATTCACCATTATAAAACGAATGTCTTGCAGCAATAGCAACATGACTGTAGATTTAGTCTGAGGTGGGAATCCTGCCAAAAACAATTGCAGTTTCTGCATTATCTGCTGGGTCACAATTTTATTTGGAAATACCATCCCTTCTTTTTCCTTCTGCTCCTAAAAGACAAAAAAAACCCCCATAAGAATTGCAAGAATTTGTTTTTAGACAAAGTTTAAATGCTTATTTGTAGCGTGTGTTTATTACATAGCATAGGTTCCTGCCCACTTACCTTCAGTGGAATTTCACACAGAAAAGCACAGTACTGAGGTTTTTCTGTGTGACATTGTGACACCAGTCACTGCTGATGAAAATTTATTTTTACCTGGATTATAGTTGATCCTGATTTTTCTGGCTAACCCAGATGTGGGTTATGTCCATACTTGAAGACTAGAGAGATTTTTATCTCACATTAGAGGATCCTTGGTTGACTTAAATGAGACATTGTATCTGTTTTGCAGGTTTCATAATAATTTTAAAAATATAAAATGTTTTTGCTTTTACCATATTTGTTGGATTGTTTACCTCTGTGTGTATGTAATTCAGCTTTTAAACTGCAGCCCCTCTACGTACTTAGAACTGCAGTGACTTGGTTTCCCAGATGGAGGTGGTGCTTTTTACTTGTCTTTCACTTTGTGCAGGAGACGAGATCAAAATTCCAGTTTTACCTGCCTTCCTCAGAAGAAGACACATGTATATAAGGACTGATGATTTATCAGGCGTAGAGACTATTAAACAGAGTTGCTGACTGTGTTAATCCAATCCTATGTTTAAGTAAGTTGTGATGAGAGGTGGTATGATTTTGTGCCTTGTCGGGGAGGATGTTGAGTTGGAAAGAACAGCAGCTGTCTTCTGAAGAGAGCAGAGTGGGTGCATGTCTGTGTCACTGAAGAGGGACAGTGGAGCACAGGCCAGTGGTATTTACAGGTCTGTCCTGTGGGTGGAAGGTGGAATAACACCTTTTACCCTCTCATGGGCTAACCCTACCACCTGCCCCATCACTCACTCTCCCCTCTGTCCCCAGCATGCAGAGGAAAAGATAGGCAGAGAAAAAGTGAGAAAACTCATGGGTCAAGATAAAGGTCTCCAGTGTCAGGAGGGTGAGGAGAGGATGAGTGCTGATTCTGAAAAGGCATCACCTGTGGTTTTCAGATTTTGGTTGTTGGCTGCTGTAGGGAACATTATTCTATCTGTGCCTAAAATCTCTGATTGGTGATGGAAGAAAAGCAGTGTAACAGGAGAAATGCATCCCAGGTGTTGGCAGTAGTGACACAAAACATCTTTATTTTTTGATGGTCCTTTGATGAGACTGTTGTCTCTGTCACCTTTTATGCAGTATTCAAATGGTTTAATTCAGAAGGTCACAGTAGTGTACAAGTAACAGTCTTTGCAAGATTCTCATCCAGGAATCCAGAAGTAAACTGATGCTCTATTTTTATGTGCATTTTTGAAGGTGAGTTATGAGGCATTAATTCCTTTATTGTAGCAAGTTCAGATGGTATTTAGCCTTTGCAGCACATGGGAAACAATTATCCATGAGTGTGTGGGGAGGTAGTGAGTTGGTTTTGCCTCAGCGAGAGCATAATGATGTGGAATAGAACAAGGAGTTCCAGTAACTTAAACAGTAAAGCTATTCAGAAAATTCACAGCCTTTTTCAGAAATCTTTGTCCAACATGACACAGCTGCCCAGAGACAGGGCTCTGATGGCAACATGCTGCCACACAGGTGTAGGGCTGGAGGGTGGAGCCTGCTCTTAGCAGTACTGACCAGCAACAGGGAGGTGTGCCTGGGCAGGGGAACTCCTCTGTGCTCAGTGACAGAGTTCTGGTGAGTGGGTTGAAGAGTAGCAGGGAGGGAGAGAAAGAGAGAGAGACAGGGACCAAAATCTACCTGCTTTCCCTGACACAGGCTGGACAGGCAGACATGGACATGACACAGAAAGGATTCCCTTTCCTCTCTCTGCCTGGGTGAACACAGTGACTTAAGGGATAGGGGGCAGTGGTGGCAGGTTCCTGCCTGGTGTAGCTGGTGTGTCTCCTCTGTGACTGCCCGACCTTCCCAGGTGCCCTCCCATAACAGGGCTGAGGCTCTGCAAAGGAAGCTGAACAATAATAAGGACACTGGTTCATCCAGCATGGAGGTGTTGCTGAAGTTGCTATGCTCTGCATCAGAACTGCTTCCACAAAGAAAAAAGATGGGTCATTTCCATAGGAGAGTCCCCTCTGAAAGGAACAGAAGGCACCTTATGCCAACCAGCCCTGCCTCCTTGGAGCTTGGGTTTAAGACATTAAGAGAAACCTTCCTGCCCTGAATACTGCCTTTGATTGATTATCCTTGATTGATTTTTTTTCAATCTGTGATGAAGTGGCCTGTCAGTCAAATCGTAGTGCTGTGGTCATCTTGAATATCACAAGGCACATGCAGGTCAAACAGGTGATCAGGCTCAGCCGGCACAGATTTGTGAAAGGCATGTTCTGCTCGTCAAGCCTGATCTCCTTCTATGGCAAGACAACCCTCTTGGTGGGTGAGGAAAAGGCTGTGAATCCTGTCTACCTGCCTTTGACACCATTTTCCACAGCATTCTCCTGGAGAAACTGACTGCTTATAGCTTGGAGGAGTAAAAAGCTGGCTGGATGGTCAGGCCCAGAGAGCAGTGATGCATGGAGTTCCATCCAGCTGGCAGCCAGTCACAAGTGGTGTCTCCCAGGACACAGTGTTGAGGCCAGCCTGTTTGATGTATTCATCAACCATCTGGATGAGAGGATCAAGTGCACTCTCAGTCAGTTTGCAGAGGACACCAAGCTGGGTGGGCATGTTGATCTGCTGGAGGGCTGGAAGGCTCTGCAGAGGGATCTGGACAGGTTGGATTGATGGGCCAAGGCCACTTGTATGAGGTTCAACAAGGCCAAATGCCAGATCCTGCTCTTCGTGCACAACAACCCCACACAGCACTACAGACTGGGGGAAGAGCAGCTGGAAAGCTGCCCCATGGAAAAGGGCCTGGAGGTGCTGGTCAACATCAGCCAAACATGAGCCAGTGTGTGGCCAGGTGGCCAAGAAGGCCAGAGGTGTCCTGGCCTGGATCAGCAATAGTGTGTCCAGCAGGACCAGGGCAGTGACTGTCCCCCTGTACTCGGCACTGGTGAGGCCACACCTCAAATCCTGTGTTCAGCTCTGGGCCCCTTAATACAGGAAGGACATCGAGGTGCTGGAGCCTGTCCAGAGAAGGGAAACGGACCTCAGGAAGGGTCTGGAGCACAAGTCTTGTGAGGACCAATTGGAGGAGCTGGGGATATTTAGCATGGAGCAAAGGAGGCTCAGGGGAGACCTTGTCACTCTCTACAACTGCCTGGAAGGAGGGTGTACCAATGTGGAAATTGGTCTGCTCTCAGATAACAAGCAACAGAAGAGGAAATGGCCTCAAGTTAGGATACAGGATATTTAGATTAGATATTAGGAAAAATTTCTTTATGGGAGGGGTTGGGAGGCGTTGGGACAATTATCCCAGGGAAGCTGTTGAGTAACTGTCATGTCTTTAAAAGATGTTGAAGTGTGGCACTTGGGGACGTGGTTTAGTGACAGTCTTTGCAGTGCCAAGCTAATGGTTGGACTCTGATCTTAATGGTCTTTTCCACTCAAAACAATTCTATGATCCTGTAATGATTTGTAGTTAGAATGGAAAAGGTTTGACCATCTTGTACTCTAACCCTGTAAAACCTGCAGTATCCTTTTATAAAGAAGTGTTACTCATCAAGTTTTTTAATCACTTGTATTTTCTCACCTGAGGCAAAATTCTGACCTAATTAAAGTTAATAGGTGAAAACTTAAAACTGGCAGACTCAGAATTTCACTCATCCTATTTAGATGCTTTTAATTGGAGTAGAGAAATAATTAGGGCATGAGAGATGAATGGTAGCATAGATACATAGGCAAAGTTATGGAAAGAAATAACAATGAGTAGTAACAGGCATAAAGGGATAATATTTATTTTTTAAAAAGAATCACCATGTTAAAAATAAAGATACAATAACTTTGAAAGATAAAAATATATTATTAGTTCAAATCTAGGAAATTCTAAAAATAAACCAATTTATTTTTGCCCTTATATGAATTATATTCAAGGATTAGTGCACTAAATGGCTGGGCAAAATTAGCATCAATTACACTGTGATTTCTATCTATAACCAGGTCAGGTGTCTCTGGAAGAATGTGTCTTGTTCAAGGTGACTCTGCAAACCAAAGAATGCATAAGTGATAAGTGTGAACTAATCAGAGATTAATATTTCCTTCTTGTACCCTGGGTTTAGAACTTAGGCACTAGTATACCCTGCAGTCTCAAAGAAATGAATAGCCCAGAAGAACCAGCTCTTTTGCACAGGCTGTCGTGGTCAGTCACATTCATCAACTGCCTTGAATTGTCTCCAGATAAAAAGTGAATAATCAGCATGTTATTTACACCTATGAGGTTATTCTTCCTGCAACATGACCGCAAGTGTCATCCAAAAGGACCAGCTTTTGCTGAGTCCTACAAAGCAGGAATTAAAATAATGCTTTGATATAGGAGGGTTTTAAAGCAAATGGATTTCTTACTGCTCTTGATAGATTTGGGTTTAGTTTTGGCTTTGTGTTTCCACAAATGGAAAGTTATTTTAAGTATTTTGTAGAAAGCTCAGTGAGTCTTAACCTCAGAGGCAGTTTATTTTTAGCATGACAAAGCATTATCTATTTCCATAATGCTATGTGTGGTCATAATGTCTCATTTTTTGAATTGCAACTGCCATTGAAGTCTGTCATCACTGTTCTTTACAACATAAATTGAATTTAAGAATAAGTTGGTGAGTTTTATTTCTGCATTTATCATCTAGGAGTGTGTGCCACTGATACTTTCTGGTTTTGTTTTTTCTAGTGTAGGTTTTATATTACTGATTAATAATACTAACAAATTATCTCCATAGCAGAGTATTATGTTTTTGTCTGATATTTATGTGATCAGATACTTTTCAGACATACATTTCTCATAAATATATGCATTATAGAGTTTTCAATAATTTTTTAAAATAAATTCTCCCACTAATTTTCTCTCTTTCTTCTTTCTAGTCTGCTCCCAGTTTTCAAGAGGAGTCTTTGCTATTTTTGGATTCTATGACAAGAAGTCTGTAAATACCATAACATCATTCTGTGGGACTCTTCATGTCTCCTTCATAACTCCCAGCTTCCCAACAGATGGAACACATCCCTTTGTCATTCAGATGAGACCTGACCTCAAGGGAGCTCTTCTTAGCTTGATCGAATACTATCAGTGGACCAAGTTTGCATATTTGTATGACAGTGACAGAGGTAAGGTGTGGTACTTTTTACCTGCACCCTGATTGGCAGGTGTATCTTGTTGAAATCTGGAATTCATATTAGATAAGTAAATAAAAGATGAAATATTTACCTCCAGCAATGTAAGTGTAATTGAATCAAGTGTTTCTTGCATTTAGAAATTAACTTTTGGGACAGAAACAAAATTGTTCAAATGAGAATGAAATTTTTATGGTATGCATTAATAGAATTGCAACTGTTAAGCAATGTGAGATTAGTCACATGCTGTAGAACTTTTTACATGTAAAGTATGTAAAGTTTTTTCTTTTTTTTTGTTAAAGAAACATCTAAGGAGAAAGAAAAATCTAAGCATGAAGGGCTGTCTGCTACCACAGATTCACTCCATGTATGCAGTCTGTAGTTGGGCACCAAGCAAGCAATAAATCTTGGATGCAGTCAGTCCCTACTTCTTTGGAGACTGCTTTTGGTATCAAGTTCCTCACCTCTGTTTAGTTTAGATTTTATTGTTGATGTTGATAAACCCAAACCCATTCCTCAGGATCAATTAACTCCACCCTACAGCCTTCTCATGCTCTTTTATGGCTGTAGTAGAAATACTGTAACAGTTTATGAACTTGAAAATGTCACTGGAAAATTGTGGTATATCAGTTAGTTTTCTAAGAAGAAGCAGCTTTATCCAGAAAAGGTGGGGTTTTTGATTGCTTTTTCTGGAATTCCATTGTTATAATTCTATTTTCAGGTTGTCCTCACCTAGTAGGTGAGGACAACCTGAAAATAGAATTGGCTACCTTTCTTCTATCTTACCCACTCCTGTTCCCTTTAAAGAGGCTATTTTGTGGCTTTTCTGCATTTTCATTGGTCAGAGTTAAATATTAAATGCATTTTAAATTATAAAATGCTAATAGAGTTAAAGCATGATTATACCACTCCATGTTTTTTTGAGTAATGGGGTGACTTTAAGTTCCTGCATTCTGGTGCTATTTTATACGTGATATTCAGATGCTGAAAGGGTCTCCTCAAGAGAGTTCTGTGTCACTTTTGTAAGAATTCCAGTTAGAAGAACTAATCCTGGTGTGTAACCTCCAAAGGTAATGTCACATGGAACAATGAATGCTAAGCTCATTTCTCTGGCAGTTCCTTTTCAAATTCACATTATAATCAGAAACATTCACTGTCTTTTTAGAAAGGACAGATGTAAAATTACTTTCTCAGCCAGTACTCTGTCAATCATCTAGCAGTGGGTGGGATGTGACCTGCATGTGATTTATATTTAGGAAATACTGAAAAACACCTCGTTCTTGTGAACTGCTCTCCCTAGATCTGACCAGGAATAACAGCATCAGTTCATTCTTTCTAGCCACCCTTAGGTTCTTCCTTTTCTGCTTACATCTTTGTTTTAATTGTGGCAAGGCACCCCAGTGATAACAAGCTCCAAGGCATGAAGCTCCTACCCTTATGTGGAGTAAATCCTTGCTCCTCAGTGCTCCCCACAGATTGCATGAGGTCAGCCTGCGGAGTCGAGGAGTTTGTAGCCAGCTACATTGACATCAAATCCCAGATACACAAGCCCATCATTCCTTTAAGAACTTTTGCCTGTAACTATAGTGTCAGTGACGTATATTTAAGGAATGCTATAGAACTGAAGATGTTTCCACCTTCAGGAGCAAGATAAAAAAGGCAAAGAGACTTACATAACGTCATGGAAACTATAAAGCCTAATAAGAATTAGTTTGATGACTTATTCCTAAAAAATAGTTTATTGCTGGTGTTGGAGCACTTCTGTGTTTAGGGACTGACTGGCTGAAGTACAGGGCAATTTGCTGTCATTTCTGTCCATAAGGAGTGAGGCCATTTAGTATATGTATGCCCAAGCCATTACTGTCTTAATGCAGTAGTTATTCTCATGGAATGTGGAGTAGTGTTCTTTACCATCCTTACATCCTCTCCACCATTCGTAACACTAAGCTTTGGAAAACGTAGTAGCATTATTGTAAGATTCTATCTGTAAAAGAATTGCTCAGTTATTCAGCCTCTCTTCCATCTTCCTTTTCAAAGCTCACTGCTTTAAAAGTTTACTTCATGATAACCAAAAGATGTTCAGAGCATGAGTTTGCCAGGCAGAAGGGCTCATGCAGCTTAAAAAATAGCAGCTGAAGTTGCTGAAGTTTTCTCTTCTGCAGAGTCTCCCACTTTTGTTGCTACTCTTCAGAAAATTTCACTTTCACAAAAGTATTGCTGCAAATGCTTTCTGTTTGGTTATTTTTGTTTTGATTTTGCAACATGTTATTGCTATCAGAATAAGCTAAGCTATATGGGGATGGCAAATCTGCCACCCCAAAAAAAAAATAAAGCAAGCAATCCAGGCAGCCATTTGATACCTCTGCACAGAGTACCTCAAGAAAAGAGAAACCCTAGGAAAAAGAGAAGTAAATACAGAGGAGTAAATACAGGAACCCTTTGCAATGGGTGATATTAGATTAATAGTCATTAATTTGTGCCTAGTTGAGATTATTTAACTCAGAGGAAATTTAGACAGGTTGGAGGACCTGGAATCTGCTAAATTATAATTGAAACAATTATTCAGAATAACTGGTTTTAGTTTGGCTGATTTATCTTTTTTAAAATTTTAATTCATCATTTCAAGCAGTATTTTGAGGTTTAAACATACTTTAGTGCTTTTCAGTGTTTTAAGATGCTCCCTGCATCTCTCAGTTTGTTTACATTACTAATCTTTCCCACTTAACACAAGTTCTCCAGATTAATCTTTAGGATTTGAAATAGTTTTTGTGTACTGGTGGACTGTATTTATTTGTGAATTTAAAATAAATATTCATTACACGACATACAAAACTTAATATCAGTCTTTCTTAAAGGGACTTGGCAAACCGGAATTATATAAGATAATAATTCAATTTATGCTTTTGGAAGCCTGCCATTTTCTGCCTTTGCTGATGACCAGTCTTGTGTAGTGCGGTATGTCATTACCATTTTCAGTGATGAAGATGAATTGCTAAACACTGACCAATCTTAATTTAATATTATACCTACAGACTGTGAGACAAATTAATTTTTAGTGCTCTCCTTCTATATTTATGGGTATAACCACTATTATTTCTCATGAGAGTTGTACCCGAACCTCCCTCTACATACCACATCAAAATGTGCCTCAAAGAAATGACTCCTCATGCTTGGTGGTTTCAGGAGAGAAGAATGTGCAAAAATATCAATTCACTCATAAGAAGGTCTAATTTTTTTTTCCTGTAATAGTATCTGGTATCCCTAAAACTGCTCTCCAGAATCATGCAGAATTCTCTGGTAGGAATTGAAACATGATAAGTCTCATTCTTGTACTGCTGGAAGTCATTAAAATTGTACTTTTTGTATAGCAGGAATTAATTTCCAGCAGTAATTTTCATGTTTCTCTACTACATTAGCTCATCCCTAAAAAGTAAAATCTGTCAAGTAAAATCTTCACTGGTTTTACAGTATATCACAGGCATCTGTACAAACATTACAGCTCCTATCAAGAACTTGCCAAAAGTACGAGATGGAATGAAACTTCTCTACACTGCTTGTAGGTGTTAGCATTGAGCCTGCTTATCTATATGGAAAAATATATCTCAGCACATCTTTCCTAATCAGGGATGTGACTATAGGCAACAGAAATAATAAATCCATTACCATCGCTGCAGAACTTGGGAATTCTGCCATAGACTTCAGTGAGGTCTGGGTTTAAATACAGTTCTGCTCAAGTGCTGGGAACAAAAGCTGTTCAATAGCTGTTGTTTAAGCAGCTGATCCTTTAATAAGGCTGATCCTTTTTTAATAAGCAGCTGATCCTTTTGCTCTAATTGGATCACTCCTCTCCTAGAAGATCTTTTTCCCACTGTGTGAAATTTCAGCAGTGGATCAGTGAAAACAACCAAATCCAATTCTGAAGATTGGGCCAAGCCCAAAGATTACACTTATGAGGCTTTACCTTGATGCCTTGCAGTGATGCAAACGGAAGTTTCATGCAGTAATAATTGATTTGGCCCACATATATCTTAGTTTCTGATTTCTACCTACTTGTGACAGGTCAAACAAGTTACAGGAGATGTTAAATAAGTGATCTCACAAATCACATTGTAGATGCTTGTTAATTCCTGAAGCTTTGTCAGTCATATCTTCTGTTTTGTCCTGTGCTTTGCTAGGCTTATCAACGTTGCAAGCTGTGCTGGATTCTGCTGCTGAAAAGAAATGGCAAGTGACTGCTATCAATGTAGGAAATATTAACAATGAGAGAAAAGATGAAACTTACCGTTCACTGTTTCAAGATCTAGAGGTAAAAAAGGAAAGACGAGTGATTTTGGATTGTGAACGCGATAAAGTCAACGACATTGTTGATCAGGTTTGCTATTCTCCTTTCTTCAGTGACAGCAGCTAGCAGTATTCTATAAGTAAATGTAATGAGTTCATTTGTTTTGATGGTATTTTTGTGATTGTTATAAATCATTTGGCAGTGACAAGTTTGTATTGAGGACAGCATATGTGCCAGGGAGAAAGTGAACATACAAATCCCATTATCCCTCCCTTTGCCCAAACCCAAGATATTGCTATCTGGATGATCCTGTAGTTTTCTATCCTGGTTATTTAAAAGAAAAACAGTACCTTTACACAATACCTTGCTCAGACCATTTTACAGCCTAAGTAGTATACTGTATTATACATAGTTGATACACTATTATACCTGGTCCAATATAGGTAGTTATGTCTAAGGATTAGTTCTTTTTACACCTAGAAGGTATTTTCTCCCTCTAATACATTTTCTGAGAACCTTTTATGTCTTGGGAAGACTGTATCACAGCTACTCTTCCTCATTAAATGCCCTTTGAAATTTATGTTTTGAAGCTCTTTGTCATTTGTACTTTCCTTGCTTGTCTCTTCATTTTGTGTCACTTTTAAAGTGTGTTAACCAAAATTGGATGCTGTTTTTCATAGCTAACGCCTCCTGAGCTTTAAAAAGAACAGCAAAATCTGTCTTCTCTCCACCCATGCAAATTATTTGCCAAAATGACTTTTTTAAAAAGTCTTCTTTTTAACAACATTATCATGGTGCTCTGATTCAAATTACTGCATTACTTTGAAATCTACCACTTCAGTCCTAGAATCTAGGAAGTTCTTACTGGCTCTGTACCTTCCTACTTTTCATGCATGCAGAGCACAATGGAAAATTGAAAGGATAGTTCCCTGTTGGCTTGAGCTTCATCATGTGAGACTGTGAAGCATCAGTAAGGATGTATCATCTGAGTATGGATGTATTTGTTTGAAGGTTTTTTGAAGGGCTTGTTATTTTGGTCTTTGTTTTGAAGGTCATTATATTTTGAAGAGACTCAGACAATGAGCAGTGTCCTTAATGGAGTACATTATGTTTGTGTGTTTTATTTGGAATTCATAGCCACAAAGCCTTTTTCTAATTTTCAAGATAAATTTGAGTTTGATCCTGTTCTTAAGAGCATTTGATCTCTGAGAGTGTGATCTCTCTGTCATCTGCAGTATTTCAAAATCATATTTGCTGACTTATCAATGTCAAGAAATGTACAATGTAGAACAATGTTTGACATTAGTAGTCCTTATAGGTCCTCTTCAGCTGGTTCTGTGTGGCTTTTCAAACAGTTTTTTTACTTATCTTAGAGTGACTTTTTGTCTTGCCCATGTCTCTTGTGAGTTTCTAATGACATCCTACAGAACAATCACCTTTTTAGACTCAAGATATGTCACATCTTGCTGTTTCCTTATTATCAGACCAGAGAAAAGAAAGATACTGCTTTGACATATTTTGATCTTGACAAGACTAATTTTAGCAATTATTTTACTATCCTATACATTCTTTTTAAAATAAGTATGTAATATTCATTATAATTTCTGATATGAAACTTTGGCTGACTGAAATTTTCTTTAGTTTCACCTTTTAGTCACCTTTTATAGACTACCTTCAGTTACCACTCATTTTTACAGTCTTTGTTTCATAATAGGCCTATTTTCGTCTTTGTCTGCCTCTTATTTTGATTGCATTTCTGGGATATTTTTCTTGTCCTAGTTGCACTTTGATGGATTCTGCCTTTTTTAGACCCCTAGAGTTTCTCAGCTCATCCCCACAGACTTGTGCTACTCCTCAGACATACAGCTGGCTAAGCTTCTGTTTCTGCTGTTTTGGTTTGTAAGTCACTGAAGAATCCTACATAACAGCCAAATCAGCCTCACATGCCAGTTAATATAACTCTAGTTAGTTGTTCTCCTCTAAATAGTTTACTGCTGTGCCCTGGAATATGTTCTCTTAAACTGTTTGCAGCTGTCCCAAATGGGTTTAGTCTTGGAACTCTCTTCACAAGATAGCCTAGTTGTTTCTGCACTTTGGTCTGGTTTTTAAGTCCATTATCCTTACACTCAGTAACTTCCTTACATTTAAAGGTAAAACCACTTTCTATTTCTAAAGTAGCCTAAAAGCAAGTCTGACTGATTCTCTAATAATTATCTCCATCTCTTAAAATGAAATGTTGAACAATGGATTTCTTGGCCTGTGAGTATCCTTTGAGTGTGTTCTAATTTTCTTTTATAATAGCAGTGTACTTTAGGTCTTGCTTTGCTACCAGATTTATTGTTTTAAAAATTATTTTAATTCTTGCCCTGAAAAAAACCCTCAGAAATTTCCTTCATTTCATGAGGATGCCTGTAGTAGATTCATCATATCAGTGTCCCTTTTTCTGTGTATTTTTACTGCAAGAAATGCAACAGGCTTTCTGTAAACCAGATTTTCCTTGAATACCAAAGTACTATTTGCATTGCTCGATACATAGAGGAACAACTTCTTTACTTCCTTCCTTACTTTCTATTGTTGAACAAATCTTTCATTTTAGTGCTTTGATTTATCCTGGAAGTGTTTTAAGCTGAGATGACAGACTCAGGTTTACCCAGTTACACTTCGTAGCCCTTGGATCTTTGTATTGGCACAAAATGTATTTGCAAAGCCACTTAATCATTCTTGTTTTTTGTCTCATGTTGTAGTTTCTCTTCAGATTTCAACAAATCATGCAAATTGAAAAATAATTCAGTTTCTCATCTCTCCTCAGACTAGTTTATATTCCTCTCCTCTGATCTGGCAGGTGTTACCATGCTCTTCATTATATAGTTTCTGTCTCTTCTCGGCAGCTTCCTTTGCAGAATCTCATTTCACCCTGATAACACCCTTTGGGCAACTCTGTAATTACTGCCACTACTTGTCTATCCCTGCTACAGAAGGTCTTCTGAACTGCTGAAAAGCTTTTGTGTGCACAGCTCCTTCATTATGGCTTTTGGTACTATCACTGAATTTTCTTAGTTTTAACTGGCAGCATCCTCAGTGATCATCCTTAATGGACAAATGGCAAGTTTTAGCAAGCTGGGTTAATAAAAGAGTAACCAGTGGCAGCTGGAGCAGAGTTACTGAGCATTGATCCAAAGGCTTGCAGCTACTGGTTGTCTTCTCAGATACCAATGATGAAGAAATATTTCATACAGAAAAGCTAATCTATTTGGTATAACTGAAATTTCTTTGGAAGCAGCAGCTATGTAAGAAATACACCTGAAAATAGTTCTTAAACCTCTTAGTAAGTATTTAGTTTTAAGTAGTCTGATCCAGGTAATTGTTTTAGGACACTTAATTTCATATATCACATATATATATTTACCTCAAAAGAGAAACAATTTAATTACTTCCATGGCCTGTGTAATGTGATCCCTCTCAGTCTCAAACTCTAGTAATGTAAACTCACTGCTTTCAATTACATTTCTGTAACTTCATTAAACCAAGTATGTGGAATGTTTTTCACTAGTACCCTGATAAAAGTTTCAGGATACCTAGTCTGAATATTTTAGTTATATGTTAAGTGAGGAAATGAATGTGTCATCCTCTCTTAATTTAAGTTCATTGTTCTCATCGTTCCAAAGATGGAATAAACCTCTAGACTCCTCCTATCTTGCACATCCTTCCTCTGGAGAAGTGCTTAGCTTCAAAATGCAAACTTCCCCTTGCAGACATAGTCTTAGGCTTGTGTGGGGGAAGAATCCATGCTACAGGTATGCCAACAGACACTGTTGAGAAGCCACCAGCTGGCTTTGAGGGAGACTGTGAGGAACACTTAGGGCAATAAACAATTTGAACTTTACAAGTTTTCATCATAACTCGTGAATGTCAATGGGCAGAATCTAACAGGAGTCTGTGAGGCACACCACAGTAGCTAGCATTCAGCTCCTGTGTCTGGAGGGACTCTCCCTCTTGGGACTTGGACTTCAACATGGCTAATTTCTAGCAACAAAGAGTATGCTCAGTGCTGCATTGGGTAAAATAAAGGATAAAGCATCACACAAACTCAGTATCGTGTGCCATAAAGCTCTTAACTAACTTTTACATCATACTGTATTTTGTACCTTTCAAGTCTTTGTCCATATGCCAGGTGAACATTCTCCACTATGGAGGTATTTCTTCTTTTTTTACAGGTTATCACAATTGGTAAACATGTTAAAGGATACCACTATATCATTGCAAATCTGGTAAGCATTCTTAGTATTTAAAATACCTGTATTGCTCCTTTGACTGTTTATGGAAGCACATCTACTAGTATTTTGTTTTAAACACATTTTAGAAAACAGAAAAAAAATCTAGATTTTTTTCTAGAAAAAAATCTAAATCCATTTAACAAGGATAAAGACTAGAAAAAACCTAGATGTCTTTACCCTTGCTAAATGAATGTATGTGTTGAGATTATGTTTGTTTGTTGGCTGAGTGTTTTCAGGGTTCAAATGCCTCTTTTGATATTCCCATCAATGAGAATGAAGGTTGCTCAGCACCTTCAATAGAACTTCTCTTTTTCTACATACTTTAGAAAAAGAGTGTATGTAAAATATAAAAAATAACTCTCTGCATCATAGGGTGTTACATTTATTCAGCAAGGTGATGATTTCTCTCTCACAACTTTTAAACTACTTTAGAACCACGGTTTTCATGTTTCATTTTGCTAGACTAGTGAGTCTCAGATTTCCACATTTCATCCTTCAGACTGGCTGGGTGATCAGTCTGAATTCATGTTTTCTTGAAGTTAGGTGATCACACTGTATAGCTAATAGTGTTCCTGAAGGGAAAGCTAAAAAAACTCACTAAATTCTGTCAAGGAAATTTTTTTGAAATTGTGTCTTTAGGTGAAGGGCCATTTTACTGATATTAAAGCCTATAAACACTTACTGAAGCTAGGGAAACTAATCCAGTTTGGTTTTTGTTTTGTTTTGTTGGGGTTTTTTTGTGACAGACAAGGAAATTCTGTATGCTCAAATCTCAATTATCCTGTTCAAGAAAAGAGTTTTGGGGGTTGCATAGTGCAAGTGCCACCAAACCTTTTTTTATCATTCATTCTTGAACTGTGACAGTGTTTGATATAAATTCCAGCAGGGCCCAGAGTGCCCCAATTAACACTGTCTTCCACAGTGCTTTGAGAAGCCTGAGGAAACAGAAGGAGCGTGGTGTGTCTCTGGCCCTGGAGGCATAACCCTGGTCTCCTCCTGGCCTTTGATGGAAACTCTTCCCCCTCCAGGCAGGCACTGCTCTGAAGAGTCATGTGGGTGCCACCCTGTGAAGAAGCCTCTTTCTTTAAAGGCCTCTTTAAAAGCTGAACACCAGGGTTTCATTCTTATATCTTAATAACTAATTTTTGGATAAAGTTGAGGTGTTGATATTCATAAAGAAGGCATAAAAGTCTTACAAAATGTGTGAAATTATCTGTCAGACATTTGTGGTTTACATTGCAAATGTTGGATAAACAGTATTTTGAGTCTTAAGGGAAATTTTAGAAAATGTGCCCAGTGGATTTTATGATGTTAACTGGTTGCTATTTTAGCCATTGCTTTAAATTTGTAACAGTAAGTCCATAAGACCTAAAAATTACTGAATGTTATGTTTTAAAGCTGTTTAATATCATATATAAACTGTTGATGGAAGTGATTTAAAAAACTTGTTTTTCTCTGCGAGAAGGAAAACTTATCTAGTATTTAAATCATATCTTCACTGAATCCACCTGCTTTCTTATTTTTGGACTGTAGTAATAGTCTCCTCCAGTCTCATCAGTCGTTCAAGAAATTTATCTATTTTGAAAATTAAAAAATTCTGATAGTTGGAGAAGATGTTTGAATATACAATGAATGTTCCTGCTCGACTGTCAAGTTACATGATCCGTGTAGCAGTGTCTGTATTAGCAGGCAACAACACATGAGGATCATTAATCCACAATCATTAAAGAGCATCTAATATAGCAATTGTAGCAACTTCTGATAATGTGGTTTGAATTTGCTGCTGTATTCACTCAAAACATTCATTTATAATGAAGCGTTTGATGTCATTATTTCATGGAAATGCATTTGTAGGGTTATTTGGGTGAAGTTAAATCACAGAAAACAGAACACAATAACTTTTTGTAAGAATGAGAAGTACTTTTTTATGTCAGAGGGAGGAGGCAGTGGAGATGGTAAGTCCTTCCACATGCTTTAGAGTTCCTAAAAAAAGAGGATACAGCTGTGGTTGTAAGTATTCCTGCCTAAAACTTGCTTGCCTGTTACTCATGTCTCGTGTTCCCTTTCTCACTTAAGTGGTCCCCTTGAAATTAACAGGATGGCAAGGACCACTCAGCCCTTGGTCTCTATAAAAGTGTTTGCTAGTGGGCAGCAAGAAGCATTGCTGGCTGATGGAGCTGATGACTTAATCCTGGCAGCACAGGATTTAAGTTGGATCCTGTTTGAGGAAAATGTTGGCTTACTGTTCTGCAGTAGAGGTCATGTGGTAACTCTTCCTTTTTTTACACTATTGAGACAACTGCCAAAACTATTCAAATAACAGGCAATTTTTTTCTGTGCTCAGGGATTTACTGATGGAGATTTGTCAAAAATTCAGTTTGGAGGAGCTAATGTCTCAGGATTTCAGATAGTTGACTATGATGATCCTGTGGTGTCAAAATTTATACAACGTTGGTCAACACTGGAGGAGAAAGAATATCCTGGTGCACACACTAGTACAATCAAGGTAGGTCTTATGTTTGTTTTAACTGCACTAGAAGTACAGGAATTGAAGGGTTTGGAATAGAAACACAAGAGCCAGAAAGCCCTTGAAAATCAACAGTCCCAACACAATTTTATATCTCTCTGGAGTACTTTTAACATTCTCTGTCATAGGGCTGATTGAGCAAAGATGATACACTCTTCAAAATGTTCAAGACAATTTTTTCTTATGTCACTGTAAATCTGTGCCTGGCAGCTTGTTAGGTAATTGGTTTAGATATGATGATAGATTAACTAGATCTACTGAGATTTTTTTGATTTTTCTTTTTCTCTGTTTTGAAATTTTTCTCTTTCTCTGTATTTTGAAATAGTTAAAGACAAATATCAATCATGCTTCTGGGGAGCACAGATTTAGTACTTTTTTGATGTAACAACATAACCCAAAGAAATGGTTAGACAGTTCCTTTGAGACAGTTGCCCAAGTCCTACAAAGACTTAAAAAATTAAATGCTATGCCTGACATGCAGGATCATGGTCTGATTTCAGGCCTGCATGACACACAATGTAACACTGGGCAGGTGATTTCACTTTTTTACCTCAGTTTTACTTTTAGATAAGACTAGGATAATAGTACCTTCTCACTTTCTCTAACTATGAATTAGTGGCTGAAAGATATTAAAAAGAATAATTCAATTTTAATGTTAGATAATTTCTGTTTTAAGTAATACAATCAGAGATTTTAATAAGAACACAGTATTAAATAGCTGTAAAAGACAAAAAAAAAAGTTCCAAATGTTCTAGCCATAACTTTTTTTCTGGTATAATTTGAATATGAAGCATGTTCTTAATTTATAATGAAATTAATAAAAAGTTCAGCATGGAAGGAAGAACCATTTTTTTTCAAAGGCCTGGTAGAAAACCTTAATTTTAATTAAAAACAAAAAACCAATATAGATTCCTTTTTTATGAGGCCAGGTTTGGTGGTAACTTAGTCAAAGTGATTTTTTTTCCTGTGGTTATTTTTGTAGTTTAAAGTCTTTATGACAGAGATAGTGAATTTCTTACTTGATGTTTGAAAAAGTAGACTGGAGTCTGGGTCAGTTCTTTAGGTATATTTATATTACAGATGTGTAGTATATGTAATCTGTATTGCTCTCATTTAGGAAAAAGGAAAGGGATGTGGCTGTGGAGAATTAACAGAATCCTTGTCTCTGTGATAATTGAGTGCCCAAATCTTCCTACATATTCATGTTGCAGAATCATAGTCTGGAAATAATAATAGAGAAATACATAAAACAAATGGCTGTAGTGAAGAACTCAAACTGAAACCAAGATGCAGTTTTTATCAGTGATGGAAAAATAAAAATGCTGAGACCCAATAATATGGCCTGTGGTGTTACTTACACTGGGGGAAATTGCATGTGTGTTAGATAACATGAAGTGGTGGCAATGTTGTATTAAAGCACGAAAATCTCTAATTTTGTCACAAATATTCCCTTTATTTCTTCCGTTATAAATCCTTTCAATTCTAGTAGAAATTTAAAGAGTTGAAGGAGAGTATTTGCAATATCTTCTGCTTTTGAGGTTTATTTTGTTATGGATAGGAAAAGTAAAGTAATTGAAACACTTATTTTCCTGAATGTCATTGATTTAGAACACATTTGAAATTCAATTTAAAAGGCCGACCTCTCCTTTATATTGTTTGCTCAACTTATATATAGGACTGCACTGATACTCATTCAAGAAACTGAGATCTATGTTAGATTATCAGACAATTTATAAATGCTAGAGGTATTGCTGGTGAGGAAAGTGTGGATGTATATTGCAATATTTGGTGACATTGATTGTATCAGTTATTGTATTTCTTTGTGTAGCTTTCCATCTCTTGCCCTTATACATGTATTACTTCTCATTCTTGCTTGTCATTACAGGTAGGGTTAGAGGTATGTCACATTTAATTCCCACTTTAGAGGGAGTTAGAGGCAGGGCAGAATCATAGTAATCGTGGAAAACAGGGCAAGAAAGGTCTTTGAGTGGTCAGTCACCTGTCTGTCCAACTTGCCTGAAGGCAGAATCAGATAGAACTGTGCAGTTCCTCTGAGTAGTGAATTCACAGCTTCTCCAAGCATCTATTTCAGCACTTAAACGATCTTGGTTTTGGCTTTTGTCTAGCCTTAATCAGCCTTTATATCACCTAATCCGTTATTCCTTTATATATGTGAGAGGGTTCTGCTTTTTCATTGTCCTCCTGTATTTGAAAATGGCTGCCACCATTTCTGTCTTGCTTTCCTCCCTGCAAAACCAAATAATCCCTTTTTCTTATGAATTTTCTGCTCTCAGATCCTGTTTGTCCTTTTGCTCTGGAACCTTTCTATTTGGTAGCTCTTTCAAATGCCAGACTGGCTACTGCAACATATCTGAGTGCTATGTTGAGGAAATGGAAATAATGGCTTCCTGTGTCTTAGAGAAAGTACTTATTTCAGGGGGCTCTTTTGTATTACTTTTTTTTTTCCTCTCCTCACCACTATGACACTAGTGAGATGTGTTTCTCATGCTAACAGCCAAATCTTCTTCTGCACTTCTTTCTTGTGCTGCTGGTGGTTCAGATGGGCTCATACCATATCTGTTCACTTTGTCATTACTTTTAAGTACAGGCTATTTTCATCAACTCGTGCTGAGTTGCATTTCTCACCTGTCCTTTGTGAGCATTTCTTTCCTTCTTATATTGTTATTCTAGCTCTGTTACTCTCTGCTTCTGTATAAACATCTAGATTACTGAGCAGGTTAATGCACTGGTCTCCCACTTTCCCTTAAGTGGTCTTCAGAATAACGTTTTTCCCCTTTTGATTTTGAGGTAGTTGTCCAAATTGCCAGTGCTGATAAATGAACTTTTGCTCCCAGTCCCATGGAATCTAGGAAACTCTTGCTGCAGATTCTGTATGAAACATATAGGAAGGCTGACAAGGGCCCTGCATTCATCAGTATAGAGATGAGAGGTGGTTACCTGCCCCTAACAGGTAATATTATCTCTGGGATTGTAAGTGTTCTATCATTGCAAACAAAAAGATTGCAACTCTGTTGTATTATCTTCCTTTTGTAATCCAAAAGCAAGTGTACATTCATTTCACATCACAAAATGCAAGTCAATGGACTATGACTGAGCTGATAAGACTTACCACAACATCCAAGTACAGTGCTGAAAATAGAGAGGCACCCTTTCTAAGAAAAAATGCATTTCAAAGGAACATGCTCTTCAAGAAAGAAGAGCACTGCTAAAAGCCTCTTCCACAGATGCCCAGAAGAGTATCGGTATCAAATTGCTTTAAAAATGTATCTTTACAATTTATAAAATATTAATTATAAAAAATTGCTGTCTTAGGACATAGATGAGAAAAGACACTGATCTCATTTGTTGCTGCACTGTACCTGTACTGATAAAAGCAGAAGTTTTATAGATTAAGCAGGATGCTTAAAACAAGTGCATTGCAGACTTTTTTACAGAATATTTTTGCATCTTTCAAAATTAACGCTGATACATGGTTTACTTCAGATTAAATTTAAAACATTTCTGTTATAGCCAAGGTGTTACCAGTCTATGCATGCAGTTCTGGAAGAGCTAATATGTAGATCTTGAAACATAGAGTTGAGCATCTTGGCTAATTTTTTGTCAAGTAGCAAAAAGAAAGACACATTCAATTTTATAAAGGCTGAATAATAACAAGTTGAAATTTTCTTTTGATCCAGTATTGTGTATTTACAAATATGCTGGGCTTTCTGAGCCTAATGTTGTTCCAGGCTGTTACATTTAAGATAAGCTTCTCGATCCTGTGGAAGGACACTGGAGGACAACACATCCATTCATGTCCAACTGCTCCAGTTTGCTGATCTGATAAACCCATTCTCTCCAGGGGCAGCCTTTGGTCCATTTGCCAAAAGAAACTCAATCTGTATCTCTTGAAGGCTAGTGAGACATAAGTTGTATTGCCTTTGTGTGGCAGGGTTTTGGTAGAAGGGGACCAGAGGAGTGGCTTTTGTGAGAAGCTTCTGGAAGCTTCCTCCATGTCCGGTGAAGCCGATACCAGCTGGCTCCACGACTGACCCTCCACTGGCCAAGGCTCATGTCATCAGGGAAGGTGGTGGTGCCCTGATAACACATTCAAGAAGAGTACAAAGCTACTGCTCAACAGCAGCCAGAGGAGGAGTGACAATATATCAGAGAAACAGACCTGCAGACAGTGCAGAAGGAAGGACTGGAGGTGGACCAGGTGCCAGAGAAATTTTCCTGCAGAGGAAGAGTGTGAGGAGTCCACCCTGTGAGGCAGAAGCAGTGGCAGAGATGGGTGCTGAACAGACTGCAACCCCCTTCCACATCCCCCTGTCCCACTGTGGGAACAGAGTATAAAGAATTTGTGAGTGAAATTGAGCCCAGGAAGAAGGGAGAAGTGAGTTGAGATGTTTGGAGATTTATTTTTTGTTTTCTTATATTCCTACTTTGGTTTGATTGGTAATTAAATTTTTTCTGAGTTGAGTCTGTTCTTCCTGTTATGGTTATTGCTGAGTGGTCTCTCCCTGCCATTATCCCAACCTACGAGACTTTCATTTTATTTTCCCTTCCCAGTCCCTCTGAGGAAGGGAGTGACAGAACGGCTTTGGTGGCACCTAGTGTCCAGTCAGAGCCAACCCTCCTCCTAAGTACTAAGCTTCAAGTGGGCATGTCCTGTGAGGGACAGCTAAGGTCTCTGAGCTTGTCTTCTTTGGAGAGGAGAAGGCTGAGGAGTGACCCCATTGTTCTCTACAGCTTTCTAAGGAGGGGGAGTGGAGAGGAGGGTGCTGAGATCTACTCCCTGGTATCTATTGACACAAGAGGATGTGTGGGAATGGTTCAGAGCTGCACCAGAGCACCAAAAGTTCATACTGGACCTTTGGAGCCTATATTTACATTTCTTTCTTTTTTTTTAGGGTAGTCAAATAGAGGAGCAGTCCTCCAGGAGAACTGGTTGATGCCCCAAACCTGTCTAAGAGGCATTTGGACAGTTCTGCTAAAAACACACTTTAGAATTGGTCAGCCCTGAATTGTTCAGGCAGTTGGACTAGATAATCATTGTAGGTCTGTCCAACTGAGATAGTCTTTTCTACAAGCCATCCTGTTCTGGAATAAGCTTTTCTAAGAGCAACCTGAGCCTTGAAGAGCCTGAGACAACTTGCATATGATATGTACAGAAACTATGTGCAACACGCAGAAAAAAATTTGGGGCTGCCTGGTTGAAGACCTAATTAAGCTCAGACTCATAGAGAATCCCATTGTGTCAGAAGGTGATAACAGCCCTGGTACTCATGCAGCTATTTTGGATGGGTGAAACTGTTTCATGCTGGTACATAATATTTCAGATGTTCTCTTTTCATGATTGTATTTCTGGCTTCATAATCTCTTTCCCCACCCAATCTTAGCTAGTGCATAGCTAAGATACCAAAACACCAGATTGTTTTTACCTCCTGATTTTGTCTTTAGTAGTTTCACATTTTCAGGTTTCCTCTTCATGTAGTCTTTAGGCCCTTATTTTGAAACCATAAGTCACAAGTAATGATGCTTGTAACTGAAAGATGCTGGTTTAACTATGCTGGTGCTAATTTAGCGGAAGGATTCAATACAGGTAACATGCAGAAGAAAAAATACAAAAAAACCTAGCACATAATATTTACCTTGCAGAAATAATTACCATTTAGATGACTCACTTTTAACAAGGAGCAAAGAAGAAAACAATGTGAACAAAGAAGAAAACACTGAAAACAATTATTCACACTGAAAGTTCAGAAGGCAGTTTGTCAAGATATAGGTGACAAAGCAAAAGTGTACAGTTGATGAATTAGACACTATCTTCATTTTAGGCCATGCCTCTTATGATTACAGTGTGTTGGAAAATGGTTTTATAATGCAATGAATTTTAATAAGAGTTATAGGGGATATTCTGTTGCACCTGCTACAGTTTTAATAGAAAAATATTATTGAATATGCCTTAATTCAGGTAGATCATAATGATTTATAATTATGGTTTTTTTATAGGTAATTTTTAGTATTTATTACAAGGTTGAACAAGGAATGGATCTGGAGTATTTTTGGTTTTTTCCTAAGTTTCCTTATAAAACTGTAGATTTCTGAGATTGTTCTGCCTGTTTTCAGTCCTTGCATATTGGTTTCCTGGGCATAAAAAAAAGGTATGCATCTAGCAGTTGGTGTTCCAGCTGCCTGGTTTCACTGGGCTTTCAAATCGCAGTATTCAGTCTTCTCTATTTAAAAAAAAAAATACAAAAAATATGATCATAAGAAATTTCAGTGTTAAACTTTGTGCTTCTTTTTGATAGCTCAAGGCTGTTTTGTGTAAGTAATCACTCATTCCAGCATAGTTGGTTTGGGTTGGGATGTTGTTTTTTTTCTTTTAAGAAAACTCAATTAAAGAATGGAACATTTAGTCACTGAAAGCAGTGGGTGGTTTGAGGCAATATCTGCAGATTTGTCTCAGACATGCAAAAGGCCAATTGACCCAGATCCTTCGATCTTGAAAGTGGCTGAACTGTGCTAAAGCAGAATTTAAAAACCTACAGAGCTGAGTCCTGATGTCTCTATGAAGCTATGTTTCTTTGAACTTGAATCCACTTATTCTTAGTAATTATAAATTGTTAAGGATCTTCAGCCAACAAAGTGCAGTGGATTCCTCCTGCCTATTTTTCCAGGAACTCTGTAGTACTTTTTCTCAACCAGCAATTCATCTGGATGTGGTGGATATAAACAAGACAAGCTACTATTCCTTCATGATTCACGTGTTCATCAAGGTCAGACATAACCCTGGCCTCACAAAGATCAATTTGTCATTTAGGACAGTCAAGCTTCATGGAGAATTGGGGATGAGAGAAGAGGGAGTAATAGACAAAGATTAAAATAGTAGTCGTAGGAGGAATGGTGTCATGCAAAAAAAGGGGTCAGCAGAGTGAAAAGAGGCTGTTGAAATGTGAGTGAAAGACATAGAAA
Source organism: Passer domesticus (assembly GCF_036417665.1). Lineage (NCBI taxonomy): Eukaryota > Metazoa > Chordata > Aves > Passeriformes > Passeridae > Passer > Passer domesticus. Next base: position 43,159,467 of record NC_087477.1, read on the forward strand.
AGTGGTGCAGCTCAGAGCTGGAGAGTCATCTGTGACTGCAAGTTTCTTGGGTCAGGGGAATAAGGGAGGAGGAGAAGCCCTGGGCATACTTGAATGAATAAGGAGGGGGGACATGTAGATTTATTTCTGGGGCAGGTGTGGTAATTAAGGACCAATTAATGTAAGTAGCTGCCCATATTACCTAGCATGGGGTGGCAGAAAATTAAAAAATGAAGTGTTTGTTATTCTTTGACAAAAACAATGTCTTGGTGAAATCAGCAACCTGGTAAGAATGGTGTATTCAATTCTATTAGTATTCTGCTTGGAAATTAGATTGGAGTAAATCTAAAGGAGAAAGCTGTTTATCTTGATACAACAGATATCTTGTTGCTGATTAGGATAAATGAGGAGCGATAATGAAAATGGGGAATTGTGGTTTAGGAATTGTTTTGTGTTTTTTGTGTTTCTTTTTTTCCCCCTATTGTTTTAAATTTAAGGCTTGAATTATTAATATTAGTTTTAAATGGCGTATTTTGAAAATACTTAGACCACAGTATATAGGATGAGGACTGCTGATTGGATTTTTTTTTCTCCCTCTCCCCTCCTGGAAAAAAATAAAGCCCAAAAACCAAACCAAGCAAACAACAACAACAACAAAAAACAATAAAACAGCAAACATCAAAAAAAATACCAAAACCCACACTCACAAGAAAAAGGCAAAGAACTCCACACACACTTCAACACTTCAAACATTCACATTAATTCTTTCAAATCCTTTTCTTGGCATGTATCTTTTTCAGATAATTCTTTTCCCTTTCTATTTTTACATTTTATTCTCATCCTGTGAGATATTCCTACTTAGTCTGTTTTCACTACTGTGACCAAAGGCTTCAGTTTTTGCTGCTGGATCCTGCTGATTTTTAATACTGTGAAGAGTGACATGCTTTGTTCTGGCTTAGCATTGAAGAAAAAGCTTTTGTATATTTATATGGTGAAAAGGAAAAATTTGTATTTTCTTTGTGTTTTATGGTGAATTCAAGGTGATTTTATCATTAATGGCATTGCTGTTTTGCATGTTTATTCTAAGTTGGAAATAAGATTACACAAGTCATTCTAGAACCTTATGTATTTTGTTAGTATGTATATTTTCGATAGGCAGTGGCATGATTAGAATATAAGCAGCGTCTTTTATAAGTGAAATGCTGTGGCTTCAATTCCAAATAATTCTTTTTGTTATTTCTGTAAAGCTTTTTGAATTCTTATACAAGTAAATGGTTTTCATTTACTATATTGGAAGACCAAAGTACTTTAAAACCTCTGTTCTCAATGTAAGATAAAAACCAAAAAATGGTAGGTACCTGAACTCTTTTTTTCCTGCTGAATTAGCACCTCTGACGACTTTAGTGAGAAGATTGTTCTGTACTGGAAGCAATCTTGGGAGAGAAATTACAGTTCAGGAATCTCATTCCTATGAGAGTAGCAGATAAAAAAGGTAGAAAGGCCAAGCACTTTGAGCTTTATAAATCTTATGATCTTTGCTATATTCAGTTTTTAAAAGAGTGAAAGAAGGTCACTTTCACCTATAAATATCCTACAGTGGAGCATTAGGATAATTCCAGTGCCCCAGTCTTGTCAGTCTCTGCTGGATGTGCTGTGAACATGCCTTTCAAATAAAAGTTAGACTTCCAGGAATTTAGGGTTTGGCAAGTGCCTGCTACTGGGCTAGCTGTTCTGGGTGTGCTCAGAAAGCAGCCTTTCTAAACCAAGCCGAGAGATAATTAAAATACATAAATATGTCAAAAAATCAGCAGATTTTCTGGATAGCAGTTCTGGAGCTGAATGCAAGTTTTTCTAAAGTGACAGTTGCTGCAGGTGTTCTTTGCATCTTATGACAGTATGGCACTTCAAAGCAAAAATACCTGTTTGTTTAGGTTTTCTGTGCACACAGAGTGCTGCAGATGTGTTTGAATAAAGGCTATTATCAAAGTGTAAGTTGATGTGACTGTGCAACTTTGGGAAACAAAATGTAATACACCTAGTATATTCATTAAGATAAATAGGGCTTGGTCTCTAACCCCATCTTTACTGAGATCAATCTAATTAATTTTTTGCAATGATCAGGTAATTTTACATTTTATTAATCTCCCCCTTTTAGGCAGAACAGGGGTTGTTATTAAAAAACTTCCAATTGTTATTTCCAAATATCTTATGTTTGTACGCATTTATTCTCAGCTGGAAGCAAGTCTGTTGCTAAGACCACCTATTTGCACAAGAGCATCATCCTAACAAAGAGGGAGAGCCATGCACTATCTTTTCTGGGCTCCCTGACCTCTATCTCACATTGCAGTATTTGAAATATGGCCAGAGGTAACGAAGATACTCGGGTGCTCAAAGCCCATTTTCTCATCACACTGCTGTGCACACATCCCCATTCATGCTAATGCCTGCACAAAACAGGTGAGAACAAAGCCTGGCTATAGGCACAGTCAAAGGCCATCTTCACTTCCAGTTACACTTACGTGTGCAAGATTTGACAATGTCTCTTGTGTCTCTTTGAAGTAGCTCTTTGCAATTCCATGTCCTGTCAGGATGCTATGCAAGGAGCCAGGAGCTCCAGAAGGAAATAGCCATTTCCAATCAGTTTGGTAATTTTCTATTAGCTCTCTTATCTGCCAGACCACCTTCAGGTATTTCCCAAAGTGTGTGTAATGCTGTCTGTTTCAAAATAGCTCCCAGCTACATTAAAGACCCTTAAGAAGTAGGTGTCTGATGCTGCATTGGTTTGACTACACTGGAAGTACAGGAGACAGTTGCCTAGTTCCTTCACTACTTCTTGACAAGTAACTTTGGGCCTCATTTCTTTTTTGCTTGTGTGTTTACGTATGTATGTATTTATGTTTTTTATGTAATTTATAAAGATGTAGGAATGTTACATCAGTCTTTCTGCTTTTGTTGAATATACTACCATTTAAGTAGAGAAGTACTTTAATGAGGGAAAAATGCAGAAAATTCAGATGAGAGATTTTATTATAGTTTATTTTGTATATTTGCTGATATTTAAATTGTTTAAATATAAGGAAAGTTGTGAAGATGTGTTTAGACTGATTGATTCTACCCTTCTGCTCTTGCAACAAAGAATGTTTCCTATATTTCCTCTCTCAGAATTTTACTGCTCCCCATGGGAAAATATTTCTATCAGATTTTAGGCCTCCTTTCTCTTAGCCTCTGCTGGTGATGCAGTGTCCCTTCTGCTGTTCCAACAGCATCCCCAGACATGTTGAGGAGCCTCCGTCTGTGCCTGTTGCAGATGGATTTCTGCCTTCCTGAGCCCTGCTGCAGCTGGATCTGCCGTTCCGGCTGAGGTCTCCTAGTGTCTTGTACAACAGCACTGCATTCTTTGACTTAATTTTTCCAAAATTTTCCCATTATATTTTCTTTCTCTCGGATGTGTTGGATTAGGGATGAATGGCTAGTTCACAGTCTGTCTGAGTGGTTTTAGTTTGTTACTAGTGAGACTACAGTGTAAACAGATGGCCCTATGATGACCACCCTGGATTCCTCCCTAGTCTCAGGTGTCACTGGAGATCAAATGAGTGAAATCTAAAGCAAAATTAATTTCATCTTCCAAGAAGGTGTCTGACTGGTCAAATGAATCACACCTTAGAATGCTTATTCTCTTCTCTGACGGTAAAAAAAAAAAAAAAAAAACCCAACCAAAAAACCAAACTCAAGCTAATATCTCAAGGATAGATTTAGACATTGCAGATATTCAAATCTAGAGGAAAAAAATAGACTTCTTGTGATTTTGAATATTTTCCTTTTATTTTTTTCCCTTTTTTTGCATTCATGTCCAGATTTTTCTTTTCCACTGCTTAAGTATACTGTCTTAATTATTTTAGATGTCTAATCATATCTCTCAGCTTTGTCATGAGCACATGGACAGGCATTAAGTTAAATGCAAGTCTAATAGGCTAACCTACCTTTCTTATAATACCTTACAACTTTGTAAGTTTTATACAACTTATGCATATGAGAAAATCTTGTTATATTCTGGGGTGGTGTTCTGCAATTTCACCTTCAGAAGATTCAGCTTTACTGATTGTACAAAATAGAATCCTGGCCCTTTCAGCTAAGGATTTCCACTATCTCCTGAGTTACTGGAAAACATCTGAATTTACAAAAAGCATCATCTTGCCAGTTTTTCTTGGACGATACATGTAATAACTTCTGCTTATTCTGGGATGACTTTGTTTTGTCTTTGCTTTTCAAATTCATCTTTCGCAATTGCAGCTTACGTAATTCACTACAGTCTACTAGGGCATTGAAGTTGAAGGTAGAAAGTTAAGTTAGAAATTTAAGTTAAAGAAAATTACATGAACATTGTGTTTTCTCTGCTTGGCAATTAAGGCATCTACTTAGAGAAAATTATTTTCATTTGAAATTCATGCAATCCATGTTTCATAGCAAATGGCATAAAATCTTCAGGCAATTTAACTTGTCAGCTTATTATCATAGTTCTAAAATTGTGAGATGCAGGATTTTTTTTTTTGCATATTCTTTGTCATGTTTTAATTAATGCAAGTGATTCTGTAAGAACTCTAGTATAACGCCTATTTCATTTTGTAGTAAAGTTGCTGATCTTATCATATAACGTTGAAAGGAACTGAAATTATGTTGGGAAATTTACACTGCCATAAAATTGTAAGATGTAAGACCCCATCCCACTTCCTGCGAATTACGTTCCAAGTAGTGCTCCCATTTATTTTAATAATGAAGATCAGAATGTGGATGAATCTCGCAGAAAACAAAGTGAATCAAGGCAGGGCTAATGCATCCTTCAACTTACAACCCTTTTATTTATTATGCAGACACACACACACCTCTGCATGAGCAGGTTATTGGTCTGTCATTTCTTGTTTATGGTAATGAGTTCACTTTGGTTTAGTTTGTCAACTTTACATCAATTTATGAAGATGTAGATAGTGTTAATGAGCCCCATGAAGGTTATTAGGAGCTTAAAGTGTATGCACAATAAAGCAGTAAGAAATGATTCATGGCCCGTTTGCTGTCATGGACTCTCCAACAGTGCTTTTAAAATATTTTTAGATCCTTAGATTAAAGCTGTCTTAATCTAAATTATGACATGTAGATTGTATATATGTGAGGACATGTGTGCACTTCCAGATACTGACTGATAGGCAAAGCTCTACATAATCCTCATGTATGATTGAGCTATGAATGTTCAGGTCAGTAATTATATACTATAGAAATAATATTCTTGAGATACTACATTAAATATATCCCAATGATCCAATGAATCATAAATTAACTGAATTAGATAGCATTATTACATCTCAGTTCCAAGCTCTTATTTTCTCTGCTACCCTATGTTTCGATGTTTAGTGACAGTGCTGTGTCCAAAGTTTCTCAGAACACTAGTGTGGCACAATATGTTTCTGTACTGCAAAGAGCAATGTTTAAATAAGTACTTCTAGTCAGGCTCCTTTCTTCTCCTCATCTTCAAATTCATGTACATCACTTAAGCATTGCTGCTCCAATAGGAGAAGTTGTAGTGATTCCAGCCAGTCTTTAATTTCATTCTTCTGCTGTTCTGTTCTATTCCTTTAAATATTTCTGTACAAGTCACTGAGAAAACTTTTTTGAGAAGATTGACACCGATCACTGAGCTTACTGATCTTTAAAAAATAGTTCTACTTTTCTTTTCTTCCTTTCCTAAGGTCTGACAGTTGCATACAAAAATTAATCTCAATTTGGGAGCTTGCTTTTGTTACAATTACAAGAGCCTTCTGCATGACTTGAGCTAACTAATTAAAATTCTCATTAAAGTCTGAACCATTGAAGCAAAGAGCTAATACATCATTTCTCTCCACTTTACAATTTATATATTTTCAGCATCTAATAGCCTTCACAAGGATCATTCCATTCATTCATATGCCTCTAAGTAGTTATATTCTGGCCCATATTTCCAAAAATGGTTCTTATATTTGGCATAATTGCGGTGTTCCAGACTCAAAAAGCCCATCCAACAAAGTCCTCAGTGAATGTGCACATGTGGTTTCAGTTCAGTTAGTTAGTTGAGATGTAAAATTTTCCAGCCACTGAAGATTAATGCTTTTGACCGTTTAGCCCCAGTTTCTGATATATGTGATCCCAGGCCTCCTCTCTGATGTCTCAGAAGTTGTAAAGCTCCTTATATTATGTCAGTGTAGGAACATGGGCCTCTTCCTCACCTATATTGCTCTTTGAGGGGCACGACTTTTTCCAGGCATCTCAGCCCCCAAACTGTTTTCTGTGGTGTTGACAAGGTATTGCATACATGAAAGTAGCTACCCCTGAGATTTTATATTCAAGGGGAAAAAGTTAAATGCATGTGTATAGAAATACATGCTCTTTGGGATTGTGTGGGAGGAGATGAAGTCTCAAGATCTGTGAATAAATCCTTTTCCATGAAGAGTGTAATCAGAGGAACAGCTTCTTATTTTTACAGGCTAGCTCTGGTTAAACACTGAAATGTTTTTCTTTTTTCCCCTTTCACTTGCATGGACTTCCAGCCCTATCTGCACACAGGACTGTTACACATCTGTAAGTGAGAAAAAAATGTAACTCACAGGGAAAACATCTGTAAATCTTTAGTTCAGATTTATTGGTACTTGCCCTAACCATTCCGATGAACACTAGATGAATTTTCATAGATGCACTTCAGAGGGTAACTAAAGAAAAAAATTGATTGATTTCAAATATATCTTACTATCTTTCCTAGTGTTGAATGGATCACCAAGTGGATTGGAAGATATAGTGAAGCTGAAGACAGTTTTTAATTAAATATTTTCACTTCTTTTCAGTATACCTCTGCTCTGACCTATGATGCTGTTCAAGTGATGACAGAAGCTTTCCGTAATTTGCGTAAACAGAGGATTGAGATCTCCAGAAGAGGAAATGCTGGAGATTGTCTTGCAAATCCAGCTGTACCCTGGGGTCATGGTGTAGAAATAGAAAGGGCATTGAAACAGGTAGCTTCCCTGGAGTGGATGCTGGGATGAGTGCATGTGTGAAGTTCTCTATAAATAGTTGAAAATATCTTCTAGTCTCCTAAACTATCTGGATCTTGCTGGGAATAATGTGGAAGTGAAATCCTCGGGATAATATATTGCATATGGCTAAGATAATATATTGCATATGAAAATGACTCTTACATTAATGTTTTTGAAATCTCAATAATCATTTGTAGAAATAAAAACATTTTCTGAAAAGAATCGAACTTAATTCTTCTACCACTTGCATCTTCATCTGTTATAGGTTCAGGTGGAAGGGCTAACAGGAAATATCAAGTTTGATCAGAATGGAAAGAGAATCAATTTTACAATAAATGTCATGGAGCTCAAAAGTACTGGTCCTCGGAAGGTAATTTGAATTGTGTTATAGCATCTTAAAAGGTTTTACCATTCTAAGCAATGGATTCAGGTAGGTACTGAATCATTCATTAAAGCACAAGTTGTGATAATATTCATAGGTGTATTCTACAGTGGTCTTGCAGAGTGAAGTAAACATATGTAATATTTCTTTCTAACAAATATGAATTATTATTTCTGGTAAGTGCTACGTAAGTGTGTTTTCCTTTCAGTTTTGTGGATTAAACTTTTTTCTTTCTGATCTGAATTGCTAAATGTGAGCCAGCATTTGGAGAAATATGCTTCTGAATGACAAAAGCTAGATACAGCTTTTTAGCAATATTTTTGTAAGTGTGTTTGTGTTTCTGCTCTAATTCCAAATCTTTCAGGGGAAAACAGTTTCTCATGTTTTGCTAATCTGGAGTGTTTCAATTTTACAATGTGTGATGTTTATACTAAAACCAGTTAATATGTGAATAAGAATGGTATACCTGTTCTAGACAAAGTAATGTAAAAAAATGTCATTACTTCAATCTTTTCAGTATTTGTTGTAGTCTTTCACTACATAAATAGAAATACTTGCAGTGGTAAATCCATAGCTTAAACAGTTCTCTTTGAGCACAAATCAAGGGCACAGTAATAACATGCTTTACCTTTTCCAGAAAAGTTCGTATTCACTAGTGTCTGTGCATCCTATACACTCTCTTTAGATTGGATATTGGAGTGAAGTGGACAAAATGGTTGTGAATCCTCTTGATGGCCCTCTTGGAAATGAATCTTCAGGACTAGAGAATAAGACTATTATTGTCACCACTATTTTGGTAATTAACCTCCTATTTTGTCAGAAGACAAGTCTGTCCGACACTGATTTGTTTCTCGACATTATGTTAGTTTCAATGTACTGTCTTTTTATTATTTGAGGTTGTGAGCTGTTACTTATTGTGATACACAATAAAATCTAGAAATTAGGGAAATGTATGGGATTCAGCATGCAGTTTTGATTTGTAGAGGATGAATGGTCTTTGATTGAACATCCTAGAAAGTTATGATTTTTAAAACTGAAAATGGAAATTAAATACCTGCTTTCAAAGAAGAGAAACTTTCTGAGAGGCAGGGAATTTAGAGAATAGATGTTAGAGAATAGATTTTGACAAACAGCAAAGAGACTGGTTCTTATGCTTCAGGATTGTAGCTGCTATGAAATGTAAAGTTAAACATTAAATATTTTATGCTGGTTGTTTAGAAAATTAAATTGTATATTATTATAGAAGAGCATTTTTCTGTAAATTACACAGCTTATCAGTTTGAAAGACCCATAGTTTAGCACAGGAATTTCTCTGGATGCAAGGACAGTCCTGTAGCAACTGAACAAAGAGGAAATACATTAATCCAATTTATGAATCATCACCAATTTTGCTGATGATAGAAATTTAGTGCATAGTTATAGATATCTTACCTATTGTTTGTATAGCAGTTTAATAAAAATATAGCCTTGAGAGCCTCAAGTGTTTTTTCAAGGAGAGATGTGGTTGTGAAATAGAAAATAATTTTCTTGTATAAGACAGCAACAAAAGCAACTAAATACCTTTGCCTTCTTCCATTGAAACTGTGGGAGAGAAAGAAACTGATTTTGGAATTTACTCTTTCTTCTCTGAATGCGTTACTCCTGTTAACATTCATGGTCATTATTAACATACTTCTGGGAATCACTATGCCTGTAAGTACTTATTTGTGTGTGACTCTGGAGAATGCAGCTTTTAAATGTGTTAAAACACGTGCCATTCATAATTGACAGCTAATGTCATACATAGCATGTATGATTCAGATGGTATCTGCTCTCTTTTTTCACATGTAAAAGGGAACATACCAATCTGTGAAGTGTACAACAGATGCACCTGTCTCTGTCAAGTAGCTAAAGCAAGTTCTTTCTGTGCAGGAGTCCCCATATGTCATGATGAAGAAAAATCACGAAATGCTTGAAGGAAATGATCGATATGAGGGTTATTGTGTGGACTTAGCTACAGAAATTGCTAAGCACTGTGGATTCAAATATAAGCTCACAATTGTTGGGGATGGCAAGTATGGGGCAAGGGATGCAGACACGAAAATCTGGAATGGGATGGTTGGAGAACTTGTTTATGGGGTAAGAAAATTTTCTATAATAAAGCTATTAAAGATGACTAATGAAAGGAGTGGGATTTGGTTTCATTTTCTCTGTAGAATGTAGGAAAGTTACCTAATTAATTTTATAGGAATGAATGACTTTTAATGGCATGAAAAATTTTGAAAATAAAACATTAAATTACATTTCAAATGCAAATAAAGCTGGCGGAACATGAATGCATATTTCATCCTTCTGACCAGGTGAAAAGCAAAGTACTTTGTTAAACTTTTAAATGCCATATGCTGTTAAAAGGGCATATATAAAAACAAAAGCTTGGAATACACCAACCATGTGGCTCTATGCATTTCAGTACGAGTTCAACTAAAAATTTCTGAAATTCTCCACAGGATATTCTCGGTGAAACAAATGTCTATTTTCTATTTGTGAAATGCCATAGAAACTAAACCGTTTTTTGCTCTGTTCATTGCATTAGCTATTATTTGCTTTTTCTCTTCCTTTACAGAAAGCCGATATTGCAATCGCTCCATTAACTATAACATTGGTGAGAGAAGAGGTGATTGACTTCTCAAAGCCCTTTATGAGCCTGGGGATATCAATAATGATCAAGAAGCCTCAGAAGTCCAAGCCAGGAGTGTTTTCATTTCTTGATCCGTTAGCATATGAAATCTGGATGTGCATTGTTTTTGCCTACATTGGGGTCAGTGTAGTTTTATTCCTGGTCAGCAGATTTAGCCCATACGAGTGGCACACTGAGGAATTTGAAGATGGAAGAGAAACGCAAACTAATGAATCAACTAATGAATTTGGGATATTTAATAGTCTCTGGTTTTCCCTGGGTGCCTTTATGCAGCAAGGATGCGATATTTCGCCAAGGTTGGTTACTCACTCATTTCAACTTTGTGCATTTTTGGTCTCAGCCATCTCAGCCAGAAGAGGTTCGTGGTGCATATATTTTCATTCTTGGAGAGAAATTAATTGCAATGATTTTTTCCTCCCTAAAGTCACAGAAGTCCTTGAAATGAAAGCACTTGTCTGTGACCTAGGGTCAGGATGTAGTTGATCGACTTTGCCTTAGTGTCGATCATAAATCTGCCAAGTGAAGTTATATACACCATGCAGAGACTGCAAAATGCATAAGGTTCACATCATTCCATGCCTTCTTGGAGGGGTACCGTGTTTTTGCTGCATATTCCCATTTTACAGTTGACAGTGCATATGGTTCACCACAACTGTAATGGGAAAAAAGGATAACATACTAGTCGTGAACTACAGAGGCAGCACTTTCCCTCTAAAACTCACTGCATATCATAACATGGTTATTAACACACTCTTATTCCCCAAGAGAGCCTTGAACTTAAGTAAAAAGTCCTGTGACGGCTCTAATTTCATGTAGATAGTTGCAAAACACTATTTTTTTCCATGGCCTAGTTTTAGAATAGTCACAAAGGAAGTTATGAAAATGAATCTGAAGGTCCAGTTTATGAGTGCTTAATTCCTCATGGATTTTCTTCTACTTTATTAGGGACACCTGCAAAGCACTTAAGTTAATTCCTTTGGAGTTCATTAAATATTCTGTTTTGCTTGTGCACAAGTGGTTCTAGCTTTGATTCAGCGAAGTGGTGAGTAGGTAGGTAAATTGCTGCTTGAAGGAAATATAGTAGCAATTTAAATAGGGCAGCCTTTAAGGAAATCAAACTAGAGGACTTCGTTAAAACTGCTTATTAAAATTACATTTCTTATAAACATCCTGAAGTAAGACAGGGAACAGGTCAGTTTCTAGTGAGTCTAGTAGTTGGTGGTCAAAATAAATCAAACCAAGGGAACATTTCTTAGACATTAAGTCATGCATCCCAAAGGGTAACAGCAGGTTTTCAAGTTGTTCTACCACAGAAATAACAGCATTTATTGTGTGAGAACTTGAGCAATTCTCTGTAAAGGCTGCTGTATCACAGTAGGAGATGCCAGCCTTTATGGTGAAGGATGCAATGCATTTGGCACCTTACTCAGTAAGAATTGTATACAAGAGACAAGGGAGTGAAGAGGGCAAATTGCTGCAGATCATGAGAAGTTGTGTTGATTTCACTCCTGTGGGATTTTTGTATTAATTACACACTTCACAGCTGGAGTTGCCTGCTAAGTCACAAAATTATAAAAAATAATTTTGTATATTAGTACAAAATTATTTTTATTGAATCAAAGCTGCAGTAGAATTATGATATTTTTCTTGTTATCATTATTATTTTACTATATTTTACTATTTATGAAAGCACAATGGTTGTTTATATGGTTTAATAGGTATTGAAAGGTAGAGTAAGAATACTGATAGCAAATGGTCATCATAAAATGTGCCTGAAACTCAATTTTGGATATGCAATATTTAGCTTCAGTGAAGCATTTAAATTTATTTCATTGAAACCATAATTTTGAGGAAGGTGGTTAATTTGTATATTATATGTTTATTATAAAAATAGAAAAATATATTATTAATAATAGTAAATATTAAAATAGTGGAATATTAAATACTAAAATCAAAATAAATATAATATTTATTATATTATATTCCCTGGCTCTGGAATAAAATAGTGGTGCTGAGTAAGACTGGACCACCTGGAAATGGTCTGTAGGAACAGTTCCATTGTTGCCTCATGGGTAGCAGAGGAACAAAAGAGTACAATAATATATTGTGTGATAATCATAACTTAGAGGAAAGTTTTCCTCATCTTTTCTGAGACGTGAGTGTGCTCTCCATTCTGCCAGATAATGCTTTTCTAAGTACAAAAGATGGTGCACAAATTTATGTAATTGTGCACAGAATTTTTTATTATAGTACTTAAAGATCTAGTAAATAGATCCTTCTAACGTATGGGTTCATGCTAGCATATTTTAGAAACTGTTCCAAATGCACATAAAAAAGAAACTACTTATATAACTGTGAGAGACTGCCTGGGGAAGTTTTGAACAAAAATGACACCCCAAATAATTTTACTTGTAAAATGCCATGTGGGAGCATAATTTCTGTATTGGTATTGAATTTATTCTTTTTTCACAAAGTCACTGGCAACTTTGCTCACAGATCATGGGCATTTGAAAATATTGTCATTTGCTGAGGGTGTCATCAATACAATACAAAGTACCCTAGTAATTATATACTCATTGACAGATTTTACCTTGCAAATATGCAATATAAAATATTCAGTATATCTTATAACTCAATATTTTGCTTGTAGAATTATTTTATATTTCAATTACCCCCTTTTTAAAATAAGTACGTGATGTTTTTTCAAAGGTGACAGAAAGCATTTTTGCAGAATACAGCTCACTTTAGAATGAGCTCGATATAATCTTTTTCTATGGTCCTTTGAATAACATATTTTGGGCCTTATCTGACTTGATTTTCATGCAGTAGAGTGAATTAGTGAGTCTGTTGTGACATGGAATAAATCTTTTGATGTCAGAATTATGACAGAGATTTTATGCAATAGCAATTAGAAAAAAAATTATTTGTCCAGAATTGTTTCTATTTAATTGCATTCCTAGCTTGGTAAATCAAATTGGCATGACTATAATTTTTAAATGTACATATATCTATATGTAGTTATATCTAGATATATTCTACGTCGCAATTAGTTTGTGTTCTCATTCACAGTACAGTAGGCTGGGTGAGTGATTCCTAATTTGTTTACTTAATAAATAGAGAAGACACACCAAGACATACCTAAGCTACTGCAGTGCCCTAGTACTAGACTGTTAACTACATGCACATTTCTGCCAAATAATTAAGCATATCTCCGAAGATTATGTACTGCATCCTATAATGTCTTGTTTAGAAACAAAGTGGTAATTAATTTCAAACTTTAAAGGATCATAAAAAAAAATCCAAGTTTGACAATAATGTTATACCAATATTTCTCTTATATTAGTTTTCTATTCTTGAAAGTTACTGAGTTGTGCTTTATGCTGTTTTATATGTTTTCTTGAGTTCTCTTTTCTTCTTTCTTCTTGAGCAGGAGAAGCAAAACACAGATCCATAAGAGCCCACCTGCTGCTGTTATAAACATCAGATTATTATTATTTTTTAAAATATACTTTCTTCACCATTTTTCTGTATTATCACTGATTGTTTCATGTCCAGTCCTCAGTTTGTTAAATGCTTGTATCTTTCAAAAGTCGGGTGCACTTTTTAGGCTATAGATATTCCCTGAGCAAGCTTTTCTTACAAATAACGCTGTTTGTTTCTCAGTACAAATTGTGCACAGCAGCATAAGCCGTTGTTTTGTGGAAATCAGTCTTTGTCTGAATGTCTTATGAAAACAATCAAGGCCCTTGATTTTAAAGTGCATACTGGTATAGCTGCTGATTTTGTTTGATCCTCATCATAATGTCACACAAAATCACTTCAGAGGGAACAAAAAGTTTGTGTTAAATATTGCACATTATGATGGAAGCAGTTTCCTTCAAGGGCTGTCAAAACTTTGAAGAACTGGATCACTAAGTTCTTCCAGAAGTAAACTCTGGAGTCCTGATTTCAGCAGAGTCCCAGGAGATCCAGTGGAGAATGCCTTGATTTCCCATCTGATGTGTGTGCAGAGCTGGACTCTGAGATAGCCTGAAATGCTTCCGTGTATTATAACACACCGTTTGCATAAAACTGATAACGTGTTCCTTTTTGGGATTTCCATTTCACTTTACAAATCCATTTCATACTTGTTACTAGATCCCTGTCGGGGCGCATTGTTGGAGGTGTGTGGTGGTTCTTTACCCTCATCATAATCTCCTCCTACACGGCTAACTTAGCTGCCTTCCTGACGGTTGAGAGGATGGTGTCTCCCATTGAAAGTGCTGAGGATCTTTCCAAGCAAACAGAAATTGCTTATGGGACATTAGATTCTGGCTCCACTAAAGAGTTTTTTAGGGTAAGAATCTCTGCTTTTTAGATATTTTTTTTTTAAAGATTGTTTTAAGTAGGTCTTCACTCATGTAAATGTGTTTACCCTTGGCTTTATTAAAAGATTCCTATGAAAGTGTGAATTACACAGCTCAACTCACAAATATAAGTGTTCCTTATTTGTAATTGCTACATTTTATTTTTATATACAAATATAAGGGTCTTGATATAAATATGCAAAGCAAAATTACCTAAAAACATACTCCACTATACAGTGGAAAAACAGGGTATGTTTGAAGAAGGAAGTTGCTGTCATTTATCTGTTTAATAGCTCTGCTATATTTTAGGTACCCATGCAGTGAATAAGAACATGGGACAGGTGTACATTCATGTCTTAATAAGCATTCTACATGATTTTTCAAGTTAGTCGATGGGGAATGGGATATAATCCTTCTGACTGCTGTAGAATACATATGTCTGCTTTTGAAAACAGTTCTTACTTGTATTTGCATTACATTAATGCCTTGGAAGCCTGTCAGTCCTCACCCTCTACCTTCGGGTATTGCAGTTTTAAAAATACATGAAACTTTCAGTGTGTGAGTCTTAGGCTGCCCTTGAGACACCAGCTAGCCTGGTGAAATCCATCCAGCAAATGAGTGAGTGACTAAGGCTGCTGACAAAAAACCCCAGAGCAGCCTCGCCTTGTCTGTGTGCTCTGTGTGTCTCTTACTCTGTGTAGAAAGTGCATCTAAAGTACTAAAATAGAAAGAGACTTCTGTTTTCATGGGGTTTAGTTAATGATGTTACATTTAACAAAATATATTTTAAAATAGTTGTAATTAGTTCATTTATATTTCAAGCATACACTGACATGAAAATGAAAGGAAACAGGTTCTCACAGATCTTTTTAATATATTGTATAAATAGAGCAGTAACTGCTAGATTATGGTTTTCACTGGATCCTGTAATGCATACTTAACTGGTAATGGACTAAATAGGAATCATACTTGTCTCAGCTGTAGAAATTTTCTGATTCTGAAGGTAAGTTCAGTAATAATACCTGCTGCTGATCGCATTTCTGTTTGCTAAACCAAAACTAAAGTCAGGTGTACAAGCTGGTAAAAATGAAATTGGGTTTGTGCTAAGGGTGTTTAGAAGCATTTAGAAATATACAGGTATGTTTCTGGTTTTGTGAACCTAAACCTTTTAGAACATGTCTTTACCTGGGATTGAATGTGATTTAACAGTAGGTCTCTTCTTCTGAATAGTTAATCCTTTGAGATTTTTACTTGTTTCTTTTTTAACCAAAAAAAAAATTTTGTATGTGCATGCATTAGTATCTAGTTTTACTCCTAGCACATATGTACATATTTCCACTTTTATACAACTAGTGTTCCTGGCAATTGCTTGAGCACTAAAAGCTTACTTTTGTTAAAAATAGGTAGAGGCTTTGTGAGGGCATATTCTTCATCTTTGGTTAAGTTATCTTTGGCTCTGCACAAACAAAATTCTAATGATCTTTGGAAATTTCTACTCAGCAATTTCTATCACAATTTGGTACATTATGTGCAAAACAACTCTAGCCTGGTGCATCTATCTACTGTTTGCTAAAAACCCCTTAAACTTGTCCAGTTACTTTTGAAGAAATAACATCTGTCAGAATTTCTTTTTAAGAGGCCTGAAACTCAAGTTCCGACAATGACACGCTCTGCTGAAGACAATGTGAAAGGAATCTCTAGCACTAAGGAGACTAAAATTTCACCCAGAGTATATCTGTATTCTGACTGGATTGGACTGGATGTGTGATTTTTATATGACCTGAAATTAGCACTCAAATTCTCTGAGTAGCTGAAAACAATTTGAGTATATATTTAGCAGCAAGCTAAAATGGTCTGGCTTCTTCTCTGTCACTCTTGGGAATTAAAAAAACATATGGGATTTTTCAGTCAGTCTGTTTTCAGGAAGTGGTGTTATTTGCAAGCTTGTTTTCTATCGATGGAATGTATACTAAATCTTTCCTAGTAGAGCCCTAATTCCTGGGGCAGCACAAAATAAAGGGTAGCTGGGTACTGGGGATGAGAACGGTACACTGAATTATCTTTGCTACTAAAAGATATTTTGTGATAATACATTACACAATTGAAGAAGAGATGTTTTGCAGTATTTTTCAAAAAGGAATTCTCAGCAATTGCCTAGATGGTAAAAGCTAGCTGAAAAATCCTCTTCTGAATAGTTGACTATAAATGTATGCAATGCTAATGGAAAGAGGTGAGATCAAGCATTTTTCTAGCTCCTGTGAGTGCTCATCACATATCGAGCAGACAGTAGGCATACAAGCTATTCCATATCACCTGGGGATAATATCCTTGCCATTCATGAGAAAAGGATGTGTTTCCTTTGCTCTTTACCCCAATTTAGGTAGGCCCCCTAGCTTTAAAGATAGCATGGACCAGTAGGAGATATTCTTGCCAGCAGTGCATAGAGCATCAGTTGGCACTGCATCAAGAAACATAACTAGGAAAAGGAATGAAAAAGCATTGTGTTCTGGTGTTTCTAGTGCTGCTTTAAGATGAGAAGAAGAAGAAGCTTGGTACATCCTATATAGGAAATATCAGTACAAAAATAATGGATTTTTAAATATTTTTAAAAGAAAAAAGTGATAAAAACTATTGACATAAACATCAGCAAGATACTATTACTTGTTAGTAATAATCTCATAGATAATTTTATAGCTATAAGTCTACA
This sequence comes from Passer domesticus, assembly GCF_036417665.1. NCBI lineage: Eukaryota > Metazoa > Chordata > Aves > Passeriformes > Passeridae > Passer > Passer domesticus. Next base: position 43,176,610 of record NC_087477.1, read on the forward strand.
GAGATGGAAATTTTTTCTTTAATGGCACATCTGTCAGGTCTCTGTAAATACCAGAATGTGTAGTAGTTTTCCTCAGGAGATCTGAGTTGGCACTAGCAGAATCGTAAGTACGACCCAAGTCTAAAGAGCTCTGTTCCCCTGAGTTGGGATATTTACCACTTCTGATATTTGCTAATGCTTCTACTTTATAGATAGTCCTTGTAGAGTTCTTATTGCAATTGAAAGCCTAAACAAAGGTATACATTGCATTGCTTTTGCATTTTCTTTTGGGTTATGGGCAGAACAATGAAGTATGTGTGGCCATGGTTTCCCCAAAGTGCATCATTTTTCTCAAATCAGCAGAGGATTGTAGTGGTGAGAATGCAAGTCTGCAAGCACCACTGGGAAGACTCAGGAGTCTTTTCAGTTGTTCTAGTGCAGGTGCATCATCCTCTCCCTAATTGCTGGCACACAGGTACTACTTGATGGAGAGGTAAATGGTGGGCAGTGAAATGCGTCGCTCTGGTACGTCCTGGTGGCACTGTCCACAGTCACACTCTGTCCTTGTCTTCGGTGATTTCCCAGCTGGTACGTGCATTAGCCAGGGCACCTAGCTGAACTTGAGAGGGGAGAGAAGTCACTAACCCAACAAGACAGTCTGCTGCTCACCTACCACTGCAGAAGCTAGTTTTAAAGCATTGTCTGTATGCATTAACTCCTGAAGTTGCCTCACTTACTTTCATGGGCTACGGCACTGGAAGAAGAATCCAAGTAAGTATGCAAGCATCCACTGGAACATTTCCGTGCTTTTCACCTGCTTGAAGGCATAATGAAAATTAATACCAAAATGACACAACGAGAACAAAAGTTAATTATTTTTATGGTTCAGTCATATTTTTGCTGTATGCCTAGCTCTGTTCATTAAAGATATGTACAAATTGGGTAGACAGATGAAATCAATCATCCTACCTCTTTTTCCATTCCAGAAGATGAATTGTAACTAGTCCTATAAGTAAGGTAATTAAGCATCACGAAAAAAAAAATTATGTGCAGAGCAATAACTAGATCAATTTACTGTCTCTCTGCATTAGTTTTTATTTAAAATATCTTCATATGTACCGATTTTTCAACCAGCAGTGTGACATGGACAATCCAATCTGTTTCATTGTAATTGTTTTGGTGGCCTTTAAGAATAGATCCTCTGCCAAAATGAAAGCAGCAGAACTGCTCCATAACAAAGAAGCAGACTTTACCTTTCACTGAGAAAACTCTTCAAGAGTTGCTTATTCTTGCTGAAGAGGCAGGAGTTTACAGAATGAAAAGGTTGGCCTTGAAAACATACTGGAAGGATGACAATCCTTATAATCTTGTAGAGAAATCCTCTCACACAGTGGAAGGCCAGAAACAAACGTAAGAGCTGACAAGACCTCTTGAGTCATTTCTCCTGCAAAAGTGTTTTCTGTTGGGAGGAAAAGAAAATTTTGCCCGAAAGAAAATAGCAATGTCTTTCTGAGTTATCTTCAACAAAGTCCAGTGCCTCTACGTTTATAAGTCTTTTAAAATATTTTTTAATTTGTAAAATATTTATGTTAACAATTGCGTTACAAGAGGGGAGGGGAAAAAAACCATACTGAAATTTCTAAAAGAACAAAAAAACAAAACTATAGGAAATCTTTGGTGAGAAGAAGCATGTTGGTTTTTTTGTTGTTTTTTTTTATTAAATTGAAGTAAAAGACTATGACTCATACCTCAGCCTCAAATTTTGAAGTGTGAGATGTAGAAGAATTATAGAACATATATTTTCAGAGTTTCATTTTGACTAGCTCCACAGAAGCCTCTGAGAGGTGAAGGAGTTGAAAGACTCAGCCATGAAATATCCTGTAATATTTACCATGGATTCTGGCTGACACTTGAAGAGGCAGAGAAGGGGTAGGACTGGTACTTCACGGATCTGCAAAGCAGATGTGGCTGGAGAGTGTGGGTATGGTTCTTTAGTTTGACAGGAGAAAAAGGTCCACAGCTGAAATAGTGAGGAGAATCAGATCTGAGCACTGAGTTAGTGCAAGGACTGCCTTTGCACCCAATAGCATATTATTGAAGATAATGCTTGTACTTTTCTGTGATAGACTGGGTTCAAGTGATTAATTTTCGCTTGTCTTTTGTTTTTTGATATCCTTGCATCTGCAGAACACAGAAGAATTTATTTAGGCCATTTTGAAAGTTATTTTAAAAGAAAGAATGCAGTAATCAGTACTTTATTTTTCCCTCAAAGCATCTCTTTTTGTTATTTTTCAGGTGGTTTTTTTTTTTTCTTTCCACATTATGCTTGCTATGGTTAGAAACATCTTTTATTGTCCAGACTATATGTATTTATAACTCGTTTATTCTCAATTTTTACAGTAATTTATAATTGTTATGTTGATTTTTTTCTTCTCACTGTTTATTTTCTTGATGTATTAATCCTGAAGGAGCAGAAGTGTACTTTGTTTGCTGTCCAAGATCTTAGTTTGCTTTGTAGAAAGGCATTGATATTTCTTTATCTTTTCTGGAAATAATTTTCTCCCAATTCTATCACACTGTTTCTGGTAACCATTTTGATCATAGTGACAGATCTGTGTTTCTTTTGTTTTTTGCCAACTGATGGTTTCCAGTTTTATGCAGATTTTCTTATTGCTCCTAAATTGTTGGATAATGCTTTTGAACTAGGAAGTTTCATTTCTATCATTCTAGTGATCAGAATTTTCCACTTCTCATCTATAATAAATAAATAAATAATTTTTCCATAGTCTATGTTTTGGCATCTCAATATCCTTTTCTACTAATCCTAGTAATTTTTGTCCTGTAATGACACTTTAAAATGTCATCTGAAGCTGTGCATGCTGTGCAGTATTTACACCAAAAGAGCAGTAGTTTGAATGCTTTCTCATTCCTCAGTCCAGGCAGTATGTTTATAGTTCTAGACTACAAGAACGGCATTTGCAGTTATCCACAGATTTGTGGCAGCTTGAGAAAGCACTTTTGTGTTTTGGGATTTAGTTTATTCCCCCTCCTCCCGTATGGGTGCAATGAGCTCTTTTTCAAAATTGTAAAAATTAGTTTTTTGTGACATTTATATGAGTTTTTAAAGAAATGACATTGAAGTGATCTGCTTTGATTTTATGCTGAATGGTAGGAAGGAATTTCAATTCTGAGGAAACTGAAATTAGTAAGTCTCAAAGGAGGAGTAATTTCAGCAGTTATTTTAATGGAAATGAAATTATTTGGGAACATACCTTTGTAAGAGCAGTCTTGGTCACTTAACTCCTTAAACCACGTGGAGAATATGATGATTATATAAGGTCATTGTCCTGCACATTTCTGGAGAAAATTATTTTAAGTAAACTTTTGGGGAATTAATTAATGAGGTAGAATATTTTAGATTTTTTATTAGTAAGACCTAATATATTACAGATATTTTTGGAAGCTCAATTAAGTAATGGAAACTGAAATGCCATAAAACTTCATCTTAACAAGATTTAACTAATTTTTTTATTTATGAATAAATATATCCATATCTCACAAAATTTAGAACTTACATTTATTTAAACTTACCTTAAGTATTCACTCAGTATAAACATGGTGTTTTAAAGTGCTTAATCTTCAGCTAATTAAATGAAAAAAATAGTTATTTTCTGTGGGTTTTTTGACCTATTAATATTTGGCTAATTTGATTTACTGACTAAGCACATTTTGGCTTTCTTTACACTTTCTGGCTACTGGTGACATTATGACTTCCTGTACTTTTGTTCAGTATGGAAGGTCAACAAGACGGTTTCACAAACCATGTTTGAGAATTGGAGATCTGCTCCCAGAGTACAAGATCATCATCTAGTAGAATGTTAGTAGCTTGAGGAGCTATTTCTGTCAAAGGCATACTAATTATAGCACCCCAGTTTTAAGGATAATAGGTCTTTGAATGTCAAAATAGAAAAGTTATCTGATGACCTACAAAATAAAGTTGATAAAGCTTTGCATAAATTAATTTCCTAATTAGGTTCTTAATGGAGTTAGTATTCTACATTGGAATTGGATGCGTACTCTGTAATAATAATAATAAAATAAATTTTAGATATAATAATAAAGTTATCCCAATATATTGTAATTATCTGTGGAATAATTATTAGTATTTATTAATCTATATTAATTATATACTTATAATTTTACAGCTTATTTAATGCATTTTATATTGTTGTTGATATTATTTTCATAGTCAAAATGCACAGTGGGAACATGATATTTTAAAAAAAAAGCATCAGTTCCTGGGACATTTTTGTATCAGTGTATGGCTGTAGAAGTCATTAGTAATGGGACAAAAAAATGTTCATTGTGAGTATTAGGGTCTTGTACTGCCATGTTGGTGTTGATTACAATACCAAAATTATAATTAGCTGCTAACATTTCGTGCATACACTGAGTGTCACCTTGCAATAGCAATCAGCCACAGTAATTAAGAGCAATGCAGGTCATTTCCATCCTCTCGCATTCTTGTAGTCTCTATGGCAGTCTAGAATGTTTCTGTAACTTGTACTGCATTTGTAGTGTGGAAGCCCAACTTGCACATGGGGCATCCTGTGTGTACACAGAATACTAGATGGCCTCTTAACACTGACATATATCTACATCTACAGCTCTGCCTTTCAAATAAATGCAAATTCTGAAAATAATGAAGGAATAAAATGGCACAGTTCTGAAAACACGTTGTATTACTAAGTATATTGTATAGCAATATAAAAAAATCTAGAAGTCACCCATATTCCTTACAGAATGGCTCACTGCTCTTATTTTTTAGGAATCTAGACAAAGCCGAGGACTAGGTAGGCATCCAGACTCAGAACTGTATGAATTCCAGCCTGAACTTTTCAGTGTTCCTGGCTGCAGAGGACTACATGGTAATGGCCAGCCCTGAGTGTCCTTATCTGGTGACATTCTTACAGAATGTCTTACAGATTTTCAGTTTCATGATTGCTGGGTCAGATATTCCTACCTTCATCCCTATAGCAAGGACCCTGTGAGCCATCTAGTGGGAGGTTTCTTCTTAACACTTGACCCTTTGGGAAACCTGTTCCTTGCAACCTTTTCCTGCTCATCTGCCCAGCTGATAGTACACAGTGATGAACTTTGTGAACTACCCCTTCAAAAATGGTGCAATCAATTTGTTAGGTTTCTTCTAGTTTTTAGGGTCATATGTCTGGGGATGTTTTGGGTTGGAAAAATGCAATATGGTAGATGTTCCAAGAATCTGAGAAACTCACTGTGCCTTCAACACACAGTTATTTTACTGTCATTCTGTTATGCTGAGTATATCCAAGTCTTTTGGCATCTGTGGGTATGCTGAGTATGTACAGAGCAACAGATTAAAACACGCAACAAGTGGTTTGCA